>NC_056745.1:94711076-94856076 GCF_019279795.1 Protopterus annectens | reverse complement strand
TGTAAAGGTTTGGTACCCTACTAATGTTAAAAACCTATAAATATTTATTTTTAACACAGGGCTTCCTTATTGTCTTACAGACTAAAATATTGTATTCAAAATTCTACACTAGGAGCAAAATATAAATAGCAATATTGCATAACTGGATAGATAGCTTTAAAATCACCAAAAATGCTGGTGAAAAAAATCATACTTACATTTTTATTTGTGACAGCCTTTTATAATAACTCTAATCTGTGTAAGCTTAATCCTGTTCCCATACCTATCTCTACTACCCAGCATGCAAGTATTCTTCCCACCGCTGCTATTTAACCAGATATTCATTTAGTTGCTCGCACCTTTTCTATTTAAAGCAGCTCTGTATGCCATGTTATCCAGCAGTGTAGCTGTAAGAAAAAGAAAAAAAAAAAAAGAGTTTACTTTCTGTACTTTTTTAATCTCTTTTATGAGTCTTTATTCTGCAGAAAGTACAATATTATATTATTGAAAACAAGAATTAAAATATAAAGAAAAGTATGACTGGGAAAGTGCAGGTGGTGATATAGTGAGGGTGGTGAATGTTTCTGATGATTGGATATATAAGGCATAGTTTTGAGGATTTAATGATTTAAGAAGAAGGGCTATCCTCCTGATTTGTATATTATTAGTAGTTAATTGTACTTTTAAATGCAGTAGTTGTAGCTAGCCCATTCAGATAACAGTCTGGAGTTAATGACTTAACAGATATATGCCTTCCAGATGTCACAGTAATTTATATTTTCCATTTGGTAATTGTATTATCATAATAGAATGAGCACTGTCTGTCCAAGTTAATTTTTATAACACGAATGCATCATCATTGGTAACTAAAGATGCAGTGACATTTTTCCAAAGAGATGTAAGGCCAGATTCATAAAAGTTACCGCAAAGTGTACATTGTTTATACAATTTGTGTACAATTTCCGAATTCAAGAATATCTCTGTCAAAATGCTATTCACTCAGAAAAGTTACACAAGCTTTATTATTTATTTTATTTATTTATTTGACATTTGTTTACAGGGAAAGTCCAACTGGGCATAAGCCACTTTTCAGAGGAGGCCCGGGGAGAAAAGCTCCAAAGACAATGTAAACAATAATAAATTATATACAAAAATGAAAGTAATTACAAGTTTCAAGGCAAACATATTCTATACATAAACAGGTTAAGATACATATCAAATAGACAGGCATTATATACAATGGATAATACAAACTTATTTAAAAATCACATATGTTAAGTTTCCATAATCTAGGTAGAGATAACATTTATAGTATAAAAATAGTCTAAAACATAGTTAAACGGCTAAGTTCTGTTGACAGACTTATGCATACAACATGAAGAGAGGATTAGGAGTGAGTTAAGTGCGGTGTATAAAAGAACGAAGCAGAGAGACAGCAGGAAGGTGTTTGGTAAGGCTGGGAACATGTACACATAGTGTATACTTTGTGGAAACCTTTATGAATCCATAACTGCTTTAGGAGATACACTGCTAGTGTTACTTAATACATGCTTACATTTCTCAGGGAATCCTTTTTCTTTACTACCTGTGCAATGCATAATATTGTGATTTTCACTTCGGCTTGCAAAACTCAAATCCCTCGCTATGCTTTCACTGCTCCTTCAAGAAAAAAAACAGTACTTCCTTGCATACCTCATTCAGTGCTGATTCTTACTTTATGATTTATTAATTTAATCAGTCTTTTTCTCCTAAGACATTCTATTGCATCCATTGCTATCTGCAGTATAAAATGTCTACTGTTATGAACTTATAACATATTGAAAGACTGCTGTTGATGGCAAAATTTCTATTTAAACTGATATATTACAGTTTTTAAATTTAGGATGTCAGAATACTTATTCTCTTGGGACTTTTGAAATAGCACAGAATAAAAGTATATAAACTGCAGACCTTCACCCTTTTATGAAAATATCTGCAGAATTTATTGACCAGCATTGTAAATGCATTCACTGTGCCAGAAACTACTAAGCTGTGTGCAGACTTTTATCTGGTTCCGAAAGCTTCAGTTGTATGCTGAGATTCTACACCAACATTCTCAGACTAATTAAAGGACATTAGAGAATGGGCAAACAGTACATCAACACCCTGATTGGAGAATAAACATTATCTAACAGAGTATTAATGTACAAGTAATGCCCTCAGACAAATGAGTCTACTGCTTCATATCAAGCTGCCATGGAGCTCGGACAACAAAAAAAAAAAAAAAGAAAGAAAGAAAAAACTAATGGCCGTCATTTTATGCTCGCTAAGCAGTGGTTCTACAATTTAGCGAGCATAAAATGTAAAACAAAAAAAAAAAAAAAAAACAGAGAGACTGTGTGTGTGTGTTTGTGTGTGTGTGTGGGTGTGTGTGTGAGGGAGCTAGAGTGAGAGAGAAAGTGAGAGTGATCTTGTCTAACTGAATGCTTGTATTAAAGCAGAGTCAGAGATCACTGTACCTCAGAGAAAAGGAAATATAATGAAAATATAATGACAAATAATATCTAGGGCTGAGTATATGTAAGTCTGATCTTTCTGTCATTCAGTTTCTGCATTTCGGGACTCTCTCTGCCAGGTGCCAACATTTCAAATGGTTACTGTAAATTACTGTTATATGCACAGAAATGCAATTGGGCATTCCAAAATATTTTGAATGTTGTACTCCAAAGTGCTATGCACATGAATTGTATCACTGGCAAGACCGATTTGTATTTAGTGCATTAATGCTTTGCCTGCATTTATGGCTATATGTTTATATGTACATGTACACACACGCACACACACACACACACACACACACACACACACACACACACACACACACAGATGTTATAGATATACGAGAGAGAAAACATACTGTATTTGAACACCATAGTGGTTCACTTTTCCACACAGCCATATAGATATGCAGTTATTTGCATATGGTACTGGTATGTGTTATATCTGTCATGGCCAGTCATGAAGGGCAGGGGGCAAGCATCTTTCTATGCTGAGAACATGGCATAGCTGTGGACAACACACAGGTGAAAAAATATGCAGCAGTGGCCTCAAAAGTTGTCCACTACAAGCATTACAGTAGAAGTATTGCTATCTACATTCAAAGACTTGCAAATGTAATCAGTATTACAGTATGCAGGCTGTATATTCCATGGAAAAATGTTCCTCAACAGTGCATGACAGTGATGTGCATATACAGAACAGACGTCAAAAGCAGTGCACCCCCAGGGAATGTGTCTCCCTTTGTAGAGGTAACAATTCCATATACATGAATATCTCATAATTCGACAGACTTGTACACCACATTGGCTGCCATAGTTAGTTCTCCAATACCATGCAGCACTAATAGGCTTTATTAGAATGCAGTGCTTCAAAATCTTATCTGCAAAATCTGTACCAAGCCAAGGACTGATATCACATAATGTAAATTTTTGCAAACACTCACTAATTCAGTAGCATGTTCCAAAGTCTGCGATACTTGCAGAGTAAACCAGCTATGTTGGTGTATAGGGATGAAGTCCTGATAGTGACCCAGACCTGGATTTATTAATGCAGTCCTGGCACCTAAAGGAGCTGGTGGGGGAGATGAATGATAAGGCCATGCCTACTTACCTCTATTTGATGGGAAGGAAACAGACAACATGCTGGAGTGAGGCAGGTGGTCATTGTGGCCCTGAGCCTTTCTCAAGACAAGAACCATGAATGGCAGCTATACCAAGTGAATAGACAGGTCATAAGGGTGCATTTCCAATTTAGGAGGGAAACAAGTACAAACCTAAAGGAAAGCTCATTCCTAACAGATCACATTCACTATTTTAATGATGCCAGCATAGGGGTAAAGGCTCCTTGCATTGTTTAAAGCAATCATATGTGAACACCATTGCCAGCTCCCAGGCTCACTGTTTTCCTGAAACTCCTGGTGACATCAGCGCAGAGGGGTTAAACACCTGAGTGACAGTGATTTGCATTGCTATCAGGTTGATGAGTGCTTAGGGGAGGCTTTCTTCCACAAAAATCAGCCACATCCATGTAACCTCAATGGATTTGGGAAATTTAAACAGTCTTGTAGAGGAATATGCATATGATGCAGGCACAGTGCCATAATGGGCAGAACTGCTGCCTCACAGCAAGAGGTTTCCCAATTCAGTTCTCAGCTGGGGTGGATTTTGTGTGGAGCATGCATGTTATCCCTGCGTGCACAAATTTTTTTCCACATGGATTGGAGACTCTAAATTGGCCAAATGTTGTGAGTGTGTGTGTGTGTGTGTGTGTGTGTGTGTGTGTGTGTGTGTGTGTGTGTGTGTGTGTGTGTGTGTGTGTGTGTGTGTGTGTGTGTGTGTGTGTGTGTTGTGTGTTGTGTGTGGCATGGAAGAACAACTGTGGTAGGGCTAGCCACTCAGTGGTGTGAACATTGGCTCTAGGTGATGGTCACTGTTGATGTGCTACCCCACCCCATATGCAAAAATGAAAACAAAGATTATCAATGGATGGATGCATGCATATTGTATAGGTCTTATCAAGAAAATGAGAGATAAGTGGAGTTGTAAAAAGCTGGACTTTACAGCTATTATCTTTTAATGTACAGTAGTCTGACCAATATGAGCATTTGGATGCATGGTATTGAGCAGTGTACAGTGTAAAGCAATTTGTAACAGCAAGTCAGTAGTAGTTTGTACATGTTAGTTATTTGATGAATTCTGAAACTGTAATTATACACTCACATGCCATTCTTGAGCATTATCAGTATTTATATTACCCCCTTATCATATACTATTATAATATGCTTTGTTAAGCTGGTAAAATGCAATTATATATCCAAGGAACTGGGAAAATAGCCTTCACAGCTGTGTTTAACATATCACCTAGTTACTCATGCGTACTTGTTGCATATTTATAGAAACGTTTAAATGGTTACATAACAGTATGCTTGTGCTACACAAGGTCCTCACAGGAGTGTCATTCACAGGTAGTATAAAATATGTTAAATATGCATTTTGTTTACCAAACAGTGTAGCAGCCACATGTGGAGTGAATATTATAACATTATAGTATGTTCTAGGTAGGAATGTTTCCTTTTTTTCCCTGTTGGTTGTTTGCAAGTTGTTAGTATAGTTAATGGGATGTATATTTGTTAGACGTAGGTATTAAATATACAGTGTTGTTTTTGTACTGTATTATCACTGCAAATCTGATTGTTGTAGAAATATTGGAGTTCTTACTGTCTACATTACATGGGTCCCTTTCTGCCTTATGTACAGTGGTGTAGCTAGAGTTTGTGCCACCTGGGGCAGACGTCGAGTTTTCCGCCCCTCCACCCTCACAAAATAAAATTTAATACAGATCGTAGTCATACAAAAAGTGAAAACAGTGTCTCAAAAAACAAATAAGAATTTTGTAACTATACGTTTAAATAATTATTAATTATAACAACTTACAATGCTATTTTTCTTATTTTCTGCTAGCAAAATCGTTGATGATATTATCAGAGTCTATTCTGGCTGTCAGTTGGTGTTCTGTCGAGAGTATGGCAAGGTTTCTTAAATGCAAAGTGATTGTAGCAAATCTCAAGAAATTTTTTATCAGTTTTATTTTAAAGAAACTTCTCTCACAGCTAGCAACACTAACAGCAATTGTGTGGACAGTTTGCAGCAGTATTACAATATTTGGAACTGAATTCCCAAGATTGTATTTCTGAATAAATTGTAAAAGTTTTGTCTTGCTTAGCAGCAACAGCAATGAAACTTTGAAGCCTTTTTCTCTCAATGAGGAACTTTTCCTTATCAGTGTCACTGTGATCATCATGTTGTAGTTGGAACTCTTCCTTATCAGTGTCACTGTGATCATCATGATGTAGTTGGAACTCTTCCTTATCAGTGTCACTGTGATCATCATGTTGTAGTTGGAACTCTTCCTTATCAGTGTCACTGTGATCATCATGATGTAGTTGGAAGTCTTCCTTATCAGTGTCACTGTGATCATCATGATGTAGTTGGAACTCTTCCTTATCAGTGTCACTGTGATCATCATGATGTAGTTGGAACTCTTCCTTATCAGTGTCACTGTGATCATCATGATGTAGTTGGAACTCTTCCTTATCAGTGTCACTGTGATCATCATGATGTAGTTGGAACTCTTCCTTATCAGTGTCACTGTGATCATCATGATGTAGTTGGAACTCTTCCTTATCAGTGTCACTGTGATCATCATGATGTAGTTGGAACTCTTCCTTATCAGTGTCACTGTGATCATCATGATGTAGTTGGAACTCTTCCTTATCAGTGTCACTGTGATCATCATGATGTAGTTGGAACTCTTCCTTATCAGTGTCACTGTGATCATCATGATGTAGTTGGAACTCTTCCTTATCAGTGTCGCTGTGATCATCATGATGTAGTTAGAACTCTTCCTTATCAGTGTCACTGTGATCATCATGATGTAGTTGGAACTCTTTCTTATCAGTGTCGCTGTGATCATCATGATGTAGTTGGAACTCTTCCTTATCAGTGTCACTGTGATCATCATGATGTAGTTGGAACTCTTCCTTATCAGTGTCACTGTGATCATCATGATGTAGTTTGAACTCTTCCTTATCAGTATCACTGTGATCATCATGTTGTAGTTGACACTCATAGTCATTATTCAAAGGATTTGATGGAGTAAGGAATATACATGCATATTTTTCAGCAAGAGCATGAAGCTGTTGAAATCTTATAGTTATTTCTTGAATCACTGTATCCCGTGAAGAAAAGATTTCCATTTGCAATTCAATTTCATATGGTAATTCAGCATCATTCCTTGATCCTTCACCAAACATTTGTTTCTTCTTTCTAAATCGATGCTGATGCTCCTCCATGACTATTCCTATATCATTACAAACTTCTTTGGCGTATGTTATTGCACTATTCACTAGCTTGTCCCTATGTTCAATTAAAAATCCTTTTAAAGCTTCAGGTTTTATATCACAGTGCTGTGCATCTAATCCTTTAGTTTGTAGATAAACCTGTGTGTCGTTAATTTATAGAAGAGCAGATTCTCACAGGCCAAGGAAGCACAGAAAGGAAAACAATTGCAATGCAGCGAGTAGTACGCCAGCATCTGACCTGTGGACTGTATCCTTTTCTTCACTAGTTAAGTCTTCTAAAGCTTTTAAAATGCCTGAGATTTTTTTTACAAGGCTTACAGCTTCTCCCCTTGCACTCCACTGTGTTTCCATTATGCATTTGAGTCTTTGACAAGTGACCAAAGGCAGAATATCTCAACGATGAGTTGAGGACAAAATAAAAGTTAAAAAACACTCAAAAGTTCCAAAAAAGGTGGCAGAATTTATAGCAACAGAAGCTGCATGTAGACCGGCCAAATTCAGCAAATGATTAGTACATGCAACAAACTCTGTTTTTCTATTAACTTCTTTTATGCATCTCTAAACACCAGTATATTTTCAAGACATCACAGCAGCATTGTCATAAGATTGTCCTTTACAGTTTTGAATAGCAATCCCATCATGTTCTAGTTTATACAAAAATCATACTTGAAATATTTTTGGCGATTTTACCTTTTGTTTCGATAAAATCAACAAATGATTCCACTACTTTACTTTATCTACATCAGTCATAAAGTAGTGCAAATCTTGGCTCATCTGATACTTATGAGAAATGTGAGAAGTGCTGTTGAATATTATAGATTAGTACTTGGCTTGTTTAACTTGTTCTATGATTTTGCTTCTTACTTTATTTCCCAAAATGTCTATAAATTTGTTTTGGATCATATGTGATATATAAGATTTAGCAAATTTATTTCCCAGTTTGATTCTTTGAATATGCTCTCCAGGCACTATGTCTTATTTTGCCACCAAATGTACTAGTTCTAAAAAAAATCCTCTATTTCCCGTCAATTCAGAATCATTGTCAGTTTCACTGTTAATTCCTTCTTGTTGACCCCAGAGTGCCAAATTATGTTTTGCTAGGAATCTAATTATGTCCAACAATCCTGAAAGGATTTGCCTCCATTTCTTCACTTCATTTTCAATAATTTCCTGATTTTTTTAGCAATAGTTGCTTCACATTAAATCTAATTTCTAGCCCTTTCCACTGTGTGAATTTCTGAATGTGGACCACACTGGATTTGTGCTTGAATATTTTAGGATTCAGTTTCTATCACATATTGAATCCATCCACAGAATCAAAATTTGAATAACTTCTGTCCAAAAACAGTCTGCAACAAAAGCAGTAAAAAGCTTCCTTGGAATGAGAATAAATCAGCCATGATCTCAACATTTTTTCAACATTTTGTAGGGTTTAAAAAAAACAGTCACATGTAAGTTTTCTGATATGTCATTGACAATGCACATTGATGAATCACTTCACCAAAATGAGAATCTAGGTGTTGAACTGCAGATGCACCTTGATGTACCAGAAAGATCTGTATGTCATCATTAATCTTGCTTGGCCAAAGAGCAACATCTTTTAAATTAATGGCTAGAATTTTTTGTTTGTCACACACTTCATCTCTTGAAGCTGATGAACTACTTTGAACTTAAAGTTGGTTTTAATTCAGAAACTGCATCAGGTGCAACAGTAATAGCAATTTCATCATGATTGAGGCGTTTCAGTAATGCCCCTTTATTCTTTTTTAATACTTCCTCACTCGCCTTTCTCTGTTTTTTTTTTAAAGTAGCACCGCTCTCTTTTCTTTGTTTCATCCTGGTAATGGGATAGATTGAAACTGGAGAGAAAAAAATATTAATAATAGATAACACTAAATAATAATGACATTTCATGAAAAATAACAACAACAACAACAAAGAAGAATAAATAATCCTCACACAAAAAAAACTAAATTGTTAGTTTGTGGAGAAATAAATGTACCATGTACAGTCATGACAAACATGCGCTACTCTCCATTTTCGCTTCTCTATGGAAAGAGGCCATTCCACCAAGTAGTACAATCCGCTGTCAGACCAACAACTTAAGAAGTATATAAAATACTTTTTCAAACAAGAAACATCTTTATTAAATTATCAATTATGACAATTATACATTTATATAAATGGAAAACTATATCAACATGTTTTTATTTACAAACATTATATAACTCACTTATAATCTATCCGGTAATTGTCAGTCAAACATTACATAGCTCATTCAAATCCTGCCTTCTTTTAAACCTCATTCTTCCTCCAAAACATTATTCTGCATGTATTATTCTCACAATTTCCATTTTTTCTATGTAATTTGGTCATACACTTTTCCAAAGATCCAGTTTCCTTTTGTTTTATCATTATATTCACTGCTTCTAGTACAGTTGGTTGGTGGAACTAATGTTTCCTGTGTCAGCCCTCAATCTTGTGCCTCTAATGGAAGAGTTCTTGTGTTAGGACCCCAGCAGCATTATCTCAATGAAAGGGTAAGCACTATCCCACTAGAATAGCTATGAACCATCAGTACTTTGTGCCACAGGAAAGATGAGAAAAACATGATAAAAATCTAAGTAATAAACTATTAACTGCCACCAAACGCATGATCCTGTCTTCAAAATGACAGATAACATCTTGTAACATAAGCATTTTTCAACATGTTGATCTAAATATGCAAACCCGTTGTTATTTTATACTGCTTCAGTGCAGAAATCAAATATTCTGTATTCATAAATACTTTACTTTTGTTTATGCTTAAAGCAGCATTCTTTCATACCATGGAAATGTTTTTAATCCACATGTGCATGGTGGCATTCTTTTAACAGCCATTGCTCTGCAATTCTTATTAAGTGACAATTTGTTTTAAGTGGCATATAGTCTTAAATGCTTAAATGAAAAAAACTCAGATGAGCAGAGCAGAATAATGAGAAAAGCAATACATGCAAAGAGAGGAAGTAGCTGTCGTTGGCTAAGTTGGCTGTTAAATATTGATAGCAGGCACAACATATTACTGAATGCAAATTAATCTATCAACAAATGCAAATAGCCCACTTCTATCTAACATGCCTTATATACTCATTAGCCCCTGGAGTTAAGCTCACTGTATGGAGCATAACTTTTATTTACTTATAAATAAACCTTTTCCCTCTGGACGGGAGTACAGTACAAAGTATACATATACTCAGCATTGTACCTTAATAAAGACTGCTAGCTATATTTCTAAAAACTGGAGTGATTATTTATTTATGAACAAACACATAGGAAAAACAGCTTGACCCAAATAAAATGATTTTATGTTAAATTACAGTACAGCAATAAAAAAATGTTTTACCAGGAAATGAAAGGCAGAGAATCCACACATTTTTATAACCAGAAGGTGCATCAACAGTCCAGCAAGTTAGCTATCTTATATATTAAATATCATTTTGGTTTTGAAGGGCCTAGTGACTGGCAAAATTATTATTTTATGTTGAGTATTTCAGCAGTATGAGCACTATTTTTTATTTTATTTGATAATTACTGATATTTGCTCTATCTATGAGCTGACAAATGATTAATACATTTTATGATATAATATTAAAACAACATGGCAACAAACACCAATAATCGCTGAAATTCTATGCAATGACCACCAATTAACTTCTACACACAGACAAAAGGAAAATATCAATCAATTTTCTAACTTTTTTTATGTTTGACCAAATTAGATGTCATAAAATAATTTCCTTGAGTGAAAAAAATAAAGTTTAATCTTTGTAGGATTTTTTGTGACATGAAATATTACAGAGAATATTCTAATTTACTCAAAGTCCCTGTAACATTTCTCTTTCATCCCTTTACTCGGGTTAAGTGGCACAGTGAAGAAACTCAGGAAATATACATTTTTAATGAAAACCTATTGGTTTAATTGGATTTAAATGCTGAGAATTCACAGATGTGATGCAAATTCAACTTTGTAAATGCTGTTGAAAGCAAAAGAAAAAACAATTCAGTACAACAAACGTCCAATGCCAAATTACTAAGAAAACTATTGTCAGTGGCAGACGCTTCTAAATCAGCAGGCAACTGTCAAAAATTTTGTAATGTCTTATAAACTGCCGCTTCTTATATAAACAAAGAACACTTAAGGAAAATTAGATAAAACATGTTAAATGCCTGTAAAATGTCTTTTATTGTTTCTTTGCTTAGTTATAATGACAGAATGAGAGCACCTATAATACAACTGTATCTCAGCCAAAATCAGAGAAATTTGAATACTGTCACAATATTTTTTAGATAAAAAACACTTTCCTGAGTTGACACTATAATAAAAAAAAATCTAATTCAGATAACCAACTGCTAAATGACATAGTCCAGGAATAAAAACCCTAAAATAAGCAAACAAGAAGTTGTTTTCTACAGTTGCCATAAGAGCTGTGAAGAGAAAAATAATGTCCAAACTCTAGAGCAGATGAGCCTTTTCCTTATTAAAATAGATCACTTAACAAAGTAGTACCTTTTTTGTATATTCTTTTTAAAAATTTTCCTGCTTTTTTTTCCACATCCACAAGGCGTGTAACTGTGTCCACTCAAAAGCTCCTGCTTGTGCTCACCTCATGAAGCAAAGCAGCCAAATGGAAAGAAACCATAGCATCACCTGACTTCCGCCTCTCCACAGCCAGCTCCTCCTCCAGGAAGTAGTTTACAGCAATTCCAAGCCAAAAAAAAAAAAAAAAAACACACACACAACCACCAGCTTCTTGTTTATTAAAAAGTGCTGCCCAGGATGGACCTCTCCTCTCACCCCCCCCCCCCCAAGCAACCCCACTGCTTTTGTAACTCAAAGTTTTTTTTTTTATTGTAGTCAATTCAAAATAACAATGTTGCAATCTGTACTTCTTCTGTGATCTCTTATATCTGGCTATAGAAGAATAATACAACATGTGTTCAGTTATAGTTTTCATATTACCCATAAGTTCTTGCCTGATACTTGTGCTGTAAATGTTATGTTCACACAATTGTATTCTTATGTAAATTCAGAGTGTACTTTGATGCCTATATATTCGAATATAGTATAAGTATAATGTAATATACACAGTGCGTGCTGTATCATTTTTTATGTCTATGTTCTGCCTCCATATATTTGTTAAAGTTGGACTTTCGTGAAAGATACGACCTGTATATTATTATACTGCCCACCTTTATGAGGCTTCCTTTGAAAACCATTCTTTGTAGATGGCAGTACTCCCAATGTAATACCTGTTATGAGCACCTTTTGTGAACGCAGTTGCATAATTTCACACACATGTATGTTGTCCATAGGTATAATACATTCTTGGCATAGAAAGCTTGCTGTCCACACCTGCCCATAACAGTATGCTGCATACCCACCCTAGCCATAAGTTGTTACATATTTCTGCAGCTGTGTAGAAGAATGAATCCCTTTATGTTCAGATAGAATAGGTTTCCTTTCTCTCTTTATATTTAAAAGCAACTATTTCCAAAAATGAGCAACACAACACAGGTACCCAGTTTTTCATAGCGAATGCCATCATTTCTCTCATCTTCTTCAAAAGGGAAAATAGATATTCTGAAAGATTAAGGTAGCATTACAAAAACATCTCACTGCAGTTTTCAAGTTAATCAGTCCCTACATTGAGTCACTCCCCTGGAGGTATACCATATGGGGCCATATACATCCTCTAGTCATTGTGGCATGATCACTACACCAATGTGCAATCTTACCACTAAATATATATAATACAGTTCTATAATATCTAGTGTTAGTGAATCACATTAGCTGTGCTTAGTTGCTCTTGGTGGTCCACAAATGTACAGAGACATAGCAATGAGGAAACTGAGGAAATTCCAAGACAGCACCTGATATCTGTCCATACACATATGCTTCACTGTTTGTTTACTGCACTAGGTGGATGCCACATGTCACCAGAGACATAGCAAGCGCACCCTTCAAATATCTCTTATTTATTTGGATGACTAGGATTTGGCCTGATTAGGTTGATATTTCCATCACAGCAATGGTAAATTTGTAACAAAGCAAGAATTGGTTACAGTCATCAGATAGTGACAAGCATTTCATTTATAGACCCTTTATGAGTCACAAACAGCACGTTACTAATGTAAATAGTTTTGCATATTTTACTGTAAGTAAACAGTAGCACTATTAAAAGTTAGTCCCTGAATTTGGATGTTTATAACGGATTGTTTTTGGTTTTGTCAATGAAGTTGGTAAGTACTGTACTAACAAGCACACTTCAGATACTGACAGTCATACAGATTACATGCAAGGCTGTTCACCATTTCCCTTGACTCTATGGCAAAATTTCCATCGCTGCCCAATAATTTCCACTGCAAACCCACTTGTTCCCTGCACCCCACACCTCCCATTGGCCCTATTGCTCCTCCCATCACCCCATGCATTCTAGATTACTTTTTCCTTACTTTGTCACCCATTCTACTGCTCTCTAGTATTTCTAACATCCTTTCAGCACATCGTAGTAGGCCAAGAGTACACTTTTAAGACTGATGAAATAGTTGATCTGTGTTGTGGTTACTTGCAACTTGTACTTGCATAAATTCATCATAAATAATGTATGCAACCGTATATCAGTAGCATAGCTAGTAAAGTAAAATAAAAAAAATCCTTCTAGAGTAAAACCTGAGCATTGTAGCAGTCCATGAAGGGTATAAACTATATCAACTGCTTTTTACATTTAAAATAAGCAGTTTGTTACATTCTAAAAGTAAAACAAAAACAATTTTTTTCTTGTTAACTAAAGGAACCTGATTGACTTCTGCATTTTTATGAACCCCAGTACCTGATTGTGGACATTTTTTTTTTTTGCTTTTCTCTTGAAGAGCTGGGGCAAGAGGGGAGATATGTATCTGGACACCTGGTTGGTGTGCCAGTGCAACAAGTATGCTTTTTTGTGTGTGCATTTTTCTTTCTATTTTTGCTCTTCCGTTGAAGAACTTTAGGCAGGAGGGAGGTTGCATGTGCCAATAGAAAAAGGAGCATCTTTTTATTTTATTTATTTATTTAGTATACTAAAATGTGAGACAGGAAGGTTGGGGTCAGGGCAGAGAGACCAGACTTGATTTGCTCCCACATTTCAGTACCTGATTGCAGATCTTTTTTTTCCTCTTCAGTTGAAGTGCTTAAAGGAGGAAATGTGGTGAATGGATAGGAAACTGTAGGAACCCAATTGGATTTGCAGAAGTCCTTTTTTTGGCTCTTCACTTGAGGTTGGGTGCTAGTTGGTTAGAGCGGTACAGGGTGCTGGTTGAGCCCACTGCACCTGTGTTGTATGTCTATATTTTACATCTGAGAAAGCAGCTCACAATATCAGGACTACCTATCCCTATGTCATCCTGTTTATCCTACAAAGGGCTGATGGTGTATTCTGTTGGGACAGCTGTAGGAAATTCTATACATGCATCCCTAGCACTGTATCCCAGTAACCTGCTATCACCTGTGACTCCCCCAGTTGCCCCTTAACTATGCTCTCTGTGAAGGTTGCCTTTCACCTGTATATACCTGTGAGCCTCTGTATTGCAGCTGTACATATATTCACATCTGTCATTAATACTGTCCATAGTTATCAGTGGAGTCCCCCTGTGTTCATATCATATATGTGGAACCTATGGTGTTC
Source organism: Protopterus annectens (assembly GCF_019279795.1). Lineage (NCBI taxonomy): Eukaryota > Metazoa > Chordata > Ceratodontiformes > Protopteridae > Protopterus > Protopterus annectens. Next base: position 94,841,496 of record NC_056745.1, on the reverse strand, counting down.
ATATCACTATCCCAGACTGAAGCAGTAGGTTTTCCCATACTAACTCACTGAGTGTGATTGTTAGCCAATGCGTTTTAGTTAACACCAGCTGGAAGTTATGTCTGTTCTTTACATAGGCGCCATCATCTCCCCCAAAAGAGTGAATGGCAGACGAGTAACATCAGCCAGGCTGAATGTGAAATCCTACTACAGGAAGCACCTGATGGGGAGAGAGTGTGCTCACTAACCTCTTTGGGATCATATATGGGGAACAACAGCCCATGGCATTAATTCTGTCGCTGGCCAGAACTGGGCACCACAGCAATGTTGGAGGTATGTCACCAGCAAGATAAAGTGGACCTGCAAGAAATCATGCAACACAGCAGTAGACAGGTCAGCTACTTAAATGGAGACATCTAGTATTACAAATTTAACAGATGAGAAGGAGTTCCTAGAGTCCCCCATGGAGATAAAGGCAAAATCATCACACCTGGAGGAGTGGAGACAGATGTCAGGATTCTTCAAGCCTCACATATATTAGAGGTGGTGCATCAGGTTATTAACCATACAGAATGAGCATACAACTGTGCATTTGGGGAGTGTAGGTGGGTCTCAAATAGTAATGTGCATGTTTTCCTTAGGTTCATCAGGTATTCAAGTATGAAGCTATCACAGAAAAGTTATGTATGTTTTCTATGTCTGCAGTTTCATGACCACCAGTTGCATGCACACCACAAGACCTCACATCTGACAGGGATTTTCAGATTCAGTCTGTTCTGTCATGTATTGTATACTCACAGGCTGGACCGTTGCAATAGTGACACCTGTACAAGCTGAGCAGCAGGCAGATGTCAACAACCTGTATGGATGTGGTGATGATTCAGAGACATAAACAGAATCACAGTCAGGTGATACACTGGTGCTGTCTGCCTCTCTTCTGAGTGGCCTGTTTTCATTGCACTGGTTGAAGACAATTGCAAGTAAGCTGTAGGCTGTAGAGCATGAGTGCATATCTTCCCTGTGGGGGGTGTCACCCCTTAACCAAGTGCTCCAACACTGTTCTCTCTCTGGCTGTAGCAGTGGAGGAGTGCTCTACAACAAATTTGGATATACAGGTTGTATTGCACCCTGCTAGGCTGCCATATGCACTGTATGGCAGTGCGGATCCCGGTGCTGCTGCATTTAAAAGCCAGCCCCTGAAGTCCAAGGTAGCGCCATAACTCCCTGTACTGGCACTCGCATAATGTTTGAGTAGATCAAAAAACAAGTCAGCTCATACTCGAGCACTCCCAACCCCCAAAAAGGCTCCTTCTTTTTTGAAATATGTATCAGACTGCTTGCTGTATCTTGTTTATACACAAAGAGGTAAGCAACTTCAACCTTGACTGCAGTTTTCCACTGTTGCACTTTAGTGGATGAAAGGGGAAAACACACTGGAAGTTCACCCAGCTCACATAATCCAGCACACTGTGATAAAGCAAACAGTAATATTACTTATAAATCTTTGAGAAAACTAATACCAGTGATCAACAAGTCATAAACTTTCCTTATTATCAGAGTTATAACTGGTAGAATGTACTGAAGTGTATCATTAGGTCAACTTTGATTACATCACTTGAATGACTCATAGATATTGTATATGTTTGTGTATACAGTCTCCCGTGTATAGGTGCAGGGGAGGGCAAATACAATACCCCACCAACAAAATACTTTTATGCAGGACAGTTGATTTCTAGATTTGTTGGCTTTAAATCACAGTTTACTTTTCTTAATTGCAGGATTTGTAGTTTAGTCCCACGCTTATGACAGTGAGCCAACAAATTTAGTCCCTCTGGCACACACAGGAAAATACACAGCTACCCATGCACATGAATGCAAGCACACACAAATGCGCTCATTCACTTACATGCAGACACACAGCCTGACTTGCCTTATCTGCTGTGCTGCTAACTGCCTCACTGCTTCCATAGGTAGTAGTAGTAGATGAATACAGAAAAATAGCATTTTCAGTCATGTTGCTGTACTCTGAAATGGTGCAGTAGTGCTTGTCTTTGAATCACTATGTGGCACTATTTCAATCCTGAAGTAAATCTCTGGGATATAGCACATGACTAATTTATATTAGCTATATCCTTACAGTGCCGTATTTGTATGCAGCATTATCCAACTGACTGCTGCATCAGTACTAGCCATAGGGTTCATAATGCTACAGCATTGCATTTTTTGAATAGGACACTCGTAGTGCAATGAACATTCTAGACAGAAAAATGAGTTGCATCTGGCTGCTCATATGGCATAGAGGAATAAAGCTCTGACCACTGCTCAGCCAACCAGAGTTTAGTTAGTGAGTTAGACAACTGACATAAAGTAGGAGAGATTGGTTACCCATCCCAGGGAATAGAACACTCATGTTGCCTTTCTCCCATAACGATCCTTGGTGGAGGCTGGGATGTGGGAGGGATGTGGTCCAAGTGATGGATTAGGATGGGGAAAATTAACTGAACTGCCTTAGAGATGTGGCAGTAAGTCAGTATGTCTCCATTGCATGCCCACCCCCAGAATGCAACCAAAGGACCATAGGTGGGGGGCATAACCCCATTGCTGAAGCAGTGATCATCAAGACCCTGCATGATGCTTTTAAGTTCCACATCAGCCCCAGTAAGTCCATGGTAGATTAGAAAGAGCAGGCTGACCTGATGATGGACGAGAGCACTGGGAGGATCGTAAGAGTACTGAAGAAGGATTGTATCCGAAAGCTTTACTTCTTCTTCTTCTTTCGGCTTTTCCCGGTTAGGGGTCGCCACTGGGGATCACCTGTCTGCTCATGATTGGCAGTGGAGTTTTACAGTGTCGAGTTGCCAGCCCGGCACCCAACCTTTCACAGAAGGCACACACTCATGTCTAGGGCCAATTTAGAGTGTCCGATCCACCTACAACATGTCTTTGGGATGTGGGAGGAAACCAGAGCACCCAGAGGAAACATCAAATACTCCTAAACTTTGCACCTAGCTGTATCAGTTTAAATATGCTAAACATGGAGTGAAATCATCCATGTGTTGAGCTAAAATGAAATGGCCAGTCTGTATAAATTTAAAGTATACAAGACAGTGTGAGCAATTATTTACATTACAGCACTATCTACACTTAAAATATTACTCAAGCAAATACTAGGTAAATATTGCAACCAGTCCTCGATCCCATAAGCACTTACTTCCTCATCTTTTACTCCAGCCATTAAAATCAATAGGCATTGCTCACAGATTCCACCAAATTATATCAGCAAAACTTACGTAAGACTAATTTTAAACATTTCATAAAAAACAAAGTAAGCTCGTATCTGTATCCATACTCATGATAAAAACGTACAAGACACTAACCCTTACAGTATGCACGTTAACCCTTCAAATTAAACCTATCCACCATCAATCTCCCAACAAGACTTGCAAACACAGAGCAAACCTCCATAACACAGCCTCGGCCTTCAAAGTGGCACGTCATATCTCCACACGTTTCTGATATATTCGTCACATATTGACAGTATATTCTTACCTCGGTTTTCCACAATGCACCTTAGTGTTTACCCAGCCCTCTGGTTTAGAGCTGCCATTAAATGTCACCTGGAGTAAACCTATCACTTCAATAACTCACAAATCCAAAAGCTTTACTGTCTGCATTAAACTGTTTGACACTGAAGTGCTACATTTTTTCTTTTGGCATTTGATTTTCTTTACGTTAGTCTGCTTCACCACATCCTGTTGTTGGTTTGAGGATAGTAAGAGTGACATAAAAATGAGCAACAAAAAAAAAAAAGACATTGCACAATGCATTATGTACAGAACAGTCCCAACAGCAACCAGGTACCTCAATAAGAAGTATAAAATCAGTTCAATTGTAAAAACAGAACAGAGGTAAGGCTCCAGGCTTCTTCAAATTGTTTTACTGTCGCAATACACAATACACAAGCGCTTTCACAATTAGGCTTCTTCAGGTGTATCAAATAACACAGTTACATCTGCATTTATACCATGTCACATGATCACATTAAACCTCTTAAAGGCATATAAAAAAATATATATATAAAAATGCATAAAAAGTATTACATTTAGGACATAATACGCAGACATGCCTAACTATACATATAGTTGCCTATATAACTGTGTTCACAATCTACATATAACATATAACTATAAAATCTTTGCATTATCTGTGTAATGGTCTATTTCTTAAGATAGGTCTTAATGGTATATGGTCATTCAGGCCATGTCCATCATTTGCTCTCAGCCTCACTATCCAATTAGTTTCTAAATTCTCGGTTTGTACCTTGATATCACCACCCCTTAAGCTTTCAAAGCATCTCTCTATCACCCTGAAGGTAAAGGTGTGCTGTGTACTGGTATCCTTGATATGTTTAGCTAAGGCATTGAACATACTACCCTTTTATATATAATATATATGTTCTCTAATTCTATCCCTAAATAATCTATCAGTTTTCCCTACATAAAATTTGCTACAAATCTGGCAAGTAGCCAGATAAACCACATGAATAGAATCACATTTAGCATTAACTCTGAAAGTATATATCATACCTGTATCTGGATGTTGAAATATTGTGTTTGTATCTATAAATCTACAAAATTGACATTTAGTACAAGGCTTAGTCCCTGGATTGTCACATTGCATAATTTGGTCTCTGGGGGTACAAAGTTGTCTTTTTAGTGATTTCTTGTTCTTAAAAGTGAATTGTGGATGTATCCCTATCAACTTACTTACTTGTTTATCAGATGTTAAAATGTTCCAATGTTTATTAATGACATCTGTATAGTATTTTACATTCCTAGATTTGGTAAAGCACATCTTTAGAGGCTGTAAAGTTTTTGGCTTTGCTTTCAACACGCTGCACTTTATATATATATATATATATATATATATATATATATATATATATTTTTTTTTTATATGCCTTTAAGAGTTTTAATGTGATCGTGTGACTTATGGTATAAATGCAGGTGTAAGTGTGTTATTTGATACACCTGAAGAAGCCTAATGGTGAAAGTGCTTGTGTATTGTGTATTGCGACAATAAAACAATTTGAAGAAGCCTGGAGCCTTACCTCTGTTCTGTTTTTACAATGCATTATGTGTTTCTGAATACCCTTCACTGTTTTACCTTCTTCTTTAAGACAGAAAATCTATCTGCCTAGGAGGCTTGCATGATTATATGCTTTAATTAAGCAATTAATTAAATAAAATGTATTTGTAACTGTAGAAATACAGCAAATCTTTTTTGCATATGCAGAAGGGCAAATATATCAGTCAGAAGCAGCGGCAAAAACAAAAGGGCAGCATGTGTTATGTATTTGTCCAACATGATATTATTATTATTATACTTAGGTTATACATAAAAGTCAGAGCTACTGCCTACATGCCCCTTCTTTATCATTTGCAGGAATGCAATGGCAGTCCCAGCTTGGTTTGTATGCACATTTGCTTTAGCATGCATTATCCAGCATTCCAACCTTTTACTTTCTAAGCTAGAGAAAGAACAAGTATATCATTAATGCTATTCAGATTATGTAATTTATGATATAAGTTAATAGATCCAGACAAAGCCATAACTAGGCCATCCTGCTCCTTCCTACTAAGTACATTAATTTAAGAAGCTTCAACATCCCCCATAGCTTCTTAAATGACTGCACTCTGTCCTCATTAGCAATTTTTTATCATGCCCCCTAGCAGCGTTCAACCTGGGGTGCCACCCCATTTGCACTGTTGTAGTTATGCCTTTGGTTCCAGATGCACATATCAGCTAGAGAGACAGAAATTCCAAGTACAAGCCTGCATAGTTGGGATTAACATTATTGTCTGTAAACCAGTGTTCTTTAACCTATAGTACTGCCATTTTAGACATTTAGGGTTATTTTCTACCATTTTAGACATTTAGTGTTGTTTTCTGTCAGTAAGTAGGGTTATAACTTTGAAGCCTGTAACTTTCACAGTTTTAAATAAATGCCATTTTACTTCATAAATGGTTTCATTTCTTCAGCTGTGAATGACAGTTTTTCTAGGCAAGCATTTCCTGGAAACATTATCATTAATATGTATATTGTGTTTTTAGATGCCAATGGCTCTGTATGAGATACTTTAGACCACTTTGACTATGTGCCTACTACATTTCAGAACACTGAACCCTGAAAGGAGTGGACAGACTAAGAGTCTGCCACTAATGTTCTGAGCTGTTAATGAGCTTTCCCCTATGTCCATGGTAAAAGGTTTGATTCCTTCCATCTTCATTTCCACTAATGTTCTGAGCTGTTAATGAGCTTCCCCCTATGTCCATGGTAAAAGGTTTGATTGCTTCCATCTTCATTTCCACTAACGTTCTGAGCTGTTAATGAGCTCCCCCCTATGTCCATGGTAAAAGGTTTGATTCCTTCCATCTTCATTTCCACTAACATTCTGAGCTGTTAATGAGCTCCCCCCTATGTCCATGGTAAAAGGTTTGATTCCTTCCATCTTCATTTCCACTAACATTCTGAGCTGTTAATGAGCTCCCCCCTATGTCCATGGTAAAAGGTTTGATTCCTTCCATCTTCATTTATCTACTGTGTAACTCTGAACATGCCACTTATGCAGGCAGTGCACCTGGGTCATCCCTGAAAAGGGACAGCTCAGTGCAGTGGGCTTATCTGGTTATCACATAAGTAAAATTAAAACAAAAACTCCCGAGCAATATAGGCAGTGTGCAACAAGGTATCCTGTGTAGGCCATATTTTTTTTATAATTGTTTCATAGATTGGTGACATAGTGGATTCTCTTTTTATAGAAACCTTTGTAGGTTCATAGGTTCATAGGTTGGTACTAGGCTATCGGCCCTAGGGCCTATACAAGCCCAGCCAAACAATTCCCCTGATATTTCTTCCCACAATATTTACTTCCCTGGATCCCTGTCTAGCAGGGCGATGGTGTGATCCCCTGGGTGAATTTCCTATCTCCCATCCAATCGTCAAGGTTCCTTTTGAAGAGGGCCAAGGAGGCACTCTGCTTGACATGTATGGGCAGTCTATTCCAGAGTCTGGGGAGTCTCTGGGTCAGGAACCTATCCCTCCAGCATGTTTTGTTTATTGTGATGACAAGGTTTAGATCCCTGGAGTGTGTAGCTCTGAGGGATTGGGATTTCTTTAAGTGGAGCATGTCCAACAGCTCAGGGTTTGACATGGCCTTGTATGTTAAGCAGAGATTGCCTCTGAGTAGACGATATGCGACAGAGTATAGCTGGAGTTTTTTTAGACAGTCAGCATAGGGCATCTGCTTTAGGCCTGTGATTCTTTTAGTGAGATATTTCTGTGGCCTTTCCAGCTGTTGCAGATGTCTTGTGAGGTACATACCAAACGGGGCATTGTACTCTATAATGGGGCTAATGAGGGATGAGTACAGTGGGTCAATGACCTCTTTTTTTCTGGATGAAAAGCCCTTAGGGATGAGGTGTGCCACATAGAAGGATTTCCTGACTGTTGTGGCAATGTGGTTATCGAAGGTGAGACGACTGTCCACCTGTGTCCCTAAGTCTCTCATGACACTTTTGGTGTTTAGTATACTGCCACCTATGTGGTAATTCATGGGTACATGATTTTTCCTAAAGGGGATAACTATACATTTCTTGGCATTAAGCTTGAGCCCATGGCTCTGACACCAAGCATCTGTTTATGTAAGGCCCCTTTGTAGAATATCCACATCATTTGGGGATTCAATAATGCCTCTCAGTTTGCAGTCATCTGTGAACTTTGTTAGCCAGAGTCCCTTAGTGCTGGCCTGTACTTCAGAGAAGTAGATGCCAAACAACAGCAGTCCCAGAACTTAACCCTGAGGTACTCCACTTGTCACTGGATTTGGAATCGGATTCTTTTACTGTTTGGGTTCTGTCCGTAAGCCAGTTGGCAACCCATCGTGTGATGTAGGGATTTATGCCCAGCTTAGTACATTTATCTATGATTCCAGAGTGGGGGATGGTGTTGAAGGCCTTGGCGAGGTCCAGATAGGCTGTGTGGACTGCCTTACCCTCGTCCACAGCTCTAGAGACTGATTTGAAGAAGTCAATCAGGTTCAGGAGACAAGATTGGCCCTTCTCAAACCCAAACTGGGTGGGGACCAGTGTTTGAAGGTCGCCAATGTCTTTGTTTATAAGTTCCATGATAATGCGTTCCATGCCCTTGCAGATCAGGCTCATCAGACTAATGGGACAGTAGTTCCTGGGATCCAAGGTGGATCCCCCCTTGTGGAGTGGGATAACTGTAGCTGTGCGCCACTCAGTGGGCATGAAGCCTGAGATGAGGCTATCATTAAACATGACACTTAGGTGAGGTGCCAGTTCATTTTGTAGTTCATGTAGTACACAGCCCGGGATGTCATCTGGTCCCATGGATGCTGTATTCTTAGCTTTGGAGAGTGTGGTTTCTACCTGTGTGGCCATGATTACTGGAATTTGGCAATCTTTTGGTATTGAGATGGGCCCTTTAGAGGGTGAGAGGGGGGTGAAGTTTTCACTAAATCGATCTGCCAGGATGTTGGCAATATCCTTGGGATCAGTATATTTAATGCCTTCTGTTGTAGCTCAGAGCAGATCTGAGCATTGCCATTTAGATTCTTGACATAAGTATAGAATGCCTTGTGGTTGTCTTTGGAATCTTTGGCAATTTTATTTTCGCAACTAGCTTTGGAGGATTTTATGAGGGATCTCAACTTCTTACTGAGGCTAGTAAGGGAGTTTTTTGCATCCTGGGATTTTCCTCTTTTCTGCAACAGTTTCTTCCTTCTGTTGTATAGTTTGTTTATGGCAGGGGACCACCAGATTGGCTTCCTTTATTTGGAGGAGAGCGTCTTGGTTCTATTTGGGATGGCATGATTCATGCACGAGTGGATGTGCTCGTACAGTGCCTTAGTGTAGGATTCAGCAGTTGAGCTCCCATCTGCATGGGTGCCATAAAGTTTGTCACTTCTGACTTAAATAGCATGAAGTTGGCTGTGGAGAAGTTTTTACAGAGGTTTCCTTATTTGGGGGGGTGGGATGTGGATGTCGTGGAGAAGTTTTTACAGAGGTTTCCTTACTGGGGGGTGGGATGTGGATGTCAAGGGTGATTTACTTATGGTCAGACCTGACCAATGAGGGGGTGACCACTGGTGTGGAGCATCTATCTCCCATGTTGATAATTACCGGGTCTAGGATATTGGAGCCCCTAGTGGGACAATGGATTAGTTGAGCCAGGGCACTGGAATTTATGAATTCCAAAAAAACGTTTGGAAAAGGTGTTGGTACCCGAGTAGTTTTCCCAGTTAATGGCAGGGTAGTTAAAATCACCCAGTATTATGGTGTTTGGTTGTATCTTAATATTTTCCAGTATGTTGAGAAAGGTGTAGTGAGAATCTTGGGGCATGGTGGGGGATCTGTAGCAAGCTACCATTTGGATTGCAGTCTTACCTAGTGTTAGTTGCACCTGGAGAATTTCAGATGCATTGTGTTGGGCAACTAGCCAGGAGGTGTGAATATCCTTGGTGAATATGGGCACTCCTCCACCTTTAGTGTTTCGGTCTTGGTTTGGTGGCCGAAAAGTATGATAAGAGTTGTAGCCTGGTATTGCAGGGGTGCTCTCTGGAGTCTTGAACCAGGTCTCAAATAAACGCCTCTGCAAGGCTCAAACCCAGGACCCTGCACACCATAAACAAAGTGATTCACCACTAAGCCATGCCAGATATCTATCTCATAACAGATAACCATGCAACAAGTGATCTGTTGTACATCTCCAGCGGATCCAGAATTATTGATTTTTCAGGATTTTCCACTCATGGCAATCTATCTGCATTGCCACAATATTTTTGTCCCATGTGAATCATTATCATTTGATTATATGTACTGATTATTTCTGCTATGTCACTAAATACTGACTTCTTTATATTTGATTTAGTTAATTTATTATAAATTTATTTAACAGCCCTGTTACAAAGTTTTCTAGGCAGTGGCTGAAGCTGATCCTTGTGGATCAGTCCATTACTTCAGTTATCAACCATCCCATCAGTTAATCAATTTATCAGTCCATCAACTAATCAATAGATGTGACCAGGAATAGAGACCAATTTTGTAACAGATGTACAGTCATCACAGACTGCCATTGCTTCAGTTGAAGATAACCAGCACTGATGTATAATCTATAAGCAGCACTGATGTACAATCCATAAGCAGCACTGATGTATAATCCATAAGCAGCACTGATGTATAATCCATAACCAGCACTGGTGTATAATCCATAAGCAGCACGGATGTATAATCCATAACCAGCACTGATGTATAAGCAGCACTGATATATTATCCATAAGCAGCACTGATGTATAATCCATAACCAGCTGTTGTTGTTGTTGTTGTTGTTGTTGTGTCTTTCGGCTTTTCCCGGTTAGGGGTCGCCACAGCGGAATTCCAGTCCGCTAATGATTGGTAGTTGATTTTTACGTGCCGAGTTACCAGCCCTAATGCACAACCTTCAATGAAGGTACGCCCATTCACGCATGTCTCCACGCAGAAGACGCTCTAGCTAAGAATCGAACCGGACAGCGTCTAACTGTGAGATGACAATGCTACCGCAGCACCACCACCACCACGGATGTTATAATCCATAAGCAGCACTGATGTATAATCCATAAGCAGCACTGATGTATAATCCAGAAGCAGCACTGATGTATAATCCATAAGCAGCACTTATATATAATCCATAAGCAACACTGATGTATAATCCATAAGCAGCATGATGCTTTCCTGGTAAGAGCTGGTTGGATTCGCACATTCCCGAGATCAAGCTAAAAGTACTTTTTTTTTCCTTTCATGCAAACTTAGTTACAGTCCTCTTTGATCCATGACCTTATTTATTTATTTATTTAACCTTGAAGCAATAGCCATGGGTTTGTGTGTCTGTGTCACGTTGGAGTTGATTTGATAGCACTGTTCTTATTCTGTTACAGGAAGTATCATATACTGATCTAATAGGCAAATCTGATCAAGATACATGATTATTTTCCTCTTATTGTAGAAGGCATGTTTGCAGTTTATCCATTTCCATTCAGATCCATTCTGTATCAAAGCATGCAACAGATAAAGCTCTTCTTGGAAAGTTCTGTAGAAACTTGTGGCAACAGATAGTTGTACATATAAACATATAAAGTCTACATTTGCAGACATGATGCTGTTAGCACAGACTTCATTTTATCCTATACCTTACATAGTCTATCATTGTCAGTTACATGCTCTTGATTGAAAGTTTGCATTTGAGAAATTCACACTTTGTTCTTTTGTCCCTAAAACCACAATCTTTTAGTTCACACTTCAGATTAAGCATATATATTTATCGTTGTGGTCTTGGTTGGGTTGCATACTGAAGAATTCCTTGCTGTATCCTTCCATTGCCTGTTGTCAAATAATAAGCATGTTTGTTGCTCTGAAAGTCAATGTTATTTGGAAGCAATCCCTTATGTATATCCACAGTTAGTCATTTCTTGGAATGCTGTTCATTTCCATTTGCAAATATGCCTGTATCAGTTAAAATTCTGAAAATTGCTTTATGAATTATCAGTAATTAAAACTAATGACTTCCTTTGTACTTCTATCTTTTATCTATTTCTGCTTTTGAACACAAATTGCATTGTGTTCTAACTCTTGTTTACAACTACTACATGGTAAGCATTAAGTATTAACTGTGCCTCATAGCATATTAATATGTTTTCAGGCACTAAGTTTTCCAATTAAATGTTCCCTGCTGACAGAACCATAGCTTCACACTGGATATTATTATTTTGTTTTTCACAACAGCTATTAGAAGTATATAACAATGCTTTCTCACATTGTAACAGCTTTGTTTATCTTCTTCCTGCTGTCATTTCACTGAATGGATATTCACTGGTAGGATATTCACAGGAACACATTCTAGACCATACAATTACAAAATGATTTAAATGGCTACAGTACTATTTTCTCACCAGACTAGTCAAACAGGAGTATTTTAGTTAAGCTCTGAATGGAGAGATGATAAGTCAGCAAGCAAAGGAGAGTAGTATTGCTGAAAGTGAATTCATCCTCAGGTCTTGGTGAGTACCTTCATGAGGTGGACCCTGTTTTTCACAAAATCTCACCAAGATGACACTGATGTATAGACTGCATTTTATATAGCATATATCATGGACAGAAGTAGAGCAAAAATTAAAAACAAATAGCTGGGTGCACAAGACCCAGGATAAAAAAAAGTGTCCAGTCCTGGTAGGTTCACTGGTGCCAGGAATGGAAAAATGACAGTGTAGAATCCTCAAAATACAGAAATTCCTACAATGGGGCCAGTGGAAGGATGCCCCACTGTTGTTGAAGGAAGTAGCAGTCCACAAAAATCATCAAAAGATAGGCCAAAGAAGACCCATAAAGATGATAGAGTGGACTACTGAGGATAAGAAAGAAATTATGTATTGTTACTATTATGTAAAAGGCCCATAATTTCCAGACACAAGTTATACAAAAAGTTTGAGAGAAATTAGAGGAAAGAAAAATACTTCCACAAGAAAAACTGTCAGAAGCCCAAATAAAAATATGTGTTCATTAATACAATAGTTTTGTGAAAAACACTATATACACCAAGAAACTTTAATCTGTTTGGAAAAAGAAGCATCTGAGGAAGTGCAAAAATATAAACAACAAAACCTAGACATTTTTGAAAATTATAAAAAAGAAATATGTACATAGGAAGAAAGAGAGATTTTATATGGTGTAATATTTATGCAAAGTTGAAAACCAAATTAATCAATATAAAAAAGGGAGCCCCAAAGATGTTCAAAGAGAAATACAAGCAAAAGCATCCAGATATGGAAAATTTCACAATAAAAATAATATATCACAAAGAGGGTTTGTAGAGAAGAAGATTAGTAAAGTAGAAGTTAAAAAATAGAAGTTGAAGTTATGGAATGCCTGCAAAGTGAAGGATTTGATGTAGAAAGTCTAACACAGGTTACATCACAGTATGATGAAACAAGTCCCCAAGGTAAAGAGAAACAGGAAGATCAGGAGACATCTGAGAAATAAATATGGTCATGGGAAAGAAAAAGAGATTTAATATGGTGTAATATTTATGCAAAGGAGAATGCAAACTAATCAATTCAAAACAGTAGCACCAGAGATATTTGAAGTGAACTACAGGCAAAGGAATCCAGGCATGGAAATCTTTACAGTACAAAAAATAAGAAGACAAAGAGAAAAAGAAGAAAGAAATTAGTAATGGAAAAGTTAAAGAAATAGAAACTAAGGTTAGGGAGTACCTGCGAAGTGAAGGATTCAGTGTAGAAAATCTAACTCAGAAATCGCCACAGCATGATAGAGCAATGGACACTCAAATTAAGGAGAAACCAGTGGGACAGGAAGCAACAGGTCATTTAGTATATGAAGATATTTTGGAGTCTTTCACAGGAAACCAGTATAAACATTCACTTGAAATTGGACAGCAAGGGAAGGAACAAGAAACTGTGGCAACTCTGACGCAGTTAATGTGGAGGAGTGATAGGCTAGTGAGCTCCCATATGATAGAGCAACGAATGACACGGGATGAAATTGAAGAGAATGTGCCACAGGAAGATGCTATAGAACTTTCTATAGAATGCCCACAGGAAATGGAGAACAAAAAATGTGCCCTAAGGAATTGAAAGGCCACCCAAAAAAGAAGAAATGGATACATTGCAGAAGTATTTATGAAGATCCTGTAGAACATAACAAATATGCTAAATGGATAGAAAAAGTAAAATAAATTATAAGAAGTTTAAAGGTACAGGATATGAAATGGGATGAAATAAACAGCCAGAAAGATTGAAACAAAGTTAAGAAAAGCCTCTAATTGGAAAACCCCAGGGCCAGATGCAGTACCTAACTTCTAGTTAAAGGTATTAACATCTTTGCACGAAGATTTAGCTATGAGTAAGAACTATTTAAATGCATACCCCAAACAGGCACCAACCTGGCTAACAAAAGGAAAAACAATGCTCTTACTTAAGAGTGAACTTGCAAGCTACCCTAGAAATTATAGACCAGAAACTTGCCTTCTGATGACATATAAACCATACACTGGAATTGATGCTGACAAAGTTTATAGTCATGTAGAAGAAAATTCAATCATGGCAATCGAACAAAAAAGTAAGAAAAGAAAGTCATATGGAACAAAAGATCCATTTGTTGCTAAATAAAGTCATAATGGAGAACTTTAAAAAGGGGAATATTCTAAGGATGGTGTGGGTTGACTACAAAAAATCATCTGATAGTATCCCATATTCGTGGATGAAAGAGTGAGATATGCCCTACACTGATCGATTACATGAAGCAGTGGCAGACCACTTTGCAATTAAGCCATAAAGGACAAATTATTATTCCAGGGATAAAAATTCAAAGGGAGATATTCCAGGGTGACTCCCTGTCACCGCTGCTATTCTGTCTTGCCCTTAACCCTTTAAGCTGTATATTTAACAAATTAGGTTATGGCTATAAATTGGATCCCAGAAAGCAAAAAAGTATAAAGACTTCTCATCTTCTCTTTGTCAATGATTTAAAACTGTAAGGTCATTAGATGAGGAACTGAAATCACAACTTCAGGTAGTCAAAACCTTTTCAGATGATATAAGAATGTCATTTGGTCTTAATAAATGTGCAAAAGCAACCTTTAAAGCAGGAAAAGTGCAGCACCAAGAAAGCATCAGTTTGGAACAAGAACATGATACAGAAGAACTTGAGCAAGAAGGAGTGTATAAATATTTGGGAATTGATGAAGGATCAACAATAAAACATGAACAAATTCAATGAAAACTTAATAAGGAATATTTTACAAGACTTAAATTAATCCTGAAAACGGTGTTGACCTCTAGGAACAAAATTTATGCTATAAACCACTTTGCTGTTCCAGTCCTAACTTACAGTTTACAAGTGATTAACTGGCCCCAAAAGGTGCTGGACACATTAGACAGGAAAACAAGAAGGATGCTTCATACTCCTCAAATGATTTATAAAAATCAGTGCATACCAAGATTATATATTCCCTGTACCAAAGGAGGTATGGGCCTCCTTGAAATTGATGACGTATAGAACTGCAGTTGCGAGACTACACACATATCTGCTGAACTCACAAGACCCAAGCATAGTAAAAGTTTTGAAACATGAGAATAAATCTGAGATGACTTCCTTGCTTAGTCTAGGAGAACTATATCAGTGTCAAGCAGGAATGGAAATTAAACTAGAAGTAGACAAAACTCAGGCAGCAACTGAATGTGCTAAGAAACAAAGGAAAGAATATAAGGTGAAGGATCAGATGAGAAGGCAAGAAATGTGGAAAATGCATCAGTATAGTTGCAAGTATAAAAAACTCTTAGAAGAAACTCATGTTGGGAATGATGAAGGAGAGGCAAATTCAAACTAACATATGACAGGTTAATATTGGTGGCCCAAGATAGTAGGCTATGCACATGTTAGTTTACAAAGTCCATTGAACATGTGGGAGAAACAGACAAATGTAGGTTTTGTAAAAAAGAATTGGAAACAGCTGCACACCTTGTTGCTGGTTGTGATATACTAATGGCAGAAGGACTGTATACTGAAAGGCATAATAATGTGGCAAGACAGTTGCACTTGGGATTGTGCAAACATTGTAATACTGACGTAGCTGAAAAACACTGGAAATATGAGCCACAAAGCGTCATAGAAAATTATGAAGTCTGTATCACTTGGGATCATCCATTACCAACAGTTCAAAAGATAGATGTGAAAAAAACAGATGTAGTGGTCCATGAAAAGAAGACAAAAGTAGCATTGATCATTGAAATCGCTATACCCAGTGACTACAGTGTCTTGCGTGCAGAGAGATACAAAGTCATAATATATGAGGATTTGCCGGCAGAAACGAGATCAATGTGGAAGAAAGGAATCCAGACAGTTCCAATAGTAGTAGGAGCAATGGGTCTTATAAAAATCTACAATCATTGTTAGATATGTTGCCAATACATTTAACTCCATACGAACTGCAGAAGGAGTCATTAATGGGCACATTGTGGGTGCTGCGAAGAGCACTTCTGGCTGACATCAAAGATTGAAACAATACTAATTTGATGAACTTTAATCATACTTTGACTTAGGAAAGGGGTCTATTCCTGTCATGGTATTAGAAACCAAAAGATATGGAGAAAATAAAAAAAAAAGTATTTTATTTAGCTTCCATTGTGCAGGGGATTCACAGCACTATAATAACTCCACAGGCCTAAAAAAATAGAGCTCTGATAAGTGATAGAAAAAGCCGGAACCATCTAAAGTAGTGATAAAAATAAAAAAAGGCAAGGATAAAGTATAGTATTACTATTTATTTAGCTTATTTAGTTTTACTTTAACTGTGTAAGCGAGTTTGTTGAAGGGAATCCTGTCAATCAGTCATATTCATTATTATCTGAAAGTGAATTCTCCAAACAAATCCTGCTAAGACAACTATCGGAAAACCTTGAGGAAATTTATTTAGGCTGGCAAGCCCTCCAGCATCCAGACCAAGGTTACACAGCAGTACAGAAAATGTAAAACTGCGCTGTTGCTGAAAGTAACATCTAGCACTTTTCCTTCAGCCTTTCAACATTAGTAGAAATGGCTGTTGGTATACTGACAGGCTTCTGTTCAAGGACCCTTTTCAGATATAAAGTAAGGCGAGTAGCAGCAGCTACTTTACTACATAGTATGAAAAAAGAAACAAAATTGCTAATGCTGAACTTTGTCATGCACACGGAAATTAATTGTTGAACACAGATGTATCTAGATATTTTTTTTCTTCCATATTTACACAAGTGTCTGTATGGTAGTTAGATACATGGCTAATACATGCTTTGGCAGCAGTACACTTCAGGATGACGATACAGCAGTTACATAGCTTAGTAGGATGTGTGACAGATGTTGATAAGTCAGACAAAAAAGAATAAGCTGTTAGTTACATAAGCTCTGCAGTTTGCTAAGGCTACTTTAAGGCAGATTTTGAACATGACTGTAAACGTTTTATTCTCTACTTGTTTATTTGTTTTCTGCTATCATAATTCCTCTCAACACACTTATAAGTGTATCATTATTGTGCTGATGTACACAGATGTACCAACCGTGAATTTATTAATCTAGGAGTCGATTCCTTGCAAGACAGGTTTACTCAGGCATCATACTACACTGGACTAGTACTGGTTTCTCTTCCTCTTGACTTAAAAGTTTTGTCCCTGCAGTAAAATGTTTAAAGCAGCTATTCACATTTTATAATTTAAGAGTTTTTCAACGTCCTCGTGTTACATGTAAGATTTTAATGTAGTGTTGTTGCTGTTATTATTATTATTGAAATTTGATATTTGTTGTGCGTGTGTGTGTGTGTGTGTGTGTGTGTGTGTGTGTGTGTGTGTGTGTGTGTGTGTGCGCGCGCGCGCATGTGTGTTGTATTCAAGTCATATGGAGCATTGACCTTCTTTGAACTTCACTTTCCTTGTTTTTCATCCTAGTCCTGCAAAATCAAGTGATACCAGTAAAATAGTACATAAAGCAAGTATGACAAATGGAAGAGGAAATTATGGTAATGGAGGATTTATTAGTTCTGTCAAATGTTGTGCACATCAGAACATAATGACACAGCCTCTAATCTTATTCTTTTGCATTTTAAATGTTTAGAAAGTGAAAGCACATGTCTTGAATTGCGATCTCAGTGCAATGTGTTCGGCATTTTACAGAAAATGATTCAGATCAACATGGATTAGAATTTTATTTGCAGTTAACTTATTTGAGTGACCATGACAGCAGAGTGAGGAGTAGAACATAAGACTAAAATACCTAATTAGTAACATCTGTTTAGTTTTTTTTTTCAGCTACACATCCAGATCTGTCAGTACATGTCTGTAGCAAGGCTGTTTTACAAATCTTTGAAAATAATACAAAGCCATCTCAGTGAAAGCTAGCAAAATGATTCAGTGCAAAGCAACTAGAAATCAATTTATAATATAATTTTCTTCTGCAGTGGACCTCATTTTATACATTCACACAACAGGGCCACAACTGAAATTTGTGTTTATATTATTGCTAAATAGCATTAAAATCAGAATGAATGTTATCTGCTGTCATTCTACTGTTGCCATATTATTACATAAATGAAATTTAGCATCCTGTTAATTTTCCTAGTTCAGAAGTGAGTGAATACTCTGTATTTGTTAGAATATTACTGCAGTATTACTCTAATAACATCATATTATGGTTTTCTGTTAGATTGTTTAATAGGCATATAGAATCAAACTACTTTTAAGGTTAGACAGTAAAGTATGCAGATGAAGAAAGATCAGTCATAAATGCATTGCTTATGATTTTGCTTTTGAAACAGTATGCCATTTAACGAGGTGATCTTATCTGTGAGTGCTAACAAGAAACAAAAATAGTATCTCCTGCTGTCACATACAGAAAATGCTTATAACATATTAATCTTCAAAGCAACACTTTTGAATTTACATTAGTAATTATTCATTTAGATTTTTGAATTTGGGTATGGTAAGACATTGCTGAGGCAGTCATTCTTTTATCTAATATTCTTTATCAGACTTGTTTGCTGTAAGAGGTTGTTGTTGTTGCTGTAAGAGGTGCTAGCAGATATTTCTCATGGCATATGTGGGAACGTCTGTCTAGTCCATTGTCTTATTTACAGTCAAACAGTAATCAGATATTAGAAACCTGGATTTCTGGAACATTGAACTGCCTTTAGACGTATATTTTGTCAGACATCAACTATCTATAACTTAATGTTGTTTATTAGATCATTGTTACAATAGCTATTCCAACATACCCTGCTCAGGATATGATAACCATACAGTTGGCCAGTCTACAAAGCGTTACACTCCTTCCTTGAGCATCATATGTCTCCTGTAAGCAAACCGGGATGTAGTATAACAGGGCCATATGGATTCCAAAAAACAGATCTCTCTTGCCAAGAGTATGCTCAAGCTAGCTTTTGTCAGCTACATGGTTTCTAGTAACAGCAGTTCACTTTAGCTGCACAGATATTATGCAGCTTAATACCCTTTTGAGGATCCTTCTTTCTTATCCAAAGATTTTTACAAAATCTTTTTATATGCCTGTCAGACGGGACAAATGTGCACGTCAAAAGCACATTTCTTATAACAACATACATTTTATTTGTGTTTTTCTGACTGGGAACACACTGTTAGAGCATGCCCTATTTATCTCTCCTTTACACCTAAACTAGTCAGTAGTAAGCTTAATTCTCTATGAATATTTCTAGAAAACAAAGGTCTGTGAGATTAAGCATGGGTAACCATGTCATCTGATTCCTTAGCCGTGGATCTCCCCTCCACAGCCTAAGAAGAAAAGGACGTTCACAAGAGAGGTGAGTGATGGAACTTGGATATTTGAATCTCTCGCACAGAGAGACTAATAACTCTGCTGAGGCACTTCCATAGTCCTTGGACTGTAAGACTGTTCCTCCAGGTCCTCTAGCATTTCCCCTTTAGAAGCTGCTATAGCCTGTGAATTTTGGACATCCTAAGAGGCCATTCATCCAGCAGAGTTGGTAGGGATGAGAGAAATGTACATTATATTGAATGGATGAGGGAGGCATACATAAAGTGGTGGTGAGGGAAGGTATTGGTGGTATGGTTTACAGATTCAACAGCCAAAGCCATATGACTGTGCACTACAGGAGACTTAAGATGGTTGGTTTACTTTTGTGCAAGGCTTAGGACTGGTTTACTTTTGTGCAAGGCTTATTTAATTCTATCCATTCCCTTCCACCCTCTTATCCAGTGTTGTCTTCCTGCACTCTGGTTAAGTGGAAGACAGTTTCTTCTTCCTCAGAGGAGGACATCTTCAATAATTCTGATGAGAAAGAATTGGACTACATTTTACTTATCTCTTACCCTACATCCTATAAGTCAGAATATGAGGACACTTTTTCCTCAAATCCACCAAATAAGAAAATCTCCTTTGGAAGTAAATACTCCAGAATGCATGATTTCATTTTGTAGAAAGGACAATAGGTGCCAGATTTACAAAAGAGATACTGTGAGCTCCTCAGCATAGATTCCCCCCACACTTGTGGCCATCCCTCTAGTCTACTTTGGTTCAGAAGATAACTTGATAGGTTCTATGTTGTACCAGATACTCACTAATTTCTCTATAAGAACCTGCTGCAGGCCCCTTCAGAACTCTAAATTTTTTTTTTGGCTAATCCTATTCCAGATGACAAGACAGATCTGCCAAAAATGTTTACAGATGTAATTTAGCCGTCAAGGTAGTAAATTGTCAAACCCATATGTCAAAGTGGCTAACCCATATGTCTAAGTGGCTTTTACTCATTCTTGAAAATATGCACCAGTCCTTGTCTAACCTCCGTAACTTGGAGGTTAAAGCTTCTCTTTAGGAGATGGTCATCTCTGCTCCCCAAGTTACTAAACAATATATAACATGTGCTTATGATGCTGTGGATGCAGTCTCCAGAACTGCTACTGCTGGGACTGTTGTGTGTTGAATTGCTTCGGAAAGGGTACAAAATTTCCCAGAGGATGTAAAGGCTCGGCTTTTAAATGCCCCACTGCAAAAATATCTCTAATTTTGAAATTCTTTAGCTGAAGTGCTTAGAAGAAAGAAGCAAATTGATGAAAGGGGAAAAGCCACTGTTCTTGTCATCCAATCCCAAATACCAAAGATATAATCTATACATTCTATGACCTTTCTTTCAGTAACCCTTTTCATCTACCAAATTAAAATCTTGTAAGCAGCAGTATAAAATGAAATTACAAGGAGATGCCAGTAAAAAAGGCGTGGCTCTCAATGGTCCTAATTTCAGAAGAAAAGCCTATGATTGTCATTGCCCTCTATATTCCCCCTTCCCATCCTGGCCATTTCATCAAAATTGCAGGCAGACTTTCTCGGTGTCTTCTGGTTTGGAAATCAGTAACTTCAGACATGTGTAACTAAGTATCACAGAGCATAAATACAGGCTGTTGTTGACATACCCACCCATTGCATCAGGAATTCTTCTGCCTTTAAAATACAAGGTCTGTCTATCTCAAATTATTCAGAACAAACAAAGGGAGTTGTAGAGGCAGTTTCTTCTTTCCAATGGGGAAAAGGTCTTCATGCCAGACTGTCCCCAGAAAAGAAGAAACTTAAAGGTCAAATTTGATCTTTCCAAACTGAGCACCTTTTTTTTCTTTTTCCAAAATTCAGAATGTTTACCCTACAACCCCCCCCCCCCCACTCTTGCTGGTCACCCTAGATCCGAAAGATGCTTATCTTAGCATCCCTATTCACTTAAATCCCATTTCCTTTCAATGCAGCTTTGCTAACAATAATTTAAGCTTGAATATAATTGTATTGAAAATACACACACACACACACACACATACACACACACAGGATATGCACACACAGTATTTTAGAATGGGGAATATGCTGACTCTACAGTAACAACTCCTTTCTTTGCAAGACTTACAGTATAATGTACTGAAATATTCACAGTATGTGCCATGCTACACAACATCATCCTGAGAAAACAGCTTCATCAGGATCAGCAAGGGGAAGGAGCACATATCACACCACCAGTGCCAAGGTCACCACAACCATATGCGGATGAGGAGTCAGAGGGGGAACCACCAGCTGCTGTGGGTGTAGGCAGACGTAGGCATTCTATATATTCTCTCGCATTCGCTAAGAGACAATGCATAGCACACTCATTCACCACCTAAGGGACTATAACCTTCCTCCTACACACATACATCTACTAACATTGATGCCAGGTAACTTTCACAACCTGTACCTTCCTATGTATTAGCTGTGTACTGCATGCATCAGACAGAGCCTGCCCTGATCTAAAATTGTGGCAACTGCTGCATGTATAAAGGTAAGTCCCAAACCTAGAGTCCATTATGTAATAATATGAATGAGTGGCATATCCCTGCATTTCATGACTTGGTACTGTAAGCAAGTAAAAGGTGGGAGATTTATATGAAAATGACCTTAACGTGACAGCAGAGAATTATTTGATATATATGTGTCCGTTATTAAGTAGTAGGCCTCGGGCATCAAAGATTCACACAGTCATACTCATACCTCTCAAAAGTAATGATGATCACTGCATGCCTTCATTTTAGCACCATACTCTTGTACTGGAAAATCATTAAAGAGAGAAGTTAGAAAGTAATGCTACAAATCGCAGTTTCAGACTTCACAACCCTCACAAGATTATTCAAAATAAAGTTGGAAAATTTTGATGCCATCAACTGTCTTTCTTCTTAAGGCCAATATAAGTCAAAGGTACAATTACCAGTTTAACACCATAAATGCAGATATACTAAACACCCTGACCAGCAAACACAAAGCTGATGTATCTCTGAATCCAAAATATAGAAACAAGGGATATGGCACAGTTATCTTCACTTGCAGAGGGTGTTGTGTTGGAGAGCAGGAAGCCTAGATACAAAAGGTCAGTGAGTATGAGTGAATAAGAAAGAGTAGCAGGCAGACATTTGGACAAACCAACACACAGCCAGTGAGACAAAATGCGTTGTAAGCTGCATGGCTGAACCATGTAACTCCTGTATGTGTGTCTATAGGGTCCTCCAGGTGAAATTGGTGTGTGAGTGTCTGCATGAACACAGTCAAGCTTTGTGCTAGCTCTATGTCTTGGTATGTTGGACAGGTGTAAACTGTGCATGGTAAAGGTGGCAGTACTTTGTTGTCATCCCCAGCCATGAGAAGTTGCTCTGCCAGGAGTTCCATTGGCATGCCCATGCCCATGGTTAGATGCACTGCTGCTACCTGAACGTGACTGATGTCTGCTGGACGAGCTCCCTTCACTGAGACTCCCAGGACCATGACCCATCACCTGCCATGTCTGGATGTGAACATCTCACCCACTGATGGAGCAGTGGAAGTATTGCCAGTTGAGAGTGTGATCGGGCATGGTCACGTTGGCTAACAACAGATGATGTGGCTGACGTACAAATACAAGGATGCTGTTCCCCTCCCTGCAGATTTTCCATCACAGACAATGCTCGTTCCATGACAGACATCCCTCATCCAACATGCCTTTCATCTGATACATTGAATTGCCAACAAGGTGGAGGCAGTCACATGTCAGCATGTGCCATATCTACAACCCTGAGCATTCATCTGGAGCACCTATGGGAACATGCCTGCGCCTCCATGATGGCCCTAAACATTTGTTGAGTGACACAGAGAAAGACACCTGGATCAGGTGGAGGAGGGACAGCAGTCCTCCTTTGAGCACCTCTAACAACCCTCCTGCATGGCACCTTGCCCAAATTTTGGCTACAGCCAGAGTCAACAGGCACTGAAGCCACAGTAACCATACTTCTCTAATCAGTTGCCGCACCTTCCACCTGTCCAATACCTGTGAGCTCACTGGAATGGGTAGGCATAGACCTACTGGCTGTGTCCAGTGGAACTGCTGGGAATGGCTGTTTGTCAATCTTAGTGTCAGGTTCAACCTCTGACCTCCCAACTGTGCCTCTGGCCATCATCATCATCATCGTCATCATCATCATCATCAGAGTCTGCTGATACACTTGACAGCAGGTGGTAGAGGTCCCACACTTCCACTGTCAAGGTCACCCATGATTTAAAGCAACAAACACAGGAAATAATTAATACCTACACTGCTATAGTCCAATATATGCTAACAAACAGTGATGCTACTATTACAGACAGTACAGCAATACACACAACAGGCCTGACATCAACATCACACACTAAAATATTTCTTTAAATTACTCAACAAAACTGAAAGCCAGATGGTCCTGGAAGAAGTTAATCAAAAAGTAAGGGCAACATCATCACAATTAGCAGTAACACAGGGGGCGGTACTTTTACCCCTTAATATGTCCATTAACTATACTTTCAACAAGAACTTGACTGACAACTCAAACCTAAGCTAATCAATTAGAATGTGTTGTTAACTGTAGCAACCTTCAATCCCTCCCTCCTACAAAATAAATTATTGTGACACAGAAGTAACATATTGATTTCAGTTGTTTTACTGTACAGCAGTATTCAACTGTTGAGATACCAAAGCCTACCTGGAAGCCCCTCCTGGATGTGCTTGCTGTCCCTGACACTGTTGTATCAACATCCAGTACATGCTGTTCTGCACTTTCCTGAGAACTGTCTGGATCCCTGACAATGACCAGAAACTCTTCATTCAATGTTAGTGGCAGCTTCGTATCAGGCCCTCCCCCAGTAGCCATCTGATCATGGCTCACTGCAACTGCTGTCCTCCCAGCAGATATGATCATGTCAGTGACTGTGTTGTGCACCTGGTCATATGTCCTGCAATTGCCACCCACAACATTCACATCATACACAGTCTCATCCAAATTTGCATTCTGCGTAACATATCTCCCAATCCGTATTCAATCAGGAAGGCACCATGTTGCCTAAAGGCATCCACTGCCACCTGATTTTTCATCATCAATGAAGGGTGGTCTTCAAGGACTGATACACCTAGGTGGCATACTCCTATGTTCCCAGATAAAATAGAAATGTTAGCCTCTCAGTATTATCCACTGGAGAAACATACAGCAGTCTAGACATGTGAAATACGAACAACAAGATGGACGCAAAAAAGGAGAGTAACAATAGCAACATATCTGAGTTTGTGCCATAAGAGTAACACAGCTCCCCCCCCCCCCCCCACAAAAGAACAGGCAAATGACACAGTTTGCTAACAAGCTATCTTTGAAATGCTACAAGTTCTAACAAAGGAACTGTCCCAGAAACATTTGTACATATTTATCACAGAGCATTCCATTTTCACATATTGGCAATCAGGTATTCCTGTGCAATGTCTTGACAAACATGCCCATAGCATCAGCACGCTTGTAACTAATGCATACAGATAAAAGTGTAAAAGCATTTACTTCAGATTCTTCTTAATTACATTCCAGCATATGCAGATATGTAGCTGACAAAATCCAAGCATACATTAATTCAGTAATCCTCTGTGCAGATATACCCAAAGTAATAGCGTAGGTTCAGTCTTCTCCACATAAACTAGTCTCCACACCATCAATTTGCCTACTTACACAGTTGCCTTTTTATATGGTATAGACATAGGGGTGTTAGCATGGTGAAGATGCAAATGAAGTGTGAACTGATCAGAAGTGCTGAATCTCAAATATTTGGATCCATGTAGGAAATTTAAACATAGTGCAGGCACTCCCAAAGTATTTGTTTTTAGTGGATTGCAACTGTGAATGATTACTGGTTGGAAGAAGGAAAACACAACAACACTGCAGGCTGTCTTACATCCAGTGGATGAGTCAGGTTAGATCTACAATGTGTTAGATGTAAGGATGGAAATGTAAGTAAGCAGCACACAATTCACAGATTGTGTTCAATAACATCCAACCTGCCCCTCATTTGTTAGTAACTGCATATGATAGTATTTTCAGTTAATATCCTCACATATTTTAAGGCCAATGATATGTAAAGGCGTATACACTACATGTTGCAGATTACTAGTCAGATAACTGAAGCATGGCCAACAAACACAAAGAGGTAACACAGAGCTATATATTTGCAAGCAAATAATAATAACAGGTTATGTGAGTGTGGCCACTAAGTGCATTACATCCAAATATAATAAATGTACAAGTAACAGTTGGATGGTGTCATATTACTGTCGATAATGTTGCAGTTGGTTGTGTACAGAATGATTTCAGTTCCTTGCTGCAAAACTGTGTGTGTAGCAAATAGGGATAAACCACTCATCCTGTTTTCTGAAAGTTCGTTGGAGTGAGAGTTCAAATCCAGATGTCTGTAGACATATCTCGTGTAAACCATCAATGTGAAATTGTTCAGTCTCACCATTCATTCATCACTGATGGGTTCGGAGCCGATCCGTTGGCTCCGACACGGCCGTTAGGAAGTTTGAGGTTTACCAAAAGCTCAAGACCTAGCCCCTTATCCCATGATGCACTGCCTGGAATACCTCAGATCTAGTTTGCCGTAGCACAGATCTCATGTGTTTCCAGAGCTCGATTCCTTTATTGGAAAAAAATAGGATTTACGCAAGTTAAATTCTTTCAATAACTAATTTTTATTTATTATTATTTACTGTTTACTCCTTGTTCCCGTCTTATCTTTTGTATGAGGAAAGTGTAGTTTTTTGTTAGTTAAGTGCCCCTTGGGCCTACTTGTCAGGGCATAGTTATGAATTAACAAGTAACTCTATAGTTAACAGCAGTTGTCTTTATTTTAGTTGTGCAGTAATAACTTCTTTAAAAGTTTCTTTAGTTTATTTTAGGATGTCACAGGACAAGGATAAATAGCCTAAATCAGGCTTCAAAAAATGTCTAGATTGTGGACAAAAAAATGCCCATCACCGATGGACATACGCAGTGTGTGTATTGTTTCGGCTTACATCATCTTCAGGAGTCATGTAGCATATGTCATGCTTTTCCTCCGAAGATTTTGCTCGAGAGAAAAAGAAAATTAATAGATAGAGGCCTGCTCAAACATTCCTTTGATGAGGTTTTGTCTAGCCAGGATGGGGCTGGTCAGTCCCCTATATCTTCATAATCTTCGTTGGCTTCTAGTTCTAAGTCATCAAAGCATAAGACTGCAAAATTGGGAGAATCTGCTGGAACATCGGCTCCAATGTCTTCGGAGTCGACTGTTTCCATTGTTCAGAGCCGGCCTATGTCCCTGGAGCCGGTATCTGAGACTCCTGCTTCTCCTCTTCTTCAATCTTTGCCTTCTGTAAAATCTTCTAGGTCTTCTGTCAGCCTTTCTGATTCAGACATGGATCGAATGGTGCAGAAGCTGCTGAAGGCTCCAGGACTTCCCAAATTGTTGTCGGCTCCAACCGTTGCGTCGGAACCAAAGACCACTGTTATGGACATTTCTACTCCTCCTCTGAGCCACACCGGTACTTCGGATCTGGAGGGGGCAGACCTGATTCTTGTAGAGCCCATGGAGCTGAAGCCTGCTTCTGCACTATCGGCTCCATCTGCTCGGACTTCATCGACCTTGACCATGGAGTCTAGGAGCCCATGCTCTCCAGTTGGCTCCGGGGGGGGGGGGGGGTTGGGGGGCAGTCGCACTGACTTGTCGGTGCCGACTCTCCCTCTCGGAGCCTCGGCTCGGATACGATCGGCTCCTACCTCGGGTTCAGAGCCCACGGCCTTGGTGCAGAGGGAGCTTGCGGTTCCTTTGGGGACTTCGGTTCCGTCGTGTTGGAGTCGTGAGGCTATCGGAACCAAAAGGAGAGCTTTGTCCCCAGTAACAATCTCAACTTCAGGTCTAGCCTCTTCTTCCCCTATAATTCCTGGGTCTGCTTCTCTTACTGTCATCCCAGCCCAGCATAGAGACCCTGAGCCTCAGTAACCCCACAGGGTGTTCCTTGCTCTTCTGAGACCTCTTCAGAAATCCCCACTGAAGAGGTTCTCAGGAAGAGGGTGTGTAAGAGGAGACACTTAGACTCCCCACAGGAGTCTCTGACATCAGACACTGACTTAGATGAGTCAGAAGGGTCCTCATGATCCCCCTATGAGGATATCTCCTTTGCAGAGATACTTGAAATCCTTAGACAGCGGGGTGATTGGCAGTCCAAAAGCCCTACTGAGGATGAGTCAGTGCTACTGAAGGCTTTCAGGTCTCAACCTTCCACCTCTTGGGTGTCTCCGCCCTATGATGAGCTCATGCAGCTGATCTCTCATAGGGCATGGGAGTCACAGGATGAGATGGAGCCTATTCCCCAGAGGCCTAATAAATTCATCTCTGCCCCCGCGGATAAGCAGTTTCTGACTAAAGGAGTGCCTGTTCATGCCATGGTGGTGGCAGCAGCCACCAAGAAGGAATTATCCGAGACTTTTTCATCGGTCCATCCCCCTAACAGAGATTCTAGGGTTATGGACTGATACGGGAAACGCACTTTCAGTTCAGCGACATTTTCATTGCGATCACTGAACTACCTGACCCACTTTACTAGACTACAGAGAGATCTCCTCAAGGAGTTAGGAGATACTCTCCAGGGTTCTGTAGCTACGGGAGTTACCAACAAAGTGACCCAGCTTGCTACCCTTAATTCCATAGTAAACCCATCCATGAGGCTCATTTCGTATGCAGCAGAGGGTTCGAGTAGGGCTGCAGGTTCAGGAATTGCCTTACGTAGCCAGTCATGGATGCGCCTATGTTCCTTCGCGGAACCCCACAACTCTTTTTTTCATCAATGCTCCATTCGATGGCACCGCTCTCTTCAGGCCTAAAGTGAAGGAAACTCTCACCAGGAGTGAGCAAGACTGGAAGACTGTGTCTGCCGTTGGAGTCCGTTTTGTCACCCCTACACAGCCTTTTCCTAAAGGCACTAAGGGAGGCAAGACGTGGTTCCAAAGATTTCACACAGCCTTTCCAGACACCTGTGGTGATACCCCCTTTAGAGGCAGAGGAGGGGCAATAAGAGAAGATGCCACCGGTATAGGGGACCCGCAGCATCAAGGTGACAGAGATCAGTTCTCTGGTCAACCTTACCAGCGTCCCTGAAGGGAAGCCCGACTGTTCTACTCTGGAGGCAGTCGGGGGTCGATTAGCCCTGTATCTCTATGCCTGGCTAAAAATCTCCAATAACAAATGGGTACAGAGAATAATTTCCAGAGGATATATCATACCATTCACCTCCTTCCCAAAAACCCTAAGGAAAATCCCAGACGTACCACCCAGTTACAGGGAACAAGCAACTTCAGAGGTCCAAAAGTTGCTAGAAAAAAGACTCATCCAGCCAGTCCCAGCAGACCAAACAGGATCCGGAACTTACTCAAGGTTCTTTTTAGTTCCAAAGAAAATAGGAGACTGGAGACCTATATTGCACCTCAGCAGACTCAACTAATTTGTAAAGAAGGAGAAGTTCCAGATGGTCACACTTCAGTCTATTCTTCCCTTTTTAGTGAAAGACAATTGGATGTGCTCAATAGATCTCAAGGATGCTTATTAACACATAAAAATGAACAGGGCATCGAGAGAGCACCTGCGTTTCCGGCTGGGAGCCAATCATCATCAATTTCGAGCCCTGCCCTTCGGTCTCACTTCAGCCCCCAGAGTGTTCATCAAATGCATGGCAGTTTTAACGGCTCAACTGAGGCATCTTGGATTCCAGGTGTTTCCGTATTTAGATGATTGGCTCCTTTCCGCCACCACCAGGCATCAGCTAGTTCAATCAAGAGACCACAGTCTGACTCTCTGCAATCAGTTGGGCATTACCATCAACTTCGAAAAGTCTGCCTTATCACCATCACAGCATATAAACTTTATAGGAGCAGAGTTAGACACCTCAACCATCACTTTAAGGCTACCGTTAGAAAGAATCACTCTGCTGTGTTAGCAAATCAGCTCTCTAGTATCAAAGACGAAAGTACCAACATCAGAAGTGTTAAGAATTTTGGGTCTGATGGCTGCTGCAATCATAGCCATTCCTGTAGCGAGAATGCATATGAGAATACTTCAGTGGTTACTTTTCACTCAATGGTCTTACCATGAGCTTCCCATGAGTCACACAATATTGATCACAAACTCGTGCAAGAAGGACCTTCAGTGGTGGTTGACGTCTCCTAATGTAACCGTAGGTCGCCCATTTGTATTTCCACCTTTGATAGCCACTGTGACCATGGATGCTTCCCTGATAGGGTGGGGGGGGGCATTATCAGGAGAGGACTGTCCAAGGCACATGGACGGAACAGGAGTTACATTTGCATATCAACATCCTAGAGATGAGAGCAGTACTTTTTGCGTTGCAGTACTTCCTAGACTCTCTTCCTGTCAGGACCATTGCAATTCAGACAGACAACATGTCAGTGGTCTGGTATTTGAACAAACAAGGTGGGACCAAATCTTACCCCTTATGCCGAGAAGCCCTCAGAGTTTGGCAGTGGGCTGTATCCTCCCAGCATTTTCTGTTGGCAATGCACATCCCGGGAAGATCCAATGATAGCAGACAAACTGAGCAGGGCAATCGTATTGCCTCATGAGTGGTCCCTCAAACAAAAGATAATGGACAGGATTTTCCGCAAATGGGGCCAGCCTTGCTGCGATCTTTTTGCCAGTCACCTAAACACCAAATGCAGAAGCTGTTTTGCCCTGATCCCCCTTCCGGGAGAGCCCCCAAAAGATTCACTTGTACACGATTGGCCCCCGGGTCTTCTCTATGCATTTCCACAATCCCTCTGATTTCAAAGTTTCTACAGAAAGCTTCATTGCAAAGGAGGACTATGATTCTAATAGCCCCTCATTGGCCTCGGCAGATTTGGTTCCCATTCCTACTTCAGCATCTAGTGGAGGAACTATGGATTCTGGACCCGGTTCCAGACCTGCTGAAACATCCGTCGGGGAACCTCCATCCTTCTCTATAGTCTCTGCAGCTCACAGCTTGGCTGCTCCAGTTCGCCTCATAGCCAGGCTTGATAATATTTCTCAGGAGATGAAACACATCTTGTTGTCTTCCCAAAAGCCTTCTACCAGAAGATTATACCTCAGCAAATGGAAAAGATTTTCTTTACGGCCTCCAAACAGAACATTGACCCTTATAAAGTACCCATGTACTCCATCTTAGAATTCCTTACCTTGATTTTCAGCAAAGGTTCAGCAGCAGCTACAGTACGAGTTCAAATGACTGCCATTGCTAACTTTCACCTAGGAATAGACAGATTTACCATTATGACCCATAAGCTGTCTAGAGCCTTTCTCAAAGGGACCTTCCACATCAGATCCCCAGTAAAGGTTCCTTATGCACCGTGGAATCTGAACTTACTATTGTCCTGGATTATTCTTCCTCCCTCTGAACCAGCATCATCCTGTGAAATTAAGTTCTTGTCACGGAAAACTCTGTTTCTAGTGGCCATTACATCTGTCCATAGAGTGTCAAAGCTTCAAACCTTATCTATCAGACCACCTTATTTGATTTTTCACCCTGATAGAGTATCACTCAGAACAAATCCTTCCTTTTTGCCTAAAGTTTGTTCCGAAACTAATATTAATCAAGTCATTCAGTTACCAGTCTTCTTTCCCAACCATTCTAGCAAAATGGAGTATATGCTACACAAACTTGATGTTCACAGACAGCTCAGATTTTATCTGCACAGAACTAAAGATATTAGGAAATCAGACCAACTCTTTTTATCCTTTTCAGAAACCAGAAAAGGTAGGCCAGTGGCTAAAACAACTCTATCTAAATGGTTATCGGATTGTATTGCCTTTGTTCATTCAGCTGCCAATATGCCTTTGCCTCAAAAGATTAAAGCTCATTCTACCAGAGCAGTATCTACATCTGCTGCTTTTCAAGCCAAAGTGCCTTTAGATAATATTTGTGCGGCAGCCACTTGGTCTAAACCTCATACCTTCATCACTCATTACAAAGTGGATAAGGCCTCCAGGGACAGGGCTTCTTTCGGGTCCATGGTCCTGAGAAATGTACTTCCGTGAGCCACCCGAGATTTGGGGTGCTAGGGACGCTACCCATCAGAGATGAATGAACGGCAAGATTGAACAACTTCACATAAAGAAGTTATGTACTCACCATAATGTTCCATGTGAGTTGTTCTATCTCGCCTTCATTCACACGCCCCTCCCTCCATCCCCCACCTGGCTGACAGTTGACCTGGAATCTAGCTTCATCCTAGTTATGCATTCCTTTTTATTTTTTGTTGGAATAATTATTATCTGACAAAAGTAGTACATGCAGCAAACAAGATCTGAGGTATTCCAGGCAGTGCATCATGGGATAAGGGGCTAGGTCTCGAGCTTTTGGTAAACCTCGAGCTTACTAACAGCCGTGTCGGAGCCGAGGGATCGGCTCCGAACCCATCAGTGATGAATGAAGGCGAAATAGAACAATTCACATGGAATGTTATGGTGAGTACATAACTTCTTTTTTTCCTAGTGTGTATATCATAGACTGATTTTCCTCATTTGAACTACTCATCCCTTTTTTGTCTTTTTTCCTTTTTCTGTCTTGGTTTTTAATTTTTTTTGTGGACCAGTGTTTGCACGATGTGGCACTTAGTACAATCATGGGAATGGTGAGAATGAATGGCTGGTTTGGCTGTGCTTATCTGATTTGCATGAATAATGGTAGTGCACAGACTGGGCAAATATATCATCCAGGCAGTAGACAGGATCCAGACAGCCAAAAACAGAAACTGGATACATTCAATTAATGTACTGGGCACCACGCAAACCTGCTAAGAGGCATTGAGCGGCAGTTAACACAGAGACCTTAACAATGATTTGTAAATTAGGGAATGTCATATAACTAGTCCTTTGGCAGCAGGTGTAAGTATAAGGCTGAAGTACAGATGGTCCTGCATTCTAGTACAGGGTGTGCAACATTTTTTTTACTGTTGAAACAGACGTCCCACTCACCAGGCTGAACAAGGAGAGGGTCACAGTAAGCTGCCTATCGGGCGCTAGAATCCGCCACATAACACAAGCACTCGGGTCACTCCACAGCAAGTACAAATATGACACAGTCATTGTCCATGCTGGTGTGAACGACCTGAGATGTACCTCCCTGGACTACATAAAAAGAGACATAGAGGAGCTCTCTGATTATGTAGCCCAGGCAGGTATGACCCTGACCCTGAGCAGCATCCTTCCTTCACCAAGAATGATGCCACAACATAGAGACAAGATGATCAGCTTTAACAATTGGCTAAATTTCTGGTGTCATTCAAAGGGGATCCAGTGTCTGTCTGCCTGTGATGACATGCTTGACAAGCCACGCTGCTTTGCAAGGGACGGCTTGCACCTGTCACCCCTGGGATTCCGGATATTGGCTAAGGCTCTTGCCACCCCCATAGTGCCTTTTTTAGGCAAGGCTCAAATTCTAAACCTACCACCCTAGAAAACAAAAATGGGAAGAAACTAAGGGTAATGCTGCTCAATGCCAGAAGTCTAAATCTCAAAATGCACGCACTCGAGGCCCTTCTCAGTATGGAGAACATCGATGTCTGTGCTGTGACTGAAACCTGGTTCAAGGCTCCTGAGAGCACCCCGGCACTATCAGGTTTTACCTCATATCATGCGTTCTGGCCCCAAAACCCGGACCACACCACAAAAGGAGGGGGTGTATCCATATTCATCAAGGATACCCACACCTCCAGGTTGGTGGCAACGCATGAAGCATCGGAAACCATCCAGGTGCAATTAGCCATAGGCAAAACTGCTCTACAATTTGTAGCATGCTACAGGCCACCCTCTCAAACTCAGGAACCCCACACAGCCTTCCTGAAGACACTGGAGGGTATAAAAGTATCTCCAAACACCATTATATTGGGTGACTTCAACTACCCGAATATAGACTAGGAACATTACTCAAGCCCAAACTTTCTAGCCCAAAGGTTCCTGGAGTTCATAAATTCAAATGCCATGGAACAACTAGTCACCGTTCCCACAAGAGGAGAAAATATACTAGATCTCATCATCACAAACATGGGGACAAAATGCTCCACACCGGAAGTATATCCCTCATTGGTGAGATCATATCATAAACTAATCTCACTGGATATCCACATCCGCCCCGCCCCAAACAAAAAAGACCACAGTGAAGAATTTCTCTAAAGAAAACTTCACACTACTCAAGACTGGTGTGGTATCCTTCAAGGCCTCCGAGCCAGTGGAAACCACAACCCAAGCTGCGGAAGCCGTTACAAATGCCTTCTACGAACACATCCAGGACTGCATGGATCAGGCAATCCCTAATAAAACCAAGACTCTTTCCACCAAGGGCAAACGTCCAGTCTGGTGGACCCCAGCCATAAACAAACTTTACAGTAAGAGGAGAAAGCTGTTACATGATAGAGCAAAATCCATAAAAGAGAAGACACCTTTGATCATTATTAGTAAAAAAATACGAGCACTCATAAAATCATCCAAGGCCAACTTTGAGAGAAAAATTGCCATGGATTCAAAAGACAATCATAAGGCCTTCTTCAGCTATGTTAGAAACCTGGGTGGAAACTCCCAGATATGCTCAGAATTAGTCCAAAATGATACAAAAGTCACTGAACCCACAGACATTGCCAACATACTGGCAGACAAGGTTCAGTGCAAACTTCACCCCCCCCTCTCCCCTCCAAAAGGAGAGATAACTATCCCAGCGGAGTGCAGCCTCCCAGACATCTCCAATGCGCAGGTGAAAACTGCTCTCTCTAAAGCTAAAAACACAGCATCAATGGGACCGGATGGTGTCCCCGGCTGTGTGCTACACGAACTCAATGAGGAACTAAACCCGCACATAAGGCAGCTGTTTAATCTTAGCCTTACCACAGGATACGTGCCCAAGGAGTGGCGTACTGCAACTGTGGTCCCACTCCACAAAGGCGGTGCCTCTACGGACCCTGGTAATTACCACCCCATAAGCTTAACAAGCCTGGTCTGCAAAGCTATGGAGAGGATCATAATGGAACTCATAAACAAAGACATAGGGGACTTGCAGACATTGGACCCGACCCAGTTTGGCTTTGTCAAGGGCAGATCATGCCTTTTGAACTTGGTCGACTTCTTCGAAACAGTCACCAAGGCCATTGATGAGGGAAAGGCAGTCCATACAGCCAACCTTGACCTTGCAAAAGCTTTCGACACAATACCCCACTCGGGTATTATAGAGAAACTCACCAGCTTAAATGTAAACCCATATGTCACAAGATGGGTTGCAAACTGGCTAAAGGACAGAACCCACAGGGTTAGAGTAGCTGGCGCCATGTCAGACTCCAAGCCGGTCACAAGTGGTGTCCCACAGGGCTCAGTCCTTGGCCCCCTGTTGTTCGGCATCTACTTCTCAGAAGTACAGGCTAACATAGGAGGACTATGGCTGACAAAGTTTGCAGATGACTGCAAACTGGGAGCCATAGTGGAAAGTACATCGGACACAGATATCCTTCAGAGGGTCTCACGGAAACTGATAGCTGGTGCCAGAGCCATGGCCTGAAGTTAAATGCCAAAAATGTATAGTCATACCCTTCGGGAAAAACAAGGTAACCCCAAGCTACCATATAGGTGGCAATCCACTAAGCACAGAAGAGGTTATCAGGGACCTGGGGACCCAGGTTGACAGTGGCCTTTCTTTTGACACTCACATTGCTAAAGTGGTTAGAAAACCTTCTACATTGCCCACCTGATCATGAAGGGATTCACATCCAGATCAAGTGAGGTCATTGTTCCCCTGTACTCTTCACTTATCAGACCAATGATCGAGTACAATGCCCCATTCGGGATGTATCTCACCCGACACCTGCAGCAATTGGAGAGACCCCAAAAGTTCCTCACCAAAAGGATAAAGGGACTCCAAAATCTGTCATATGCTGCCAGACTGAAGAAACTCCAGCTCTATTCAGTCTCATACCGTCTGCTCAGAGGTGACCTGGGCCTGACATACAAGGCCATGTCCAACCCGGAATTAATGGACATGCTCCACTTCAGAAAATCCAAATCTACCAGATCCACTAGAGCAAGTGACTTAAACCTTAGCACGGATATAAATAGGACATGCTGGAGGGATAGATTTGTCACCCAGAGACTCCCTATGTTGTGGAATAAAATCCCGGTCCATGTGAGGCAGAGCACCTCGCTGGCTCTGTTCAAGAGAAATCTTGACCGGTGGATGGGAGATCGTAGGTTTACCCCGGGAATCATCTCTGTGTCACTGCTGGACAGAGTCACAACAAACTAATGGGCACAGTATTTTTTAACATAAGGGCTGGCGTAAGCCACAAATCTCTGGGCTAGGCTTATAAATGCCTTAGGGCAGATAGCCTAGTATAAACCTATGAACCTATGAACATTGCAGTTTATAGTAATGAAATGAAACATAGATAACTATTGATCTGATGTTGTCCTTCTCATTCTGCTTCATATATGGGTCTTGGATCCAATCTTCGGATCTGACTCAGTAACCTCCCGCAGACTTTAGCTTCCAAGCTCAAACTCCTCCCCTACCCATAATCCTCTACCTCTGGCCCAACCTCCTCAGGTCTCATTTCCCACAGGTGTGCCCAGACACGATTTTCCAGGCTCAGATAAGATTTAACTTTTTGGATTATTGTTGGTGCTACTTTGCTTAGTGTTTGCTAGTTTGTGATAGTGTACCTCATCTCCTCCCCTCTTCTTTAGTTTTCTCAGTGTCTTAGGCTTTCTTACTGTCTTTTTTCTACTTCTTTAGGGCTTTGGTCCTTTTTCCTTTCCTTCTTAAAAAAAAAAAATGTCTGTTACTAGTGGTAGTTACTGTAGTTATTATAGTTGTTATAGTTAATTGTAGTTATAATAGCTTTTTGCTGTTGACAGTTCTGCTTGATTGCTGTTTTTACAGTTTAGTTTTACCTTTCTGCTATGGAGAAGCCTACTGGTTTCAAGAAGTGCTCCAAATACAAGAGAAAGATTCCATGCTCAGATGTCCGTGTTCACTGTGTTTATTGTCTAGGGCCAGATCATCTAGGCTCCCCTTGCAGCATCTGTGAGGGACTCAACCCTACGGTTTTGCAAGAGAAAAGGCATAAACTTATCTTGAAGGGTCTTTTGCCCACTTCTGTTGCTTCACCATGAGCTTAACCCCTGCTAAGCTTTTGCTTAAATCTGAGGCAAAGAAAAGGTGCTTTAAGCCAAGACCATCCTTCAGAGTCACCTGCCAAAGCTCCAACAGTTTTGGATCTGACTACAACAGCGCCAAGGCCTATGTCAGCTCGATTGAATCGAATCGACTTAATGGCTGCAAGTGAGCCCTCCACTTCAACCATCCCTTTGGATCCTAAGTCATTGGATCTGAGTAGTTCACTGCAGATCCATAGGTCTCCAGATCTGCAGTCTTCCTTCAGGTCTCCAGGGAGATCACCACTTCGGTGTCCCCGACTATGCAAGCTAAGAGCCTTGAGACCTCAGGCATTCTTGCTCATCTTCAGTGGCTTCTTCGAGGTCCTCTGGGAGCCTTTACCTTGATGTAAATGGAATGGTCAGATCCATACCCAAGACCCAAATTCAGATGGGGGTTCTTTCTGCTCTGTCCCTTTGTGTATCTGAGCCAACCCAGCCTGCACCCTTTTCTCCTTCTCCGATCCGAATCTTGGCTTCTGAGCCCCTGGATGGTAGTCTCCCAAGGGATTCAGGGTCAGATCAGAGAGCCTTTGCTTCATCTACTCAAACCGCTGCCTTGACTGCCTCTGCACCTATGTCCTTGGATTAGGGTGCATCCCAGATCAGGGCTGTTGTGGCTGGATCAGAGGGGAGAGGTTTGGCTCAAGTGCTCTCGGATCAGTCCCTTCCCGTCAGAGCTTCAGCCCTTGACAGTGTGGGTCCGGTTCTGTATGAGAGTTGAGATTCTTCCTCAGTAGCTTCAGCTCCTGATGGACTCGGTGGAATTTCTCTGTGACCATCAGCTTTTTAGGCATTGGAAAGGCTTTCTATATCAGAAGAGTGACAGACCCTTTGACTTCTGCTCCACCCCATGTGCCCACTCTGGATCAGGGCCTTAGATCTACCATTCCTGCCCAGAGTCAGCCTGTCTCAAAAGACCTCCAGACTGCTCCACCTGAGGTGGCCTATTCCTCCTCCTACACCTCCCCTGAATATTCCAAGGAGGAGATTCCATGGAAGAGGACATGCAAAAGGAGACACGTGGACTGCCCTATGGAGTCCTTCACCAAGGATACAGATTATCATGAGGGAGAGGGGTCTCCCAAAACACCACTGGATGATGTCTCTTTGCAGACATCTTAGAGATCTTGAAGATAAAAAGTGCCTGGTCTTCCAAAAGGCCCTCTTGGGAGGAATCTGTATTCCTGGAGGCCTTCAGGATGGGACAGTGTACATCTTGGGTGGTTCCCCCAACAGACGCTGTTGTTGAC
Source organism: Protopterus annectens (assembly GCF_019279795.1). NCBI lineage: Eukaryota > Metazoa > Chordata > Ceratodontiformes > Protopteridae > Protopterus > Protopterus annectens. The sequence continues at coordinate 94,803,565 of NC_056745.1, read as the reverse complement.
CTTGTCACCCATCGGGCCTGGAAGGAGCCAGACACCACAGAACCAATTCCTAAATGACAGATAAAATCCTTTCACCTGCAGAGGACAGTGCTTTCTGGAGTAAGGGTATTCCGCTCGATGCTTTGATGGTCGCAGCCGCTACTAAGAAGGAGCTCACCCAGCAGAGCTCCACTGTCCATCCACTGAACAGGGAGTACTTAGCTATGGTCAGGTACAGGAAGCACACTTATGCCCTAGTTACCTTTTTGCTGAGGGCAGTCAGTTATCTGGCACATTTTACTCACCTTCAGGGAGACTTGGTCAAGGAACTCTCTGACTCAATGGCAGAGTCTATGCCTAAGAGGGAGTTTGATAAAACTTCCCATAAGCTAGGCACTCTCACTTCTATTGCCAACTCCTCCATGAGACTTATTTCCCACTCAGTGGAGGGTTCTCCTAGAGCAGCCGGCACTGGCATCGCAGTTCATCGCCATGCTTGGATGAACCTGTGCGATTTCATGGAACCCTTTAAAGCATCGATTGTTAATGCCCCCATCAATGACTCCTCACTGTTCAGACCATCTGTTAAGGACACTCTGACCCACAACGAGCAAGAAAGTAAGACCTTGTCTGCTATGGAGATTACATTTTCTGTTCTCAGCAGACCTAATCTAGAAATCAAAGGGGGGATAAGAAAACATGGTTCCGTAAATCACAAGGTTCTTTTCCTGAACAAAGTGGAGAGTTCTCCAGACGCAGAGGAGGAGCCTATAATGGGAGATGCCACCTTAGTGGCACAGTGGCCAGCAGAACTAGGGCTGTAGTAAATCCTTTCCTGTCAAGCCCTTTCAGTACTCCTGAAGTGCTACCTGACTGTCCTACTCGGGAGGCAGTCAGGAGTAGTTTTTCTTCACACGCAAGTACCTGGGCCCCAATCAGTATGAACACTTGTGTATGAAACATTATATCCAGAGGCTGCTACATTCCCTTTTCCCTTCCTCCTCCAAATGTAGTGAAGACACTTCCTGACATTCCACCCAGTCAGAGGGAGTTGGCAATGGCTGAAATTGACAAATTGCTGTTGAAGAGTGTCATCCAGGAGGTCCCAACTGATCAGTAAGGGTCCAGAACCTACTTCCATTTCTTTTTGGTGCCAAAGAAAGCAGAGAACATACGGTCCATTCTGGACCTAAGCAATCTCAATTTCTACATGAAGAAAACCAAGTTCAAGATGGTGACTGTACAGTCCATACTCCCGTTGCTGAGGAAGGATGATTGGATGTGCTTGGTGGATTTCAAGGATGCATACTATCACAAATAAATAGACAGGTGCTCCAGAAGTCATCTGTGCTTCTGCACTTTGGTCTGATCACAGTTCCCTGGGTGTTTACCAAGTGTATGGCAGAGGTTGCAGCTCATCTCCAACTAATAGGGTTGCAGGTATTCCCGTATTTGGATGATTGGCTTCTGACTGCCTCCACTCAGCATCAACTTTGTTAGGCCAGGGATTATCTTTACCAGCTGTCTCACTTTCTAGGTACCACTATAAATTTTGAAAGTCACCACCAGTGCCAATTCAAAACTTAGAATTTATTGGAGTACAACTGAACACTTCTTCTCAAATAGCTGCTTTGCCACAACATTGCAACTACACTTTGAAATCTCAAGTTCAAGCCATTCTGCTTTCGCCATCTCCTCCAGCCAGGCTGATTCTAAGAGCTCTAGGATCAATGACAGCTGCCATTCTTTTGGTTCCACTCACCAGGTACTATATGTGCATTTTCCAATGGATGCTATCTGTTCAATGATCTATTCTACATCAACCCCTTTCTGCTCTTATCAGACTGACAAACATTTGTAGGTCACATCTACGGAGGTGGATTTATGCAGATCTGACAAATGGCAGACCTTTCATTTTCCCCTTACTCTCAGCCACTGTGAACATGGACATTTCCTATCTAGGGTGGTGGGGGGCATTTGCAGGGGAAGATGGTCCAAGGCATATGGACTCAGAAAGAAATCAATCTGCATATCAACATCTTGGAGATGAGGCATCCTTCTGTCATTGCAAGCCTTTCAGGAAATCCTCCCTCCAGGGGCTATTGCTATTCACACCAACATGTCAGTAGTCTGGTACATCAGCAAGCAAGGAGAAACCCATTTGTACCCTCTCTGCAGAGAGGCCAAGAGGGTCTGGTAATGGGCTCTCTCTTCAAACTGCTTTCTTCTTGCAATCCATGTACTGGGGCAATCCAGCATGTTAGCAGACAGGCTCAGTAGGTCTATTCTGATGCCTCATGAGTGGTCCCTCAATCAGTCAGTAATGAATGAGATATTTGACCATTGGAGTCTATTCTGTTGCTACCTTTTTGCATCCCCTTACAACAAATGCAGCAGTTTCTTTGCTCTGATCCCTCTTTCACCAGGTTCCCCAAGGGATGATGTTAAGTTGTCAATCTCGCCTTCATTCTTGCTGGATGGGTTCAGAGCCGAATCTCAGCTCAGACTCGGCCTAATACTAAAGCACGAGAGCTATTTTTACCGGCTCGAGGCTAACATATGTCCCATAATGCTAGGCATCATATACTCAGATCTCGTTTGCCGCTTCAGCTACGAGGTTGCGTTTTTCACCGGCTCCAGGTCGTATATTATTATTAATAGCTTTATAGATAGTTTTTTTCTGTCAGATTTTTTTCCTATTTTACCTTTTTAGTGTTACTGAGGTTAGCGACTAGTTTTTTTCCCCTTTTAGTTGCTAAACCCCCCCTTTTCTCCACCCTTAAGGTGGTTGGGCCTCTGACCCTCCCCCTTAGTAGTACAGTTTTCCCTTAGTTGTTCTCTAGGAGTCCCACTGATGACATTTGTGCTACCGCCACTTCGTCTAATTCCTATACCTTCATGTCTCACTATAAATTAGATGTCATGTCCAGGAGCAGGATGGCCTTGGTTCATTGGTGCTCCAGCATCTCCTTCCTTGAGACTGCCTAAGAAATTATGTAGCTGGGGACTCTAACCCATACATGAAGCAGAATGAGAAGGACATCATCAGATTTATTAGTTATGCGCTTACCATAACTTGGTATCTGTGTTGTCCTCTTCTCATTCTGCTTCACTTTCTTGCTCAACCATCCCTTCCAAATTGAATGTGGTTCTAGAGGATCTAGATAGCCTTTTTGGAACCTTGAATCCAGGTTGATCTCCTGATTTTCCTTTCTTCTCTTTCTTGGCCTATGGGGGCAGCAAACTTGATCTGAGGAGGTTGGACTAGAAGTAGAGAATTATGGATAGGGGAGCAGTTTGAGCCTGGAAGCTAAAGTCTGTGGGAGCTGGCCGAGTTGGATCCCAAGATCGGATCTGAGACCCATACATGAATCAGAATGAGAAGAAGACAACACAGATACTAAGTTATGGTAAGTACATAACTGATAACTTCAGCTTTCTTGTGGCAACAGGTGTAAGTGTAGGACTGCCATAGACATGGCCCTGGGTTCTAATACAGGATATTCCATACACTTTTACTGTTGTTCTACTTCTCATTATATTCACTCTCACTTTTAACACCTTAGATAGTGGAGCTGATATTAATTATATGTATGAGGGATGAGACACTATTATTGTGTTATCAGATGTATGGCTGAGGGTATACTGTGTATTATATTTCCATAAGTAGAATTCTGCTATCTGGACTTGCCTGGCCTTCACATTTGCCTAAGAAACATACACAACTACCTCTATATCCAATAACCTTATTAGGTCACAAGCATAGATGTGTTACAGTTCATACTGTTACCTGTATTTATGTATGGCTCCTGACTAGGTCTGAGCAGCACTTCTTCTGTGGCAAAATGGAAAACCAACACTGTGGAAAAAATGGTTTGTCACTTATGCCTAGGTTTGACTCCCATAGTGTATAAAATCAAATTTTTCAGTGTCTAAAGGTAAAAACAAACATGTCAGGTCATTATATTTATGCCCCCAGTGCATGTCTACAAACCTAACTAACCTAATAGTTACCTTCAAATTTTCAATATATATTTCCAGGCTACATCAGTAGATACCCTTCAAACTAAGGCCGAGAGTCAGATTAACCTTCCAATTGCAAATATTTCATTCCTTATTGCTTGGTATTGCAATTATTTCATTCCTTACTGCTTGGAACTGCTGCTGTCTGCTTACTATTGAGCAAATGTGTTACCGGGTGTGCACACTTCAGTAAACACGATAAGTGGAATTGGCAGGAAATTGTCTATCTCCATTACTCTAGGTCTGCTAGTAGACATGGATGGCGATAGTGGGAAAGTGCCAGGTTTACGCACAGAGGTGAGGTGCTTAAGTTGACCTCAGTTTAATGGTATGGTAAGCGCTTTTGACCGATAACACCAGCCTTCATCCCACAATTTACATAAATCTACTTTAGCTTTTATATGCTAATACAGTTAATCAATTGGTCAATTAACAGCCAATAATAATTAATACAACTTTAAATACAATTTTAACCCAACAGCTCCCCACAACTCTTAGTAAAACTAATAAATGCTTAAACAGAATTACAACTTCATCTATTAAAAGCTTTCATCTTTAAAATACTTGTTATAGAAATAGTTTCGTTTAAACCCGGTCTCATTATGGCATTAAGATAAATTTGCGACCAATATTCTCTGTTTTCTAAAAGAATCTTCAGAGGACCCCTCTGGGAAACACATTAACTTGCTCTAAAACAATGAAACCAAAAGAATGATTGTTATTTGTTCAGTGTGTCTAAATAGGGTGTTAGTATTTTTTCTTTTATTAATTTCATAATTATGTTCATATATACGCTGTTTTAATTTTTAATTAGAATATTGGTGGCAAATTTATCTTAATGCCTCAATGAGACTATGTTTAAATGAAACTATTTCTATAACAAGTATTTTAAAGATGAAAGCGTTTACTAGATGAAGTTGTAATTCTGTTTAAGCATTTATTGGTTTTATTATTATGAGTTGTGGGGAGCTGTTGGGTTAAAACTGTATTTAAAGTTGTATTAATTATTACTGGCTGTTAATTGACCAATTAACTAATTGTATTAGCCTATAAAAGTTGGAGTAGATTTATGAAAATTGTCTGATGAAGGCTGGTGTTACCGGTCAAAATCGCTTACCATACCATTAAACTGAGGTCAACTTGAGCTGGTCTGTTTGTTTTTTATTTTTGGTGCTTGGGTGTTTACAGAGGTGAGGTGCCCAGAGGTCAGGGATATTTATTGGACTCCTAGTAAAGCACCACAGCCAAATACTTCTGCAGGGGGAACTATTCTGGCTCCCAGTACAAGTCTGAGGCGTGGAATAGTTTATCCCAGACTGTATCCTGTGCCACTGGTATCCCACGTACTGGAGAGTAATGTAGGCATCATTTTAATGACCTACAGAGGAGGAAGAGGTATACTCTCAACTGTTGGTTGGAGGAATTTGCACTGCTGACATCCCACAGCTGCGTAAGTATCAACTAAAGAGCATATTTGTAAGTCTTAGAAAGATGAATATAGGCAACACTAGTATGCATAATGGTCTTCTGTTCAGTTCTGTTTTTCCCCAGCTGCCAGAGATCGGGAGTTCAATGTCTGGGCCCACGGGGCTAGATTGGAGAGACTGAGGGAAGAAAATCATATGTATACAGCAGAAGAGAAGGGTTACTGTAGCATTAAAAGTTAAAGATAGCTTTTTGGTATTTAATAGGGTTGTATCAAATTGAGCATGTATATCAAAACAGTAAAAGCAAGTATGCATGCATGCATTAGTCTGTAGCACAAACCAATTGTAAGACTCCAATATTAGACTATAGTCAGAGATTTCAGGTTCAAATACCACACTTTACAACTATAGCAAACTATTATTTTTTCAATAATATTTACATTAAATTAAAATCTCTGTACCAGTGGCACAAATGCCCTGCTGTAAACTATAATCTGTATAATTGGAACACTCATATGTGCAATAAATGCACATTTCAAGGATTACTTGCTGCAATCTGTAGTATAATGTGCATCTGTTAGAAGGTATACTTAAATGTAAAACTTAAGATAATAGCATTGTATAATTGTATTAATGCATTGTATATCACATATGATGGTAATAATCTTTTTTTCTCTCACCCCAACCCTTATCTCTCTTTTTTTAAAAAAAAAATCTTTATTTTTATTTTATTTTATAAAAATATTTTTATTTTATTTATTTGATTTTATTTTTATATATTTTTATTTTATTTTTAACTGTCATCAAAATGTGTCCATATCATCCATTTGTACTACATCAGTAAATACTCCACAGTGCAGCAAGGTAGGCCAGCCCCAAGTGGAACAGCCTGCCCCCTGCTCCACCAGCTCCAGCCCTGGTGCCCAGTACATCTGGGAACCAACCTGGCAGCATTGCCTCTGCTGCCCCTCCACTACCTGCACCCTTAGGTAGTCCTGCCCTGGAGGCTGGTGCATTGGTACCCTCTGGGAGCAGTGGCACAGGTGGTACAGTGCTGACAGTCCAGTGGATAAGGATTCGATTCTCACTGTCTCCAAGCTTGATGGTGGGTTATCCTCACCCTCACCCCAATCATGGTGTCCCCCAACCTGTTGTGTCTATCACTTTCACTGTCTCTTGTTTTGTTTGTCTTGTCTATCTGCAATTGCTTCTTCACCTACCCAACTTATCTGACCCAGACATACCTACATCACTTCCCCAATATTCATCTCTTTCTCTCTCAAATCAGAAATAAATGGGCACCCATCCCACGAGAAAAAAAAAAGAAGTCCCATACATAACTGTCTATTTCCCATGTGTCTTCTTAACACACTTGATTCGGTCCAGTTGGCTATATAATATGATTGCATTGTGGTTATCCCTCTGTCTGGAGGTGACAGTCCAAATTCAGTTAATATTCTACACATATTTTCACTTTACAGTGTTAAAGAAATTGATAGCTATGGTTCTTTCCTTCCTCCCTCCTGCACATTCCTGTCCTGCATTCTCTTTGTTCTTCCCCCTGCTTGCAGCTATTTCACAATTTTCCTATCTACTCCATTTTCACCAGTTTAATTTGGTCAAAAAGTAGATTCACACACAACACACACAAGTTGCTAAAAACGCAATGGATCCCTTCACTTTTTGGGCTCTATGTTTGTGTGGAGGTGCGCATTGCACACCAATGCGCAGTGATGGTGAGTAGAGGAAAAACACTGTGATTACCTCCACTCAGTGATGCTTAACCCCACTGTGCTATGCCAACACACAGCAGCACATGTACTGTAAAAATTCATGTGCATATGAAAGCATTTAAAAGTAGTATATACACCTGGATTCAAACCCGGTACCATCTGGGCCCAAAAGGAAATGTATCAGTGCATTAACACATGCTGCCAAAGAGTCAGTTAAACAGCAGGTGTGTTTTATAGACACAGTACTAACTGTCAGACTTTAGTAATACAGCTTGCATTTGTGCAGTACTTAGCTACTCACAAACGTGTATCTCACATACATATGCATTTTGCAAACCATCACGCAAACCCACTGCCCACCACACTATAGAAAAGTAAATATTGATGTGATAGTGTTCAATCTCACCGTTTGTTCTTACACATGGGTTCGGAGCCGATCCTCGGCTCCGTGTCGGCCGCTTGCAAGCTCTGCATCGTGAAGAAGCTCGAGACAACCTAATACCCACAATCCCCCTCTGCCTTTACCTCAGATCTAGTTTGCCGCTGCTGCGTTCGCATCACTGGGATCTAGCTCGAGCAACTTCAGATAAGAAATAACTTTATTATTGTTATTTTTTGAGAAAAAAATTATTCTAAAAGTACTTTTTGGTGACATAGTGTATGTGTGTGTGGTAAGGTAGAAATACTCGGTACCGTTAAGTTTATTTAAACTTGTTAGAGTTTTTCGGGGCCTTCCACCCCTTACTTGAATTTGACAACCGGACTGACTTATATATCGGATTCGACTTTTTTTACTGGATTTGTCTCTCTACTGGACTTGACCTTTTTTTCTCTTACCTGTTTCTTCTTTAAGATGTCTGAGAAAATTAAATCAGGTTTTAAACGTTGCCAGTGTGGCCAAAAAATGTCAGTTACTGACAACCATAGTTCCTGTGTCTACTGCCTTGGCCCTCTCCACTTACAAGAGGACTGTTCAATTTGTCACTCTTTTAGTGGGAGGGTCATGACAGATAGGCGCAGGAAACTCATGGACAGGGGGTTATTAAAACCTTCCTTTCAGGAGGCTCTGGATGCTTCAGACCAGGCATCCAAATCCTCGAAGGAATCGAAGACGTCGGAGCCCAAGTCATCGGCTCCGAGCTCTTCGAGTAAAGTTAGATCACCGGTTCCACAGACTTCGGGACCGAGTGTTCAACTGTTGTCAGTTCCCGAGCCTCGAGTCTTGGAACCGGTGATGGAGCTCCCTCCCTCGACTCTATTGAGGTCAGCTCCGTCTTCGGTTCCTTCGACCCGTTCTTCTTCTAAGCTCTCCGATGTCGATGTGGATCATGTGGTGCAGAAGTTATTGGAGCATTCGGCCCTATCCAAACTTATTTCGGTTTCCACCCAGTTGGTGTCGAAACTTGAAGGCCTCCCATTGTCTCCATCCATTCCTCCTCCGAGACCTGTCCAGTCTTTGGAGCCGGAAGAGGTTGATCTTCTGATTGTGGAGCCCTCGGTTCCAGAACCGTCTCTTTCTCGGTCTGTTCCTCTCACCTCGCCTCCGTCGGATCCGGTACCGGAGTCTCGGAGCCGACGATCTGTCCTTGGTTCCGGGGCCGAGAGTCGAACCGATGTTTCGGTTCCGACTCTTCCCCTCGGGGCCTCGGCGCGGATCGATTCGGATCCGTCCTCAGGGTCGATGCCTTCGGTGCCTGTCTCGAGGATTCTTCCCATTTCTTCGGAACTGGGAGATTCTTCGACTCGAGACCCGGGGGCCTTCGATCTCATGAGGAAGGTGTTGTCTACCCAGACAACCACATCAGTAGAAGCAACCTCTCCTCCCCATAAAGGGCCGTTATCCTCCTCTGCACCCACGGCTACATCCAAGCGTCGAGCACCGGTGTCTCAGCCACCCCTGGAGGGTGCCCCCTCTTCCTCGGAGGCTTCTTCGGATGCTCCCCACGAAGAAGTCCCTAGGAAAAGATTGTGTAAGAGGAGACACTTAGATTCTCCACAAGAATCTTTGACATCCGATACTGACTTGGATGAGTCAGAAGGGTCCCCTAAGTCACCTTCAGAAGATGTCTCTTTTTCTGACATATTGGAGATCCTGAAACAGAGAGGTGACTGGCAAGTCCCTTCCCCTTCTGAGGATGAGTCAGTCTTGCTGAAGGCATTTGGTGCTCGCCCTTCCTCCTCCTGGGTCACTCCGCCCTTCGATGAATTAATGGAACTTATTGCTCGAAAGGCGTGGGAGGCTCCTGACACAGTGGAACCAGTCCCTAGGAAGCCTAATAAGTATATCACTGCACCCCAGGACAAGGCTTACTTGACAAAAGGAGTTCCAGTGGATGCTATGGTGGTGGCAGCGGCCACGAAAAAGGAGATGTCGGAATCTTCCTCATCTGTCCATCCCCCTAATAAAGATTCTAGGACGATGGACAGGTGTGGGAAGCGCATTTTTAGTTCAGCGGCTTTTTCCATGCGATCCCTGAACTATTTGACCCACTTTACACGACTACAGAGGGATCTAGTCAAAGAGTTGGGAGATACCCTCCAGGGTACTACAGATGCTGCTGTCTCAGAGAAAGTGACAGCGCAACTTAATACCCTTACATCCATTGTGAACTCGTCCATGAGGCTGATCTCTTACGCAGCCGAAGGTTCGACTAGGGCAGCAGCTTCAGCGATTGCTCTTCGCAGACAATCCTGGATGCGCTTATGTTCATTTGCGGAAGCCTTCAAGTCTTCCTTTACTAACGCCCCATTTGACGGTGCCACTCTTTTTGGCCCCAAAGTAAAGGAGACCCTTACCCGGTGTGAGCAGGAGGGAAAGACTCTGTCTGCTGTCGGAGTCCGTTTTTCCACCCCATCCAGACCGTACCCCAAAGGGCAACGTGGTGGAAAAATGTGGTTTCGAAAACCCCAAGGATCTTTCCCAGGCACACAGGGTGATGCGCCTTCTACAGGCAGAGGAGGGGCAGAGGTGGAAGACGCCGCCCTGGCGGCAGAGGGGTCCGCAGAATCAAGGTGACAGGGATACACTCCTGGTAAACCTTTCCAGCACTCCTGAGAGGAGGCCCGACTGTCCTGCTCTGGAGGCAGTCGGGGGTCGCTTAGCTTTATACCCTCAGGCCTGGCAAAACATAACTACAGACAAGTGGGTAAAAAGCGTGGTTACCAGAGGTTACAATATACCATTTCTATCCTATCCCATCCCAAAGAAAAGACTCCCAGATGTGCCGCCCCATCTGCGAGAGCCAGCAGCTATAGAAATTTCAAAGCTGCTAGAAAAAAGAGTCATCCAACCAGTCCCAGTGGACCAAAGAGGATTCGGAACTTACTCAAGGTTCTTTTTAGTTCCAAAGAAAACAGGGGACTGGAGGCCCATTCTGGACCTAAGCGACCTCAATACTTTCAAGAAAGAAAAGTTCCGAATGGTCACGCTTCAATCGATCCTTCCATTCTTACAGAAGGACGACTGGATGTGCTCAATAGATCTGAAGGATGCATACTACCACATCAAAATGGCCAGGGCATCCAGAGATCATTTGCGCTTCCGGCTGGGTGCCAGTCACTTTCAGTTTCGAGCCCTGCCCTTTGGTCTGACCTCAGCCCCCAGGGTCTTCACCAAATGCATGGCAGTGGTAGCGTCTCACTTGAGACGCCTAGGATTCCAGGTGTTTCCGTATCTGGACGACTGGCTCCTTTCTGCCACCACCCAGCGTCAACTAGTACAGGCCAGAGACTACACTCTTCAACTGTGTATTCACCTCGGAATTTCCGTAAACTTCGGAAAATCCTTACTACAGCCATCACAGCGTATCTTATTCATAGGGGCGGAATTAGATACACATCAGTTAATTCTAAGACTTCCTCCAGAAAGATACTTTCACTTCAGACTCACATACGTCTTCTTCTTTTGTCCAGGAAATCCCCAGCAAAACTGGTACTGAAGGTTTTGGGACTCATGTCAGCTTCTCTTATTGCAATACCCTTGGGAAGACTGCACATGAGAGTCCTACAATGGCTACTGTTTGCACAAAGGTCGTTCCAACAACTACCTCTGACACACGAGATTCTTATAATGAACACATGCAAATCACACCTAGACTGGTGGCTTCAGACTTGCAACCTTTCCAAGGGCAGACCATTTGTGCTACCCACTCCGACAGCTACGGTGACCACGGACGCTTCCCTGATAGGGTGGGGGGGCATCTTTCAGGGACAGACAGTCCAAGGCGAATGGACCAGTTTAGAGTACAATCTGCACATCAATGTTCTAGAGTTGAGGGCAGTGTTTCTAGCGTTGCAACACTTTGCTCCCCTTCTTCCTCTGGGAACTATTGCAGTTCAGACGGACAACATGTCTGTAGTCTGGTACATAAACAAGCAAGGGGGAACCAAGTCCTATCAGCTATGCAGAGAGGCCATGAGAATCTGGCAATGGGCGGAGTCCACGGGTCGCTTTCTGATAGCAACGCACATCCCGGGGTCATCCAACGTCCTAGCCGACAGGCTGAGCAGAGCAATACTGTTACCGCACGAGTGGTCCCTAAAACAGTCAGTTGCGAAAAAGATTTTTCGCACGTGGGGCCAGCCTTCCTGCGATCTGTTTGCGTCTCCAATGAACGCCAAATGCAGGAGCTACTTTGCCCTATTACCCCCCCCAGGGGAAGTCCCCAGGGACGCACTGATTCATGATTGGCCCCCGGGTCTCCTGTACGCATTTCCTCCCTTCCCCCTGATCTCAAAGTTTCTCCAGAAAGCCAACAACCTACACAGGACAATAATCCTCATTGCCCCATTCTGGTCTCGTCAAATTTGGTTCCCCTTCCTCATGACACACTGCATTCGGGGACCCTGGATCCTGGACCCAGAGCCAGATCTATTGACTCACTCGTCAGGGGCTCCCCACCCCTCGCTCTTGTCCCTCCATCTAGCAGCTTGGCTGCTCCAATTCCCAACTTAGCCAGGTCTGATCTTCTTTCGCCTGCAGTTCAAAATATATTAGTGGCTTCTCATAAAGCTTCCACTACTAAAACATATACTAGTAAATGGAAGCGCTTTGTATTCTGGGCGAATACACAGCAAGTGGACCCTGTTATAGCTCCTTTGAATAAAATATTAGAGTTTTTAACAGAATTGTTCCATCAGGGTGCTTCTCCTGCCACATTAAGAGTTCAATTGGCTGCCATTTCTAATTTCCATGTGGAAGAATGTGGGGCTCCAGTTATGGCCCACAGACTTTGTAAAGCCTTTTAAAAGGGTCTTTTCATATTAGACCACCAATTAGATCTCCTCGTCACCTTGGAGTCTAAACTTATTATTATCTAAGTTGATGCTGCCCCTTTGAACCAGCCTCCTCTTGCCCATTAAAATTTTTGTCGTGGAAGACTCTCTTTTTAGTAGCCATTACATCCGCTAGGAGAGTATCTGAACTTCAAGCTCTCTCCATTAAACACCCTTATTTGATCTTTCACTCTGACAGAGTTTCTCTTCGCACTAATTCATCCTTCCTTCCTAAAGTTTGTTCTATTAACAATATTAACCAGTCCATTGAATTACCCACTTTCTTCAAGAATCACTCCAATAAAATGGAGTATATGTTGCACAAATTAGATGTCCACAGACAACTAAGGTTTTACTTGGATAGAATAAAAGATCACAGAAAATCTGATCAACTTTTTGTAGCCTTTGCTGATAACAGAAAAGGAGTATCGGTTACTAAAAGAACTCTTTCTAAGTGGTTAACTGATTGTATCATCTATGTCTATGATTCTACAGATCAAACTCTTTTGCACAAACCCAAAGGACATTCCACAAGGTCAGTGTCTACATCCCTGGCTCATGCAGCTCGCCTACCACTAGATGCTATTTGTGCGGCTGCTACTTGGTCTAAACCACATACATTCATTTCTCATTATAAGGTAGACAAGGTTTCTAGGGACAGGGCAACCTTTGGTTCCACTGTGCTCAAGAACGTCCTTCCGTGAGTTCCTCAGGAACAAGGAGCTAGGGACGCTACCCATGTGTAAGAACAAACGGCGAGATTGAACACTATCACATATAGAAGTTATGTCCTTACCATAACGTTCCATGTGGAGTGTTCATCTCGCCTTTGTTCTTACATTCCCACCCTCCCACCCTTAGGAAGAACGTTCAGTTTGGTGCCTGGTCTGGGGCATTCTGCTTCTGCATTGCAGTTGTTGTATATATAGTTGGCATGTATACATATATATATATATGTATATATATATAGACTCTTAGTATCTGTGCATATGTGATATTGGCATGAGTGTTTCTCTCTCTGACTGCTGGTTTGCTTGCAAACTAGATCTGAGGTAAAGGCAGAGGGGGATTGTGGGTATTAGGTTGTCTCGAGCTTCTTCTCGATGCAGAGCTTGCAAGCGGCCGACACGGAGCCGAGGATCGGCTCCGAACCCATGTGTAAGAACAAAGGCGAGATGAACACTCCACATGGAACGTTATGGTAAGGACATAACTTCTATTTATGTATTACTGCTGTTTATTGTCCATTTCCTGTCTGTGACATTAAATTACATGTGGAAACATAACAAACTGAAGGCCCTATCCAACAATATGTCACATATTTACAATACAGCCATGTGTTGCCCCGCCCCCCAAAGCACTGGTGTCTTAGTACTTTTTCCACACATATATCACCTACACTACAGAAAATAATATCAAATGTGCGATATGCAGTGCACATCAGTCTGGTAACATGCAGAACTGCAGCTATTGACCCATAAATCTAAAAAGCCTGGTCTGCAAGGCTAGGGAAGGAATCAGCATAGACTTTTCCACAGAGACATAGGGGACTTTCAACACACTTGACCAGACCCATTTTGATTATGTCAAGGGTAGATCTTGCTTATTAAACCTTGTGCAGTTCTTTGATACCAACCCCAAAGACCTGGATGAGGGATAAGAGGACATACCACCTATGTTAAGTTATCCAAGGCCTTTGACACAATCCCCATTCATGTCTCATAGTGAAGCTCTCCCATCTGAGAGTTAAGCCAGACATTGCTAGATGGAGAGCCAACTGGCTTACTGACAGAACACACATCTCAAAGTTGGGGACTGCACCTCCACAACTAGCCCACTTACCAGTAGAATACCAGAAGGGTCTGTACTGAGCCCTCAAATGTTTGGAAACTACTTCTCTGAAGCCCAGGCAATGGTAGTTGGCCTGTGGTTTACCAAGCTTGCAGATGTTTGTGGGGCTTGTTGGGAGGGTGGCCTAATGGTTAAGGTGTTTGCTTTACAAACACAAGGTGCAGTGTTTGACTCTTACAAGGGATAATTGGCTAGGCTTAAAATGGCTCACAAGGGTAGTTAGCTTAGTCCTAATCTATGAATCTATGACTGTTAACTGGATACACTCGTATAGAGTCCCCCAATTCTTCTTCTTCTTTCGGCTTTATCCCGATTAGGGGTCGCCACAGCGGATCACCTGTCCGCACATTGAATGGCAGTGGAGTTTTACGGTGTCGAGTTGCCAGCCCGGCGCCCAACCTTCCACAGAAGGCACACTCACACACACACCTAGGGCCAATTTAGAGTGTCCAATCCACCTGCAGCATGTCTTTGGGATGTGGGAGGAAACCGGAGCACCCGGAGGAAACCCACGCGACCACAGGGAGGACATGCAGACTCCGCACAGAAGGCACCCCAGCCGAGGATCGAACCGGAGAACCTCTTGCTGTGAGGCGGCAATGCTAACCACTGCACCACCGTGGCCGCCCTATAGAGTCCCCCAATTATGGTAGCATATTACAGAAGGGCTGACACAGACAAATGATTGGTGGCAAACTCACGGACTGAACCTTAAAGCAAACAATGCCTCATTGTCCCTTTTTGCAATGAAGTACCCTTGCTAATTATAATATACATAGCATCCCTGTAAGCTCAAATGCAGTGTTGTGAGTCTTGGGAACACATGTTGATAGCAATCAACACTTTCATCAGATGTTTATCTCACACAGACATCCTCCTCATTTTTATGTCACCTTGTGTGACAGTCACATAAAAGACATTTTCACTGTACAGTCCCTACTCTACCGTATAGAATGTGATTGGTGTTGTTGCTACAATCATCTTCCACTGACATGACCTCATCTGTTGTACATTAGGTTGCTTCATCTGTCCTCTTTCCCTTGGTTCATTCCTACAGTTCAACTGTTTGTCCCTATTCAAGATACATATTTCTCCTTAGTGTTCATTTTACGTGGCAGTCCATATGCCATTACAGATTATTTACAGAGGTTTAGTAGAGAATGCCAGGAATGGGATATCACAATACTCTGCACTGTAGATACACTGTCCTGTACTGTGTTTGGACCATATACTTCACATTCATACCTCTCAACTGTCCAGATATTCCCAGGATGTCCAGATGTGTTGTGGCTTTCTGTCATATCCCTGGGATGATTTCAGGACTGATGTGACTCAGTATTACATGCATTTCAGTTCATACCTCTCAACTGTCCAGATATTTGCAGAATATCAGTTTGTGTCTCATATTTTTGATCTTTTCCTCATAAAATGTTGGTTTTCTGGCAAATTACTGGCATGTCATTGCGGATTGAAGTCAGAAAAAAATGACAGACATTTGAGTTTCAAACATTGTCCTCTTCAAAAAATTCATGCTACTGTAAAACCTATTATTCTATCAACTTTCTAAGTTTACAAGAGCAATATTAAAATCTATTCCTGTTTTTGGGCCTTTGTCGCCCCATTATTTATAGCTTTGTCCAAATTTCTTACTCTAAGAGGTTGAGAGGTATGTTTGACTTTTATTCTACCTGATTTCTGCGAGACATCTATGTTGAATATATCCCTATTTCTGGCTAATTGTCCCCACATTATGTTGAACTTTGTGCAGATATGTTGCACTAAGGGATTGAGAGCTATCTGTGAAGCTCTGGTGATCATTGTGGCATTCTGCGCAAAACTGTGGACCATAAGTGCTCTGCTTTAAACAGGATTTATATCTGTGTTCACCTTGCATGGTTTCCTGGGTGGCAACACTCTTGCCATCCACAAAACCTCGCTTAGATGCAGCACATGGCATTAATATGCACTACATGGTGTGCAAAATGGTGCTCACCATGCACCACCAAGCACACATGTAAACTTCGTGTAGGCTTCTCACAGAGCCTGCAAGGAGTTTATTGAATCCCTGGGATAAATTATTTGCTACAATTCTCTTAGTTATACTCCATATACTGAGGCCTCTTATGCAAGTCATTTACCTTGCATTACATTTAATTAATTAGCCATAACACCTTACATTATACTACCTTAAATAAGTGTCTGTAATTTACTTTGCAACACATTCTTCTGATGGCAGATGGAGACAGTAAGCCTATTTATTAATTTATTGTCTGTTCTCTTAAGTGGTCAGCATTCTACCTACACTCCCTCCCTATATTTCCTTTTACCCTTTTTTCACCTGTCTCTTACATTCTTGACTCCCTCTACACCATCTGTTACAGTAATGTATTCTGTAGGTGTGCAGCCCTCTCTTTGAAAGTGTTTTCAAGATGTAAGGAGGATCTAGTTCATACAATCTGTTGCCTCTTTCCCACCCCCTGGCTTTCCTGTTCAAGTTGACTGTTTTACATCTACCTGACATGATGTTGTGCACATATACCATGTCCCTCTACCTAACATAATGTTCTGCACATATACTATGTCCCTCTCTTGTGTTCTCTATTGAGAATATTCTTAACTGCATTAAGGTAATATCCTTTCCTGCCTACACTATCCATCTTTCTAGTGTCATTCCTCCAGACTTTATCTAGAGGTTTGGTATTCCTCTGCCTGTGTGGCATCCAGAACTTCACACACCATACACAGTTGGCCTTATCAGGCTCCAGTATTCAGCCAGAGAGTTGCTTTGTATTCTCACCGTGCTGCTGATTGTCCATTCCAGTCCATGTGTAATCAATACCCTCACATAATTTTCTTGTTCTCTTATTATTAGTTTTACTAATACCGGCTGATAATTCATTTCATGGTGGCAGACACCCAGATGCAGTACTTTCCCCTTGTCTCCAATGAATCTCCAAAGCTATCTTTCAACTGACTTGTTCAACTTTTCCAAATCCTTTCTTAGGCTCTCCCTTGCAGCCAGTGTTATTGCACATAGTGTCATCACAAGAGAGGTTAGTCATGTTTTCTGTTTCAGATAAGTTTGAAAGAAATCCACTGAAGAGTACTAGACCCCAAACCAACCTCTGTGGTGCGCCTTTTGTCATTTTCCTAATTCCTACAATTGTCCCTGTCTTCCCATGCCACTGTGTTCTCCATGTCACTATGCAAATGTCTAGTTTCTTACTCTTGATCCTAACCCAACTTCCCTAGTTTTCTTAGCAACCGCCTGTGTGAGACAACGTTAAAGATTTTGTTCAAGCCCAGGTAGACTGTTTCGACTCTGCTGTCATGTTCTCCTGTTAGTCATAAATCTAGGTTATGTTTTACAGACAGCTACTTCTGACCATAAATCCATATTGGTTATTGCCCTTGATACTGATGTTGTCAGGGAAATAAACTAGTCTTTCCTTCAAGATTCAGTGCTTAATGTTCCAACATTTTTTATTGAACTAGCATACTGATTGTTTCCTCATTTTTTTGTTATTCCCCACTTTGGGATTTTCCCTTTCTCAGACACTTCTGCAGAGGCTAGTGAAAAGCTGAAAATGTCTTTCAAGGGATATGTGGCTTAATCAACACACAAACCAAATTTCCAATAACCATTGGAAGAAGCCTTTCTGGCATGTGTAATTCTCCCTTAAGGAAGGCAGTTCTGTATCAGATTCCACCGTCTTTGGAGATGATTGAGTACAGGTCCTCTCCTCTGCCCTACCTCAGTGTAAGAATGGCACAACCCCCTTACTTTCCTTAGTAACGACTGAAACAAAGTGTTTTAGTGCTGCTTCTTTTCTTCCAGTCTTCCCTGATCCCCTTCCCATCTGTCCTCAACCTAGTTAGGTTTGTTTTCTCTTTCCTTGTTTTTACAATATACCTAAAACGTGTCTGTTAGTCTGTTCATCCCTTCTACCACCTAACTTTGAGTTTATGTATTTGCTGCATTCAACAACTTTATTGACCTTTTGCTTGCATCATTGCTAATTGCCTCCTGTAATTTCACCCATACCTCTTCTATGCCATTTTATGTCCTAATTATTATGTATTTTCACCTTCCTAAGTAGCCACATTGGCATTTTTCTTCTTCTCTTTTTTGACTGCTCCTCAAAGTCTTGACTATAGTCCTAAATGCTACATTCATAAACTATTCCCATTGCTTGCTTCCTCAGCAAGTATGTCCCCAGTCTGTTATGCTCATGTTTGACAGTCTTCCTAATTCGTCATACTCTACTCCCATAAGATACCAGATCCTTACCTTTGTTTTTTTCCTTCCCTTAGTGTAAACTGTGCAGAGGCATATCACTTTTTCCCATGGCACCTTTACCTGGACATCCCTGGAACCCCCTGGTTTAGTTGAGATGAAATGCAGAGATAAGACCTTTCTGGTGCAGTCCTATACCAGGCGGCTGCTTTTTTTATGGTACAAAGCTTTAGTGTACTCCTTCTCTCTCTCTCTCTACCTTATGCTTGGAATTTCCCAGTCTAATCTTGGATTATTCAGATCTGTCATAATTATAACTTATTTTTAAACTCCACTTTTTTTATGTACTCTTGTCTGTGACTATCCCTCATTGATGTTTTTTGGAGACACTGACAAAAACTCAAGTTTTTCATCAAAATGTATGTTCTTCTGCCAGAATGGCCATGGCACCTAATCTAGTTTATAGCCTTTCTTGTTTTCTCGCCATCATCAGCGGGGGGTGTTTCTCTTTGTCTCTGTCCTCATATTTTATGCCCCTTCTTTATATAGATTGCTACTGACTTCCATCTTTCCCTTCACAGTCATTACAAAATAACTTTACTCAAGGATCTCTGTGTCCCACCTCCCCTTGCCACTGGCTCATGTTTCCATGACATTAGTAACACCCACCATTGTCTCCTACATCATTAGCAGAGGCTTCCCCATCTGATTCCTTAATCTCCTTCCCATTTATAGCCATACTACCCACTTATACTGTGAGTCTGACTTGTTTGTTTGTTTTCTGTATTCAGTTTCTGTATCTTACTTCTTTCTTTAATTCTTTTTTTTTGTTTTGTGACTTACAGGCGATTGGCTTGCCAGAACTACTGTATACATCTTAGCTGTTAACTTTCATCTTCCAAGGAGTTTAGAAAAAATACCACTGCTGTATTCAGGAAGTTATTTTTTATAACAGGTTTCCACAAGAGAAAGCAAAAAGCCATATATTTCACACTGATATGAAATCATCATGGAGGTATCTAGGATAGCCTCAGTAGAGGTATGCAAACTATTTGACATGCATCCGTGCTTCAGCTTGTGGAGGAGCATATGTGATTTCAACAGACTACAGAGGACAGAGGGGACACCATGCAGGACAGCCATTTTCCTGAGGAACTGGTGGTCGTAAAGTTCCCACTTGTAGAACTGGGAAGGAGGAACATGAACAGCAAACAGTATCTTACATCAATTGCCAGGTGGTCTGTAATTGACAGAGTATCATCTACAATGTGTATGCAAATGTCAGGTTACTAAGGCAGTTACCATGATTCCCACACATGGCATACCTATGATCTATATCAATGTTTTTCAAGGGACAATTTTGCCCACAGCCATCATATAGGTGACACTAGATATGCCTTGGAACCATGGCTGATGACATACATCAGAAATCCACAAAACAAAGCAGCCCATGGGTACAACTGCACAAGCAATGTTATGGAGCATGTATTTTGGCTGCTGAAGACACACTTTTGCTGTCTAGATTCATCCAATGGTACCCTTCAGTTTGATCCCGGCACACATGCAAAAAATATTTACAGTGTGTGCAAAGTTACACACTGTCATAATGATGAGGTGCTAGCCACCCAGTGGTGTAAACCTTGGCTCTAGATGGTTGTCACTGTTGAAATGATACCCTGACCTCATGTGCAAAAATGGGAAAAAGGGGTTGTGGATCAATGGATATATAGTGGAGGGCTACAGGAGGATTACTCTCCAGCACACCAGACAGTGAATGTTGACCCAGATGAGGAGCAAGTGGAGGAACCAGCAGCAGGGGGTGAACATGCTAAAAGGAGGTGGGGTCATTATGCTGTGGCACCAGAAAAAAGCAGTAAATTGAAATAGCTTAGGCCCATAGCATAGCAGATAAAGCAGATATACTACATTAAAATGCAAAACAAACACCAAACTGTGCTTACCTGTGCATAGGCTGGCTACACTGGAGGCAACCCAAGTAACACGGTACAAATGAAAGAACTCAGTTATCATTTGCATAGGTGGGAGGAGGTAGCACATGCATGGATGTCTTTCAGCTTTCACCAGCTGCCTTGTGTGCATGGGCTGTGATTGTGGGAAGGGGCTTAACATAAAAGCCTTTATGAAGGGCCTCATCACTGGAAGTGTGTGTGTTTATGTCCACAGCTGTAGATATTCCTCTTTTTTTTTTTTTATGTCCACTACCAGATATACCTCTGCTATGACTCTTTTGACACTGGGGACCTTGGCTGTGTATTGAGATGTCAGGACTTACAGTGCAGAGTCCCAGCATACTCCCCCACCCCTTAAAAAGAGACTGAAAATGCAGGTGGAGTGAATATTGAACATTGCTGTTTTATTTTAAACTTGTATTTTACAAAATGGATTCTCCTGCATCTCCTGAGGTGCTGGCATTTCCACAGTGTTGGTGGTGATGGTGGTGCTGAATAGAAAATCACCAGTGAACACAGCAAAGTGCAGTGCCATGTGTGAGTATAACTTAGTACAATGCATATACCTTAATTTCAGGGTTATGAACAGTGGTGTTGGAAAAGCACCTGTGTAACCCAAATCAGACACCAGTACTAACTTGAGCAGTATACTAGTAAATAGATAAAACTGATGAACCAAAAGTAAAACCACCATCAGCTTTATTAGGACAAACAACAATTGCAAAACACAGTTGACTTAGCGCTTTCACCTAACTAGGGCATCCTCAGAGTCAGTTAGTAAAATTTTAAACAGTCCTTAAGTAAAATTCAAACAACTTTACAGCCAATAAGCACTCAAAAGCAATGAAATTGCTATAATGGTCTCTGAAATTAACTCTTAGCAGTGCAGCACATTTTCAATAGTCAGAAAAAAACTTCTTTACTACTCATTCAGTTCACAGTCAGTATTTACTAATACCATATCGCAAAACATTTGCCCTGGTTTATCTTTTTTAGAGAAAAAAACAATTATATCAAATACTTAAAGCTTTATTTTTTAATATACATGCCGAAGATTAAGTGTCATTGATGTCAGGTCTTGTACTGGCATCTAGTCTAATTTGCCATTGGCATTTTCTCTAGCTTCAAGTATATTTTTATAATCTCCCCCAAAGTCTTTTGTATAAATTCTATCAATGACAAAAAAGATGATATTTTAAAATTCAAACAGTCCTTACTATGCATGTACAGGAATTAGTTAACATTTGTTTTTTTATGTCCCTGGTGTTCCAGTATTCTTTTAATTTCCTTGTGGTCATGCCAATGTAAAACGCTGGACATGATAAACAAGTGGCCACATATATAACCATATTCATGTTACAATTACAGTAACCTGGACACACCAGCGACCTTTTATAGTTACTAACTTGTACATATGGACCATCATTGATATATTTACATGCTTTACATTTTCCACATTTTGCCATCCTTGCAGGTCTTTGACTAACAGGTTTAGGAATTCTCTCTAGGAGTTCCTTAATATTTGCACCTCTACAATTAATAAACTTGGGACCATCTCCTATAACATTTGTCATGTCTGCAGGGAATATGTTGTGCCATCCCATTTCAATAACTTCCTTCACCTTACCAGACATAGTATTGTACTGTAAAATCATCCCTGCCTGGATTTCATTATGTTTGTGATGTATTTCTGCAACCTTTTCTGTGTTTCTATTTTTATCAAGTAAGATAGGTTTCCCTTCTTCGAATAATGTCATTCTTAGTCGATGTTAGTAAATCCTTAGGATAACCTCTTTCCGTCAACAAGTCAATTAATATACCCACTTCTTGTAAAAATATAGTGTCATCACTTACTATACGGGATGACCTAATCATCTGACCCTTTATTACATTCTTCTTCATGTACTGAGGGTGACAACTGTCATAGTGTAAGAATGTGTTACTGTATGTCTTTTTCCTGAATAAACTTGATTCTATTTTCCCATTGCTTGTATATAAATGCAAATCCAGAAAATCAATCGAACTCTTATCAACCTTACTGGTAAACCTCAAAAAAAGTTGATTAAATATAATCATCGAGTTCATCTCAAGAGCCATTCCAAAGAAATAATATGTCATCCTGAAATCTTAAATAAATAATAATTTTGGATGCATAAACAGATGACAAAACATATTGGTCCTCCCATTCGGCCAATACCAAGTTGGCAAATATGGGAGCATATCTAGCTCCCATTGCAACTCCCATACATTGTTTATAACATTCACCCTCAAAGTGAATGTAGTTGTTTTCCAGGACAATTTGCATTAAATCTATCAGTAAACTTCTTTTAACTTGATGAATTCGACTATACTTTCCCAAACTTTTGGAAAACCATTCCAAGCCTATATCTTGAGGTATTACAGAGAATAAATTAACTATGTCAACTGAGACATACCAAAAATCACCCAGATTAGTAGTTGACAGAGTCCTGAGGCAATCCAGACAATGCCATGAATCCTTAAGTATGTGTGGTATGCAATCAAGAGTATTTTTACTGAAAATATCAATATAAGACGCTAAAGGTTCCATTTTGGATCCTCTAGCTGCCACAATAGGTCTGAAGGGGGGGGTTGTAATGTCCTTATGTATCTTAGGAATACCGAATATACTGGACATAACTGGATGTTCTACTGTCAAATAGTTGTATTCATCCTGGTTAATTATTCCCTCACAAAGGAAATCATATATTTGCCAGTCAGTCTTGGTGTATGCCCTCTGAACATCGAGTTTAGACGCCAACAAATAAGTGTCAGTGTCCTGCAGTATATTCTGCATATTCCACGAATACTCAGTGCTTGACATTACAACTTCCCCCCTCCCTTATCAGGTTTCATGACCCTATATTGTCTGTTTGTTGACAATTCCTTTAAACAGAATTCTTCTGCAGTTGTCAAGTTCTTGTGAATACTCAATCTTGTTTCAACCACTCTTCTTATCTGGGAGGTACATAAGCTTTCCAGTACTAGTACCAACGGATTTTATGGCGGAATAAACAAACTGCTCCTTTTGACTATGTTAATCCCCCTCTCCCTCTCAATGCTAGGTTTGTTCCTAAAGTATAACTTTAAATTTAGTTGTCTCATGTATAATTTTAGATTAATAATAAGTTTACTTATATCATGTTTGAAACTGGGTACAAAAGAGAATCCTTTTTTCATCAGACTTAGGTGACTGTGAAATATTCATATCTGAGTAATTATAGATGTTAAAAGACCCGTCACCTATGATAGTTGGACCCTCATTGTTGTCAACATTTGTATTTAAACTAAGGGGGATGACAAGTGAATCATAGTTCTCATTATCCGTTGAGGTATCGATACTAACCAATACCAGTTCTGTAATGCTGGTAGTATGATTCATAGTATCCTTTATCAGTAATGGTTGTTCTCCCTGTATTGCCAATTCCTGTTGGAATTGTTCCTCCTCTGCCCCCCCCACCCCTCCAATTGCTTTTTACTTGTTGATTCTGCCAGTGGGGTGTTCTTTCTTCCATATGGTTCTGTGGTTGACCCCATTTCCTTAACCAATCGGATCGCCTTAATGGGGGTGGGTTCTCTAAAAAAAACCCTCCCTCATCGGCTTCAACTTGCATTCCACCCACATCTTCTGGCTCTGTCTGCATAGTGTCTCTTCTTTTTTTGTCTACGTCCCACTGTCCCTCTTTTCCATTCGGCTTAGGATAAGCCTTTTTTTCTTTATACTCATTTGTATCTCTTTGAATTTTTCTTTGTTTCTTTTCCATACTGGTTTTTACAAATTTATCTAGATCTACCATCATCTTCTCAAACCTGTTCTTGTAGTTTTCAAACAACAAGTCATTAATAATACTTTGTTTAAGCATAACCAAATCATTCTTCAAATCAACAAGCCTACTAGTATTGTCTCTAATGATTAATGTTAAGTTGTCAATCTCGCCTTCATTCTTGCTTGATGGGTTCGGAGCCGATCCTCGGCTCCGACTCGGCACTTGCTTTAGCTCGAGAACTCCTTTTACCAGCTCGAGGCAGCCCCATATCCCATGATGCAAGGCAGTAAGTACCCAGATCTCGTTTGCCGCTTCGCTTGGGAGGTCTTCTTTTTACCAGCTCCTGGTAAGTTGTTTCACTTTGTGATTTTCAAGCCCCTTTTTAGTCAAAAACTAATTTTTATATAGTTTAAATTTAATTTCTATCCCTTCCTGACAGAATTTCCCTGTCTTTTTGAATTTGTTCTTAGTTATCCCTATCCCATCCCCCCCCTGTTAGGGTGTGTGTGTTGGTGTTTATAGAATACCTTTTTGGTATTTTTGTGTAATTTAATTTTATTTTGACTGGTGTGTGTGTGTTTTGTGTGTCGGCACCATGTCAAAGGAGAGGGTTTCAGGTTTTAAGAAGTGTGACTCGTGCTGTCAGAAAATGTCTCTGACAGACGGTCACACTTCTTGCCTGTATTGTCTGGGCCCTCTTCACCTGCAGGACTCCTGTGCTATTTGTCACTCCTTCAGCCAGAGAGTCCTGCAGGAGAGACATAACAAACTGGTTCTTAGGGGCCTTCTTAAGCCGGAGGGCTCTCCGGCTAAGTCGGCTCCACCGAAACCAGCAAGAGTTTCCAAGGCCCAGGCTTCTGTTTCTAAGCCTGCGGCCTCGGCTCCGACTCGTACAGAGTCGAGATCGGCTCCGGCTGGAGCCGATTCTGGCTTGATTAAGCCTTCGGCACCGATGGCCATCGGTGCCGAAACTGCATTGTCCACTTCGATGTCGGCTCCGATCGGCTCCGACACCCATGTGGCACAGGCATCGGTGTCGGCTCCGATCGGCTCCGACACCGTTACTTTGGTGGCTGTATCGGCTCCGGCTGGAGCCGATACATCGAGGCGTTCTGTCGGCTCAGAGAAATCGGCTCCGACAGGATCCATAGTGTCGGCTCCGATGGCTCATTCCAGGAAGAGGTCGAGGTCTCCTTCCTTGGAGCCGATACTTTCGGCTCCGGCTTCACCTCTTCTGTCGGAACGGAGCCATCGGAGCCGATCTTCAAGGTCATCCAGGTTGTCTGACCATGACCTAGAGAGTGGTCAGCAGATTGCTCAAGTCACAGGTACTGGCCCAAATGCTTCACAGTCCGTCTCAGCAGACGACTGTTGGTCCACACCCCGTTACAGTTCCTCCTTCAACTCTACCCCAGAGCTTGGAGTTGGAGTCTTCGGGCATAGTTACTGCTACGGCTGGAGGACGGATACCCCCTTCTGTTCCTTCAGCCTCTACTCTTATCTCCTCTTCCTTAGAGGGATTCGGTGGTCGGGCTTCCATGGTCTCCTCCGAGGGGGTGAGTGGCATCGGACCCTTGTCCGAACCCGCTCTTCCCCTTGGAGCCTCGGCCTTGGTGAGCTCGGCTCCGACATCTGCCTCGGATGCTTCTCTTTCGGTGGTCCCTGGAGTTCCTAGCTCTTTGGAGCGGGTTCTCTCGGACCTGCCTGGGAGGGGAGCATTCGAGGTGATGAAGAGTGTACTGGCCACTGGTATCAGTCAGCAGTCTCTTCCCGTAGCTCCTCCCTCTATTGTACCTGTTGACATCTCTGCCACTTCTCTTGCTACAGGACCCAGAGATCCTCCGCCTCAGGTTTCCCCATTGGGAATTTCCCCCTCTTCCGAGGATTCTCCTGATGTTTCGGGAGATCCTCCTAGGAAGAGGACTTGTAAGAGGAAGCATGTAGTCTCCCCCGAGTCTGTCACGTCGGCTACTGACTTTGTTGAGTCAGAGGGATCCCTAGATCCCCTCTGAGGATGTCTTTTTCAGACATCCTAGAACTTCTGAAACAGAGGGGAAACTGGCCCACCAACAATCCCTCTGAGGATGAGTCAGTATACCTAGAGGCGTTCGGATCTCGGCCCTCCACCTCCTGGGTGTCTCCGCCTTTCGACCCCCTTATGCAGGTGATTGCACGAAAGGCGTGGACAGCTCCTGACTCTGTAGAGCCAGTCCCTAGGAGGCCTTCTAAATTTATCACTGCCCCTAGTGACAAACAATTCCTTACCAAGGGTGTCCACGCTGATGCCATGGTGGTGGCTGCGGCCACCAAAAAGGAACTTGCAGATCCTTCCGTGCCCGTCCATCCTCCTAATAAGGACTCTAGGACCATGGATAGGTACGGCAAGCGGATGTTTTCCTCAGCGACCTTTGCTATGCGTTCGCTGAATTATCTTTGTCACTTCACCAGACTCCAGAGATATCCTGAAGGAGCTGGGGGAAGTAGTTCAGGATCCTACAGCTGCAGGGGCTCAGGAAAAGATTGCTTCGCAGCTAGGAACCCTCAATTCCATTGCTAACTCCTCCATGCGGCTAATATCTTATGCTGCGGATGGGCGAGTAGAGCCGCAGGCACAGGTGTGACTCTTAGGCGCCAAGCCTGGATGCGGCTATGTGATTTTGCGGATCCCTTTAAGGCGTCCTTCACAAATTCTCCCTTTGATGGGTCAGCTTTGTTTGGCCCTCAGGTGAAGGAGACCTTGACCAGGTGTGAGCAGGACGGCAAGACTCTTTCTGCTGTTGGAGTCCGTTTTCCACCCCTTCTAGGCCTTATCCCAAAGGACAGAAGGGTGGTAAGATGTGGTTCCGTAAATCCCAAGGAGTCACGCGGATTCACGTGGTCAGTTTACCCCTAGAGGCAGAGGGGTAACAACAACAGACGCCGCTCTAGAGGCAGAGGGGTCCAAAAAACCAGGGAAACAGGGAGCCTCTCTCTGATAAGCCCTTTCAGCATCCCTGAGGTGTTGCCCGGCTGTCCCTCCTTGGAGGCAGTCGGGAAGATTATCACTGTACCCAGAAGCCTGGCATTCCCTCACTCAAGACAGATGGGTACAGTCGATCATATCCAAGGGTTACATTATTCCTTTCGAGGAAAGTCCCTTCCCCTCAAGTTCCCTTCCAGGCGTACCACCGGTCTAAGGGACATTGCAGAGTTAGAAATCGCAAAACTACTGCAAAAGAGCCATTCAGCCAGTTACAATAGACCATTCAGAGCCGGAATCTACTCAAGGTTCTTTTGGTCCCCAAAAGACGGAGACTGGAGACCAATATTGGATCTCAGCAGACTCAACAAGTCTGTCAGGAAGACAAGATTCAGAATGGTCACTCTTCAGTCAATTCTGCCCTTCTTACAGAAGGACAACTGGATGTGCTCAATAGATCTTCAGGATGCGTACTATCACATCAAAATTCACAGACGCTCCAGGAGATTTCTCCGCTTCGGCTGGGGTCCAGTCATTTCCAGTTCAGAGCCCTGCCCTTTGGTCTCACTACAGCCCCCAGAGTGTTCACCAAATGCATGGCAGTGGTCACGGCTCACCTGAGACGTCAAGGATTCCAGGTGTTTCTGTATCTCGACGACTGGCTCCTATCAGCCACCACCAGGCATCAGCTTATACAAGCCAGGGATTACACAATAGACCTTTGTTCTCATTTGGGCATCTCAGTCAACTTCGAAAAGTCATCCTTATCGCCCTGCCAGTCTATTACCTTCATAGGCGCAAACTTAAACACTGTTCGGATGTCAGCTACCCTTACAGAACAAAGAGTTTCAGACATTCAGACTCATGTCAGGATCATTCTGGCCAGCAAGAAAGTACAGGCCAGAATGGTTCTAAAAGTATTAGGTTTCATGGCTGCGGCCATTACTCTTCTTCCCCTGGCTCGATTCTACATGCGCCTCCTTCAGTGGATGCTGTTCACACAGTGGTCATACCAGCAACTCCCAATGCGTCACCAGATTCTGGTGACACAAACATGCAAAGAACATCTTGCTTGGTGGATCACATCGTCTCAGGTTCACCAAGGCAGATGCTTTGTACCTCCGTCCCCGATAGCCACTGTCACCACGGATGCCTCCCTGATCGGGTGGGGGTCATTATCAGGGCAGGATGGTTCATGGGACGTGGCAACCGTTCGAGTACCATCTGCACATAAATGTCCTGGAGATGAGAGCAGTGCTTTTAACGTTGCAAGCCCTCAACGACTTTCTTCCCGTAGGGACAATTGCAGTCCACACAGACAACATGTCTGTAGTTTGGTATATCAACAAACAGGGTGGAACCAAGTCCTACCCCTTGTGTCGCGAAGCGCTCAGACTATGGCAATGGGCGATCTCCTCTCATCGGTTTCTGGTAGCAATGCATATCCCTGGGAAAACCAACATTATAGCGGACAGATTGAGCAGAGCTATTCTCATGCCTCACGAGTGGTCTCTCAAGCAATCCATAGCGGAAGAGATTTTTCTGGAATGGGGTCGTCCATGTTGCGATCTTTTTGCTACTCCCCAAAACAGCAAATGTCCAGACTTCTTCAGCCTCTTCCCTCTATCAGGCCATCCCCCCAGAGACGCTCTGACCCAGGATTGGCCCCAGGGACTTCTTTATGCCTTCCCCCCATTTCTCCTGATCCCTCAGGTGATCCAGAAAGCTACCGTTTTGAGAGCCAAATTGATTCTCATTGCCCCTTACTGGCCTCGACAAGTTTGGTTCCCGTTCCTCCATCATCACCTTTTGGTGCAGCCGTGGCATCTGGACCCAGTGCCAGATCTACTGATTCACCAATCCGGTCAGCTGCACCGGTCAATCCCTTCTCTCAACCTCACAGCATGGTTGCTCCACTTCCTTCCCTAGCCAGGCTTCCTTTGATCTCTAACCCAGTTAGAGATATCATAGTAGCTTCACTAAAATCCTCTACCAGGAGGATTTACACAAGCAAATGGAACGTTTCTCTTATTGGGCTAAGGCCCAAAATATTGATCCTTTTACTGCCCCTGTTCAGGCAGTTCTGGACTTCTTAGCAGAGATTTTTCATGCAGGCTCCTCTTCTTCCACAGTCAGAGTTCAGTTGGCTGCTATTTCTAATTTTCATGTTGGGATAGCAGATCATAATATTATGTCCCATAGGCTCTGCAGGGCCTTCTTGAAAGGAATTTTCCTACTAAAGCCTCCAATCAGGAATCCTCCTCCTCAGTGGGATCTAAATTTAGTGCTGACATCCTTGATTCTTCCCCCCTTCGAGCCAGCTGTTTCTTGTTCCCTGAAATATCTTTCTTGGAAAACTTTATTCCTAGTGGCTATTACATCTGCCAGGAGGGTGTCTGAACTTCATGCTCTTCGGTTCGACCCCCTATTTGATTTTTCACAAAGACAGAGTATCTTTGAGAACTAATCCATCATTTTACCTAAGGTCGCTTCAAAAACAATCTGAATCAATCCATTGATCTCCCTGTATTTTTTCCTAACTATTCAGATAGAGCTGAACAAAAGCTACATTATCTTGATGTCCACCGTCAGCTTAGATATTATTTGGACAAAACAAAAAAATTTAGGAAATCTGATCAACTTTTTGTTTCCTATGCGGATAATAAAAAATGCCTTCCTGTTTCTAAAGTGACTTTGTCCAGATGGCTTTCTTCGGTCATCACTGAAATTTATACGATCAGGGGAAAACAGCTGTGCTCAAAACCTAAAGCACATTCAACTAGGAGTTTAGCTACTTCTACAGCTTTTCAAGCTAGACTGCCTTTGGACACTATTTGTGCAGCGGCCACTTGGGCCACTCCTCACACTTTTGTTTCCCATTACAAATTGGACTTGGCCTCCAGGGACAGAGCCAGTTTTGGCTCTACAGTCCTCAAGAGTTTGTTCCATTGAGCCACCCAGGATAGAGGTGCTAGGGACGCGGTCCCATCAAGCAAGAATGAAGGCGAGATTGACAACTTAACATTAAGAAGTTATGTACCTACCATAACGTTCCATGTTAGTTGTCTTCTCTCGCCTTCTTTCTTGCGACCCTCCCTCCTTCCCCCTGGCCTGGACAGACCTTGTATAAGAAACTATTATGCTAAAGACCATTCAAACCTGGTCCTTTTTTTCCATCTCTAAGTTTCTTCTTCCTTTGGGAAGTATTTTATGCTTGGTGTTATTGCCCTTGTCAACAAACGAGATCTGGGTACTTACTGCCTTGCATCATGGGATATGGGGCTGCCTCGAGCTGGTAAAAGGAGTTCTCGAGCTAAAGCAAGTGCCGAGTCGGAGCCGAGGATCGGCTCCGAACCCATCAAGCAAGAAAGAAGGCGAGAGAAGACAACTAACATGGAACGTTATGGTAGGTACATAACTTCTTATTCTCATCAGATCCAAACCAGTTCTGTCGATCAACTCCAACATGTTCCCATAGGCCTCAGAATTAGCTTCAGTGCCCATAGGTATCTTGAAAACCCTGAGGCCTCTTGGTACTTGGTTAAGTTCAATAGAACGTTCCAAAAAAACATTGTCCATCTGTAAAGACTTGTATTTTGTTGCTAGTTTTTCAAATTTAGATATCTGAGAATTGTGTCCCTAAATCAGGATTTTGGGTCCTTCCTGGTACTTCACCCAATACGGAGGCTATTAAAAAATCTTCAGTGTCATACCCCGTTGTTCCATTTCTGTTTCCTCTATTGGAATCTCCCGTTCTACTAGAAATAATGTTGTTGCCATTAGCTCTCAATGGAACAGTGTTGTGAATTCTATCCCTACTGATACCAGGTGGAGTGTGTAGAGTAAATAGTTCAGCTTGTGAACTAGCAATACTATCATTTTATCATTATCTTTATTTCCTTGTAATAAGGAAATAATTTGTCTAGATATGTCTAGATACTGTATCATAAGTTGTTCCATCCTTGAATTAGTATGTTACTTGATCTTTTTTGTCAAATATTACTTAATAGAAAATTTTTTTATTATTAATCACTGTTTTGATTTAATTTAATGGAATAATATACTTATAGTGTATTTATCTAAGGTAAAAGAGGGAATTTAGGTTGTAGGTATTTTTTACTAACCACTATGTCCTTTCCAAATAATGTATATATAAATATATTATAAGTTAAGTAGCTTAGTGATTTAGTGATGTTGTCCCTAGGAAACAAACGAAAGTTCATAAAAAAACTCTCTACACCTATTTCAACTCTTAGTGTAACAATGAAGTATAGAGAGGTGAAACAACCTTGTCATCACTAAAAACAGGTATCAAAAACCTGCTTTTTATGTATATATATATATATATATATATATATATATATATATATATATATATATATATATATATGTATATATATATATATATATATATATATATATATATATATATATATATATATATATGTATATATATATATATATATATATATATATGTATATATATATATATATATATATATATATGTATATATATATGTATATATATATATATATATATATAGAGAGAGAGAGAAAATTACTTTAAATTTAACTATTCCTATATTGTGCAAGTATAAACAGTAACAACCTTATTTATACCTGTAAATATTGCACCAATACTGTTTGAATATGTGCAAACCCAAAAAATTAAACCAGGTGACATAAAGAGTCATCATACAAAGACAATATATTAATTCCACTCATAAAGACACCAACTGTTGGCATTTAATTGCATTTGATTACCTTCTTTAAACTCTATTTAAAATAAAAATGAAAAATACTTAAAAATACTTAAAAATAAAAATTCTAATTTAAAAATTATATATATATATATATATATATATATATATATATATATTAAATAAGTAAATAATAATGACAATAAAAAACAGAAAATATATAAATATTGTACTATTTTGTGTTCAACAATCAATATAATTGACTGGCCTATAAACTTATGTTTCACAACGCTTCATGCTGCACTAAAAACGTTCGTACATTGCTTCTCAAACCAAAAAAACGGCAATACACCATTTGATTTTATCTGTAGTTGTTAAATAACCATAAAATATCCTCCATAAAACTGTAAGATTATATTAAACCTCCTTTTAAGTAATATATATAAAATATATATTCCACTGCTTAGAATAACCGCCCAATTAAATCTTCCATTGGATGCTACAGTGAAACAACAAAACCGTGTTGCCCTGGTGTTCAAACTCTAATAGTAGTAATGATATTTTTTAATCAACGTCCCTAGTAGTAGTAATGATATTTTTTAACCAGCGTCCCTTAAAAATTAGACTCCTTAAGTATATCAGCCTTAAAGGGTACGCTTATAACTGCTAGAGTTACCAATCCTGAAAAAAATGTGTAAACAATAACATGCATAAACATAAATAATACAAGTCATGTGCTAACATAAAGCAATCATTGCCTTCGCATAAATTGGCTCAGCCGTTTCGTAATTCAAAGCAACAATTGATTTAAAAGATATCACTACAATCACTAAAAATGCAGCAGGATGAAAAACAAAAAAACAAAGAACCAAAATGTCAATAATGTTCGTTCCTAGTTGTTCAAAAGTCTTCATTTAGAACATTGAGGAAAAAAGTCCACATTCCTCTTAAATAAATAACAACTTGGTTGAAACAACAGCTCATATTCACCAGCGGTTAAAAGTTGACATTAACCACACGCAAAACTGTTCACAAAAAGATAATGGTCCCTAAAACGTAGTAACAATAGAACCAAGTGTCAATAGTACTTACTCCTGTTTATTGAACTGTCGTCATCAAAAAATGAGAAACGGGATCCACAAGCTGTAAATGTCTTAATAAAAGGTGACTAGTTGTTAATAAACTCTCAATGCGCACACAGCCGGCAATGCCAAGATAGCTTTTCAGCTTGATACGTAAAAATGGTGCCAAAGAATCCTGTTTAAATCGATAAGATACACATTTGTGTAAACTGTGAAAACGAAACCAAAAGGACAGTTATGTGGCAACCGATTGGATGAAATGATCACATCAGCTGTTCAGCCCAAATCCAAGATAACACCGGACAAAACTTATTGGTCCTCCCATTCGGCCAATACCAAGTTGGCAAATATGGGAGCACATCTAGCTCCCATTGCAACTCCCGTACATTGTTTATAATATTCGCCCTCAAAGTGAATGTAGTTGTTTTCCAGGGCAATTTGCATTAAATCTACCAGTAAACTTCTTTTAACTTGATGAATTCGACTATACTTTCCCAAACTTTTGGAAAACCATTCCAAGCCTATATATTGAGATATTACAGGGAATAAATTAACTATGTCAACTGTGACATACCAAAAATCACCCAGATTAGTAGTTGACAGAGTCCTGAGGCAATCCAGACAGTGCCATGAATCCTTAAGTATGTGTGGTATGCAATCAAGAGTATTTTTACTGAAAATATCAATATAGGACACTAAAGGTTTGGGAATTGCAATGGGAGCTAGATGTTCTCCCATTTTTGCCAACTTGGTATTAGCCGAATGGGAGGACCAATATGTTTTGTCATCTGTTTATGCATCCAAAATGATTATTTATTTAAGATTTTTGGATGACATATTATTTCTTTGGAATGGCTCTCGAGATGAACTTGATGATTATATAGCCTATTTAAATCAAACCACAACTTTTTTGAGGTTTACCAGTAAGGTTGGTAAGAGTTCGACTGATTTTCTGGATTTGCATTTATATACAAGCAATGGGAAAATAGAATCAAGTTTATTTAGGAAAAAGACATACAGTAATACATTCTTACACTATGATAGTTGTCACCCTCAGTACATCAAGAAGAACGTAATAAAGGGTCAGATGATTAGGTCATCCCATATAGTAAGTGATGACACTATATTTTTACAAGAAGTGGGTATATTAATTAACTTGTTTACCGAAAGAGGTTATCCTAAGGATTTACTAACATTGACTAAGAATGACATTATTCAAAGAAGGGAAACAGACTTTAAACCTATCTTACTTGATAAAAATAGAGACACAGAAAAGGTTGCAGAAATACATCACAAACATAATGAAATCCAGGCAGGGATGATTTTGCAGTACAATACTATGTCTGGTAAGGTGAAGGAAGTTATTGAAATGGGATGGCACAGCATATTCCCTGCAGACTTGACAAATGTTATAGGAGATGGTCCCATGTTTATTAATAGTAGGGGTGCAAATATTAAGGAACTCCTAGAGAGAATTCCTAAACCTGTTAATCAAAGACCTGCAAGGATGGCAAAATGTGGAAAATGTAAAGCATGTAAATTTATCAATGATGGTCCATATGTACAAGTTAGTAACTATAAAAGGTTGCTGGTGTGTCCAGGTTACTGTAATTGTAACATGAATATGGTTATATATGTGGCCACTTGTTTATCATGTCCAGCGTTTTACATTGGCGTGACCACAAGGAAATTAAAAGAATACTGGAACACACCAGGGACATAAAAAAACAAAAGTTAACTAATTCCTTGTACATGCATAGTAAGGACTGTTTGAATTTTAAAAAATTCATCTTTTTTGTCATTGATAGAATTTATACAAAAGACTTTGGGGGAGATTATAAACATATACTTGAAGCTAGAGAGTCAGTTGTGTTTTGCAATTGTTTGTCCTAATAAAGCTGATGGTGGTTTTACTTTTGGTTCATCAGTTTTCTTTCTTTTTTTTTTTTTCTTTTTTTAAAAAAATAAGTGCATTTTCTAGGTGAGAGAAGATTTTATTCATACCATTACTAGCAATGTCAACATGTGCGGGAGTTAGAGTTATACTTGAATTTTGAGACTTTAATATAGAATTGCAGAAGGTAGCTACATTTGAAACCTTTGAATGCCTTGATATTTACTTTTGATGGTTTGCAGATTTTTAATAAGTTTACCAATTTGTGGTCGGACTTTACCAGGGAATTGTATACCACTGGGATAGTGCATATAGGGACTGCATTTGTGAGGACCAGATCACGAATATTTTGTCCTCCTCTGGTTGGCTGGCCACCTGCACAATGCCTACACGAATACAACAGTGGATAACTTTGAACAAAAAGACTTTTCCTTTTCTTTTCTTTTTACTAGTGGAGTCTCTCATTATTTGGTCCAGGAAGTTATTGTTTATGAAATCAAAGAATATTTGGGCGCAACCTACATTTGAGGTATAGGTTTCCCAGTTTATCAAAGGGTAGTTAAACACTGTCAGAATGATAGAGTTCTTGTGTATTTGAAGTTCATCATGGAGAACCTTCTTTGGCAATCCATCCATCCATCCATCTTCATCCCCCTTTTTCCATTTTGCACATGGGGTCGGGGTGTCACTTTTCACTTCCAACAGTGGCAATCATCATCCTATATATATATATATATATATATATATATATATATATATATATATATATATATATATATATATATATATATATATATATATAGGTCTACCTGACAACACCGTTGGGCTAAAACACCGACAACGAAATCACCGACACCA
Organism: Protopterus annectens; assembly: GCF_019279795.1. Classification (NCBI taxonomy): domain Eukaryota; kingdom Metazoa; phylum Chordata; order Ceratodontiformes; family Protopteridae; genus Protopterus; species Protopterus annectens. The sequence continues at coordinate 94,767,793 of NC_056745.1, read as the reverse complement.
CAAAACCGAAAGTTCAGAAACACAAAACGCCACATACCTGACAAACCTAAAACCCAACACTCAATAAACAAAACAAATCCCCTGTCCAAAAAGCACACACAACACAAGCACACCAAAAGCTTTACAAACCTACACTGAACCTTACATACACAACTATCTATGCACTAACCTTAACCCAAACCCTAACCCTAAGGTCCGTCACTATCGCACACTCACCTAACCCGTTCCCTAACCCTAACTCACTTAACCCACCCCTATCCTTAACATCTGTCACTATCACACAGTCACCTGACCCGCGCCCTAACCCTAACTCACTTAACCCGCCCCTAACCCTACAGACCATCGTTATCGCACACCTACCTTACCCGCACCCTAATCCTGACATCCGTCACTACCGCATACTTACCCACTAGCTCTTGTTGACATGTCGGTGGTCTCAGCATCGGGATTCTCAACTGTCGGTCATCTTCGTTGTCGATCTTCCAGTGTCAGTCTTCTCGTCGTCGGCGTTTCAAGCTTTTGGCATTATCAGGTAGACCCGTGTATGTATGTGTATATATATATATATATATATATATATATATATATATATATATATACATATATATATATATATATATGCGTGTGTGATTTTGTGTGTGTGTGTGTGTGTGTGTGTGTGTGTGTGTGTGTGTGTGTATATATATATATATATATGTATGTATATAGATATAAATATATAGATATAAATATGGATATAGGTATAAGTATAGATATAACTATATATATATATATATATATATATAACTATATATAACTATATATAACTATATATATATATATATATATATATATATATATATATATATATATGCTGTTGCAACAGTGATCCAGTAATGAATATAGTACAGTTGTGTAAGTAAACTTACCATAACAGCAGATGTTCGAATAGATTACTGTTGCAGTACTATGATGTTCGAATGGATCACCATTGCAGTTTTGCAGCCCACCCTCCTTCTCCCTTATCTTGCTTATGTTCTTTTCTTACTTTATGGCTATAATTTTCCAGGATGGGATTCCCATTCCACCTTTCCCATTTTTCTTCTAGCATGTAAATATTTAATTTGGCAACCTGATCAGATTGCGTATATATCTCAGTCTCTCTTTTTTAGAGAGACAAGGAAACTCTGAATTTTGGCACCCTATAGTAATTAAGATTTTTTATGCCAGCATGCTCTAAAGTTTGTTTAGATTTACAGTGCTTGTGTAAGGCAACCAAAAGCTTTCATATACTGGCTGAAAGTCTATTTCTTGGCAGGATGCATCCTATATAGTTTTGTGCTAGTTTAATTTGTCAGAACATTGGCTATTATGATAAGTTTATTTTCACAACTTTTACAACTGTACTTTATTTTTCATAAGACATAGTTCAACAAAAATTAGCCCTACAAGTAACTCTTCTCTTTTTTTCTTTTTACTAATATCATGACAAAGCCTGAATATTGCTACCACTACAACTGCACACAATTTCTAGACAGGAGCCAAATACGGCAGGATAATATGGACCTAAAATGCCCATATGTCACTTGAACACCCAAAATTGTATTTTCAATGTATGAAATCCGTGATTTTTCATCAGCAAATCACAAATGTAATATAATCACTAAAGTATAATTTGGAGAGTTTAGTTATTCTGTCAGGAGACAGATGAGTACTGGGAATATATGAATGCAAATCTTCAGCTCTGCCAAATCCAGGGAAGAAGACAGAAAGATGTTCTTGCCACTATAGCTTCACCTTTTTGGAGACTCTTTCTCTGAGGAGAAGACATATTTGAGAGCTGTGAATTTCCATTCCTAACAACATGATGTCAGTGTTAGTCAGAAACTGAGACAAACCTGTAAGGAATATCTCTATAGATGTTGCCTTCACACATAAAGTAAGATCCTTAAGTAAATATTACAAATTGTTTCTCTGGTTCTAAGTCAGCACGTTGCTACCCATATTGATTTGTCTCTGAAATAGAAGATTCTGTCTGTCCTCCATCCATGTTTACCTAATTCTTCTGTTCATCTCCTTCTATCGTACATAAAACTTATGCATCTGTAGATGATACTTGTTTGTAATATGTTTGATGTGTTTCTGTATTACTGAAAATTCTGGAAATTTTGTTGTAATATTAGGGAAGTATTTATAACCATTATGTGTAACTGCTTAGAGCCTATGCAGTATTGAAATATATACCTGAACCATGTGCAATTCAGAAAATGCTTACAAATGTGTAACAAATAAGCTGCTAAGTACATGGAACAATCTTAAGTGGGCTTTCACCATCATCCATTATTCATAAAACCGTAACTTAAGCAGGAGGTGGTTATACTATTGTCAGAACTATGTTACTGTAAGTGTAGACTAACCATAACAAAGTATTTAAACCAAGTAATAACAAGCCCAACAACCTGATAGTTTGCTCAGCTTGACATGTCTGAGTAACAACATTGGCATGTGCATTACACTAATGTTCAAAAATGTTCAAAACGCTACATATTCAAATTCCTGCAAAGTATTATCGACAAAGAGTAGTAGGCCATGTAGCCCAATACCCCCGGCAACACACAAAAAAGAAATCCCCCACAAATAGGAGTGCACACAAAACCAGATTAACTAAATGTAAACTAGGTATCCACCAGAGTCATGGTCAGTGAGACTGAAATGTCTGTGCATCAGTCCTGGCCATGACTGCAGAATATTAAGGAGAACTTTATTCTGCTTTCATGCAAAGCATACCTCTCAAACTCTCAGTGCAAGAAATCTGGACAAAGCCAGAAATATTGGTGGGGCAAAAGTACAAAAATATAGGCAGATTTTAAATATTGCTCCTATAAACTTAGAAAGTTGCTAGAATGACAGATTTTGCATTATTATACAGTTTTGAAGGGTATGAAGTCTAAAACTCAAATGTCCATTATTATGTAGTTTTATTTAGTGGCTTAAATCCTCATTGATTTGTCAGAATACCATAAATTTTATGAGGAACAGACCAAAAATACGATGCAAAAATTTCGACATTTGAAAGGTATGAAAGCTGTAACATGCCTATATAGCACACAGAGGTATGCTTAAACATGATGCTATATGCACTATATACTGATGTTATAAGCCCATAACTGTGCTGCAAGATTTTTTGTGTGTGTGTGTGTGTGTGTGTGTGTGTGTGTGTATGACTGCGTGTGTGCGCGCGCGTGTGTGTGTGTGTGTGTGTGTGTGTGTGTGTGTGTGTGTATGACTGCGTGTGTGCGCGCGCACGCGCGTGTGTGTGTGTGTGTGTGTGTGTGTATGTTACAACAAGGCTTTACTTTCAATTTGTTCACAGTAGGCTTTGGCAGTCTGTTAGCTTGTGTGGTTTATTTGTCAGGCCTGTTAATTTGCCTGGATTTGCAATGCAGATTCTTTAGGTTACGTACAAGGAGAATTTTGTTGATCGTAATTCTTCTCAGATTCCTTCCTCACATTCTTTGAAGAGTTTCCAACAGAATGTGATTATATTATTTTGCCAAAAATTATTCTAATTCTCTCAAACAACAAAATAATTAATCCTTTAAGTGGAGATTCTCAGTTTTGAGGGCCTCTTCTGCGGTCGTTAATGTTTGTACCTGTTCATCTTCTAGCCAGAGGTGTGGCTTGTCTAGATCATGTTGCATTTTGCGCTTCATTTTTTAGAACTGATTAATATCTTTGAGCATTTTGATTATGATAAGGATGAGATGAGGCATGTATTATTTTACCCGAGACTTCCATTTGTGGCTTCCTTTGGTTATGTTATTGCTCTGGAAGAAGAGGTTATAATAAATGGAAAGCTATTATATGTTAGTTCCCTCAGACAGAGTTTTGTCATTTAGACTAAGTCTCAAGTGCATAACCTTTCAGTTTTTCTACATGTGGTAGCTTTTTTAAGGAGTTATATAATCACACTGCCCATGGCTTTGATACTTTATTTCCTGTACTCAAAAAATCAGAACATTCTGAACATATTAATTTTTTTGGAAAAATCATTTCACAGCAAAACAGGTTCCACTGATGTTATTCTTTCTAAAGGTAATTAAAAAGTGATTTCTACCATTTCCCCTTATAGTAAGAAATATAAAGCATCTGACAAATGTAGAAAATGTAGTGTTTTCTTTTCATTAACTATTAGGGTAGCTACCTGCCAGGCAAATGTGATGTCCTGCCTATTTAACTTAAATTAATATACCAGGTATATGCCAACATTGTCTTATGATGAATGAAGGGCAGCTTGCAACATTTACTTTCTGCTGCAAATAATTTCTCCCCATTGTGCTCACCTGTATTCATGTTGTTTCTGCAGGCTGAACCATTAGAAGGAATGCTTGACTATATATACATAGAGGTATTTCTTTGACTACTTAAAAATAGATGTTATTGTATTAACCTCTGCAGTCACAGTTCCTTTCAGATTAATGCACTGAGGAAATATGTAATGATCTGAATAAAAGCAGAAAGCCTGGTTTAAGACAGAATGTGAATATTTTTAATTAAACTCTCTAAATAAAGACCAGTGGCACACCTAATTAAAAATCAGAACAGATGGAATGAGAATTGAAAAAGATAAAACAATTTTTAGAATTCAGAATTAAGATGGTTACTTTCAGGGCAAGCCTAAACCTTCTTTTCCTCAAAATGTTAATAAGTGACTGTGTTCACTCTAATCTAATCAAAATCCCTTTCACTAGTCTTACACCCAGGTGTGAGATTAGATTAGTTACATCTGCAAAATTGAATAAAGCAGATTTTGCTCTGATAGTTCTGTTTTGGTTAAATGAACCAAGGTTTTCACTTTTCCATAAAATCACATGCATACAACTGTTTCTTCTGTCATGCTTGAAGATTTGTAAAGTTTAACAGGGAAAGTTCTTTCATTCCAGTTTAACATCTGTCAGCCTTAGAGGATTTGCAAGTAATTCTTAGCAGCAGACTCCTGAACTGATTAAGTTATTTCATTTCAACCTGTCAAATCTCTCCAACTTGAAGGATTTAGAAGTAATTCTTAGCAGTTAAACCTCTATTTTGAATAGGCGCTGTCTGTTCTAAAGGACTCTCTAGAACATTTGCTAGAAGAGATCATGTAGCCAAAAGGAAAATGTTAATTATTTGATGTGAAGAACAAAGTTTGCAAATGTTTTCTTGTTCTTTTCCATCATTTTCCATCATTTGAGCAGTCTCTTAACTCAGGCATATATTTCACGACTCATGAGTAAAGTTAATGTTCCTGTTATTTCTGCTGGTTTACCTTTTTATCCATTTAGGCTATCACATACTCAAGTAAAGCAATTTAATTTCTTCAAGGTACTCTGCCTCGAGAAGCATTCACTCTATAGGGAATTTGAATTTTATTGTTTGAAAAGCAGACACTGCATCCTTTTGAACGTGTACCTTAATACCATTTGAATTTTATTTCATGAAAACATTATTTTTGGTTGCTGCTACTTTAGCCAGGCAGATTTCGAAACTATAGGCTTTGACATATAAGGAACACTGTGCAATTCTCCATATTTCTTTAAAATAAATCATTTATTCTAAAGGTTATTTTTGTCCTTTACCTATGCATACATATTTAACTACCACTTTGGTCCTTCTCACCAAAAGAAGTGGTCCATCTTTCAGGACTCTTACAGGCTGCCATTCTACAATGTCACAAGCCTGTACCCAAAGTGGTCTTGGATAGTTAGTACACACCACTTTACTGGTATGCCCATGAGCTGTCTTCTGTTTAAACATAACCATTTGGTGGAGGTGGGAGTTCAGATTCAGCTTTTGACAATTTTGTTTATTTATTTTATTTATTTATTTATTTTTGTTTGTTTATGTCTTTGCTAGCTAGATAAATGAGAAATACTGTATAATGAAACACTGAACTATTGTGAAAATTTAGACATAAACTTCCAGTTATATGTCAAACATTGTTATTTACTTTGAATTCTTTATGTATGCAATGACAGAACATGTATAGGAATAAGCTATAATAATCTTACCTTACTACTAGATATATACCTCATTTTACTAGTTTGATATTGGCTAAGATTTTATGTTTCTAAGCATTAGCATCTATTTAGTCTAACAACACCGTAGACTGCATGGGAACTGAAGTTTCAGTTAATCCACATCCCTAAAGAATTACATTCCTATAGCATTGCTAAGTGATGCACAGGTTTAGTTTGAAAACCTGTAAAGTTTGGATGATTTCTGTTATCTGGGTGCAACAGATTCCACAGGGTGTATAAAAACTGAAGAATTATTTTACTATATTAAAACCAAGTAAAGGGCTCATAAGAGTAAGGAATGCTTGTTCCTGAGACTTCACTGAGTCACTAAGATGACTGTTAGAGGAAATATTCCATATAAATGAGTTCAGTTGTTTATGGGTCAAGAAAGAGTGTAGTCCCATTGAATGGTAACAAGTTAACCCTGTGAAGTACCACACAATATTCTCCCTATTAGCTCTGAGTAGTATTAAAAGCTGCTTTCTGTAGTCCAAGGTTTGATTCCATTATTTTCTATTTGTCTACAGTGTGGCACCGAGGAAATCATTTAGCCATATAGTGCTCCCAAGCTCAGTGTAGAAAAGGTCCAGGTGGATGAGTGCTCTACCCAAGTTAACTACACAAATAAATACATGCATAAATAATTAAACAAACATTATTTATGCAGTTTGAATCTTGTGCTTTGGAAGGAGATGAAAGATCATCTCTGATAGGGCATATTCCAGTCTGGGGATATGAACAGTAACACAGGCTATTTTCACATAGAGTAGAAGGGGATTAGCAACTTTCTAACAATTATTATCAATAGATTTGAAGTGGTATGTGAAAGAGATGGTTGGATAAAGCTAAACATCATCTCTTCTGAAGAAGCTGGAGAATATTGGCACCAGCGCTAAATCATGAAGAATATCCACTTTAAAAGAACTAATTTCTGACTTAGACAAACCAGAGATTAAGGCTGCCAGGGTTACTATACCATCATCAAATTCAGATTTCCTGAGTTTGGTTAGTGAAAAGGAGTGACCACTGCACCAGAACAGTCTTATTGTATCCACAAGGATAGCAGCTCTAGGAAGAACTTTTTCCTTGTTATTGTGAATTTCATGTGTGATACTGTAATTAATAGCCTGAGTGCTAAATCCTCTCCAAATCCTATGCATATTGCTGTTGTCTGGAATCTGTTTGAAGTTTATGTTGTTAGAGAGCTTAGTTATTCAGAACAGGGTAGCAGTAGGTCAAATGACCTATAGTAGAGCCAAAAAAGAGTTATAAGGATTGGACAAATAATACATTTTCTAAAAGATGGAAGGCAAGTACAGCAGTCGTGAGAGATAAGCTTGAAATAAAAGACAAGTGCTTAGATGTGCAGGTGAAAAGCATTCTGAGAAATGCAGTGAATTTAGGGGAATTTTATGTCTGATACAATTTGTATTTTGTAGTAGCCATCAGCAGTTCTTGCAAGATGTCTTAAAAGTGTAAGGTTGGGTAGAAATTTGAGGATAGTGCTGCACAGGGGATTGAAGGTGATGTGTGACTTGGCACTGGAGAATGTGAGGTGGGGTTTACTCATGACATTTGCATTTTTTCCTAGAGAGTGAATCCTATATGAATAAATTTTGTCAGGAGTGCACAAATACTTTCTCACCTACATTCAAACAATGAATGTTAAGTTGTCTATCTCGCCTTCATTCTTGCTGGATGGGTTCGGAGCCGACCTCGGCTCCGACTCGGCCACTCTAAAAGCTCGAGAGTTGGTTCCACCGGCTCGAGGCTCCCCTTATATCCCACAATGCTAGGCGAGAGTTACCTCAGATCTCGTTTGCCGCTACAGCTATCGAGGTGTTGGTTTTCTACCGGTTCTTGGTAAGTGACTTTTCTTGTGAAATTAGTCTATTTAAACCCCTTTAATTTTAATATTTTTACTTATTTCCCTTAGTTTAAAGGAATTCTTATCCCCTTTCTAAAAAATTCCTGTTTTTTTCCCTCAAGAACTTTAAGTTCTTCCCTTGGGCCTACAGGCCTCTTTTCCTTCCCTAGTGGAGTGTGTGTGTTATTTTTCTTATTTTTAAAACCTAGTTAGTGTTTTATTATAATTTAAACTAGACAGGGTGTAATTAGTGTGTTTGTGACTGTGTGTGTGATTACACCTTTTGAAATGTCTAAGGAAGCAAAGGTCTCCGGATTCAAGAAGTGTGATGCGTGCTGTCAGAAAATGTCTCTGACAGACGCTCACACTTCTTGTGTCTACTGTCTGGGACCTTTGCACCTGCAGGACTCCTGTGCTGTGTGCCATGGCTTCAGCCCCAGGGTCCGCAGGAAAGAAAAAATAAATTGATTTTAAGGGGCTTACTCAAGCCAGAGGATTCCCTTTCTGTATCTACAGGGAAGCCCTCTAAGGCATCTAGGTCTTCGGCTCCGACAACTGAACCGAGACCTAAGGTTTCTAAGCCTCTGCCTACATCGGCTCCGGCTGGAGCCGATGAGTCTCAGTCCACAGTTTCTGTGGTTCCCTCGGCTCCGGCTGGAGCCGAGGTATTAGAAATTCCCGTGTCGGCTCCGACCAGACCTTCGGAGCCGACAACTAGGAAGAGGTCCAGGTCACCATCCCTTGGCTCCGTTCACTCGGCTCCAGGATCTCCCCTGCTGTCTGAACGGAGCCAAAGATCTCACTCCTCTAGGTCATCGAGGCTGTCGGATCATGACCTTCAGAGGGTAGTGAGTCGACTTCTTAAGTCCGAGGCACTGGCCCAGATGCTTCAGAGCCCGACTCATCAGTCGATGCCTGCCCCGGTCCATCATTATATTCCTCCTTCGACTCTCTTGAGCTCGGAGCCGGGTCGCGTCGGAACCGAGACTGTGGTAGCGTCAGAGCCGATACAATTGTCTTCGGCTCCGTCGTCGGCTCCGATTTCTTCCTTGGAAGAATCTCGGCGCCGGACTTCCCTCGTCGGCTCCGAGGGGGTGAGTGGCATCGGACCCTTGTCCGACCCCGCTCTTCCTCTCGGAGCTTCGGCGCTGGTGAGTTCGGCTCCGACATCGGCCTCGGAGCCATCACTGTCGGTGCCGAGGGGGGTTCTTAGCTTCTCGGAGCGGGGACCTCTGGCTTTGCCTGACAGGGGTGCATTCGAGGTCATGCGGAGTGTGTTAGAGCCTGGCTCTACTCCACAGTCGGCTCCGTCCGCCCCTCCCTCTACGGTGCCTCAGGTCAAGTCGACTCACTCCCTCATCCCGGACCCCAGAGAGCCAGCTCCTCAGGATCCCCCTGTGGGATTTCATCCTCTTCCGAGGCCTCTCCTGATTTGGCAGAAGAGCCCCCTCGGAAGAGGAAGTGTAAGAGGAAACACATTGACTCACCTGAGTCCATCATGTCTGACACAGATTTAGATGATTCTGAGGGTTCCCCCCGTTCCCCTTCTGAAGATGTCTCATTTGCAGACATTCTAGAGATCCTGAAGCAGAGGGGAAATTGGCCAGTCCTCAACCCTTCGGAGGATGAATCTGTGTATCTTGAGGCATTTGGCTCTCGCCCTTCCACCTCCTGGGTGTCTCCCCTTTGACCCCCTCATGCAGGTGGTTGCTAAGGAGGCATGGGCGGCTCCTGATTCAGTGGACCCCACTCCCAGGAGACCCTCCAAGTTTATAACGGCACCAGCAGACAAACAGTTCTTGACGAAAGGAGTCTCTGTGGATGCTATGGTGGTAGCTGCTGCCACTAAGAAGGAGCTAGCTGATCCTTCAGTACCTGTCCATCCACCTAACAAGGAATCTAGGTCCATGGACAGGTACGGAAGCGGATGTTCTCGTCAGCGACATTTACCATGCGTCGCTGAACTACCTATGCCATTTTACTCGTCTTCAAAGGGACTTGATCAAGGAAGCGAGTGAAATGTTAAGGACCCTACAGCTGCAGGTTTTCAAGATAAGATGAACACGCAGCTGGCTACCCTTAACTCCATAACCAACTCCTCCATGCGCCTCCTTTCTTATGCGGCTGATGGAGCGAGTAGGGCCGCAGGGACAGGTGTGGCCTTACGTAGGCATGCCTGGATGCGGCTATGCAATTTTGCGGACCCCTTCAAGACGTCTTTCACTAACTCCCCGTTTGATGGATCATCTCTTTTTGGTCCTCAAGTGAAAGAAACCCTGACTAGGTGCGAAACTGATGGCAAGACCCTTTCTGCCGTCGGAGTCCGTTTTTCTACTCCTTCTAGGCCTTACCCCAAAGGCCAGAAAGGTGGAAAGATGTGGTTCCGTAAACAATCTCAAGGGACTTCGCCTGACGCACAGAGTCGTTTCCCCGCCAGAGGCAGAGGCGGGAATAACAATGGTAGACGTCGCCCTAGGGGCAGGGGGGGTCCGCAAAACCAGGGCAATCGGGAAGCTTTCTCTGACAAGCCCTTTCAGCATCCCTGAGGTGTTGCCCGACTGCCCACCTTCGGAGGCAGTCGAGGGAAGATTGTCACTGTACCCAGAAGCCTGGCTATCCCTGACTCAAGACAAATGGGTACAGTCCATCATTTCCGAAGGCTACTCTATCCCCTTTCTTCGTATCCCAAACCAATCAAAAAAATCCCTTCCAGATGTTCCACCCGCTCAAAGGGATCTAGCGGTTTTGGAGATTTCAAAACTGCTTGCAAAAAGAGCAATTCAGCCAGCTCCAGCAGACCAGCAAGGATCCGGAATTTACTCAAGGTTCTTTTTAGTTCCAAAGAAAACAGGGGACTGGAGACCAATTTTGGATCTCAGTATCTTGAACAGATCAGTCAAGAAAACAAGATTTCGGATGGTCACGCTGCAATCCATCCTTCCCCTTTTGGGCAAAGGAAACTGGATGTGCTCTATAGACCTTCAGGATGCGTACTATCACATAAAAATGAACAGACGCTCCAGAAGATTCCTCCACTTCAGGCTGGGAACCAGTCATTTTCAGTTCAGGGCCCTGCCCTTTGGCCTCACCACTGCCCCCCGGGTGTTTACCAAATGCATGGCAGTGGTAGCTTCTCACCTGAGACGACAAGGATTCCAGGTGTTTCCATATTTGGACGACTGGCTCCTCACAGCTCCCACCAAGCATCTCCTTCTGATGGCCAGGGATTACACTTTTCGCATTTGTCAAAAGTTAGGCATTTCAATAAATTGCGAAAAGTCTGTTTTGTCGCCTTGTCGTACTATTACCTACATAGGCGCAAATCTAGACACAGTAGACATGTCTGCGAGGCTAACAGATCAGAGAATAACAGACATACACAGACTGGTCTCACTCCTTTTCAACAACAACAGAATCAAAGCCAGGTTAGTTCTGAAAGTGTTGGGAATTATGGCTGCGGCCATACATCTGCTTCCATTAGCCAGATTCCACATGCGGATCCTTCAATGGATGCTCTTTACTCAATGGTCATACCAGCAACTTCCAATGTCTCACACCATTATGATCACGCAGCGTGCAAAATCATCTCATGTGGTGGATATCTTCCCCTCAGCTCTTGCTGGGAAGACCCTTTGTTCCACCCCCTCCGGTTGCTACTCTGACAACGGATGCCTCCCTGATCAGGTGGGGGGGGCATTATCAGGGCAGGACGGTCCAGGGCACATGGCAACCAGACGAATGCCACTTGCACATAAATGTTCTGGAGATGAGAGCAGTGCTTTTAGCGTTGCAAGCCCTTCAAGACTCTCTTCCCTTGGGAACGATTGCAATCCAGACAGACAATATGTCTGTAGTGTGGTACATCAACAAACAAGGCGGAACCAGATCATACCCCCTGTATCGAGAAGCACTCAGAGTGTGGCAATGGGCGATTTCTTCTCAGCGGTTTCTGATAGCAACGCACATCCCCGGGAAGTCCAATCAAATTGCGGACAAGTTGAGCAGAGCTATCCTCATGCCTCACGAGTGGTCTCTGAAAGACTCTGTTGTGAGAGAAATTTTTCTCAAGTGGGGTCAGCCTTGCTGCGATCTTTTTGCTACTCCCCAAAACAGCAAGTGCAGAGAATATTTCACTCTATTCCCTTTACCAGGCCAACCCAGCAGAGATGCTCTAGTCCAAGTTTGGCCCCGGGGACTTCTGTATGCATTTCCTCCCTTCCCACTAATCTCTCAAGTGATACAGAAAGCTATCGCTCAGAAGGCCTCATTGATCCTCATTGCTCCTTACTGGCCTCGACAGGTGTGGTTCCCCTTTCTACATCAATTTCTATTGGAGCGACCGTGGCATCTGGACCTAGTTCCAGATCTTTTGATCCATCAGTCGGGTCAGTTACATCGCTCCCTCCCTCTCTGAACCTCACTGCTTGGTTCCTCCAGTTCCAACCTTAGCCAGGCTTCCTCAATTATCTCACTCTGTTCGAGATATATTGATAGCTTCCCATAAATCTTCCACTCGGAAGATTTATTTGAGTAAGTGGAAACGCTTCACATATTGGGCTCAAGGAAGGGACATAGATCCTTTCACTGCTTCCATCCAAATAGTCCTTGATTTTCTAGCTGAACTCTTCCATGCAGGTTCATCTCCCTCTACTCTTAAAGTTCAATTGGCAGCTATTTCTAACTTTCATGTGGGTATTTCTGAATCTGCCTTAATGTCCCACAAGCTTTGCAAAGCATTTTGAAAGGAGTTTTTCTGCTCAGACCTCCTATAAGAAATCCTCCTTCTCCTTGGGACCTAAATTTAGTTCTTACTTCTTTGATTCTACCCCCTTTCGAACCTGCAGCATCCTGTTCTTTAAAACTACTATCATGGAAGACTCTCTTTCTGGTGGCTATTACTTCAGCTAGAAGAGTTTCAGAGCTTCAAGCACTCAGCTGTCGACCTCCTTATCTATTGTTTCATAAGGACAGAGTATCCTTACGAACTAACCCGTCCTTTTGCCCTAAGGGGGTCTCGACGTCAAATCTAAATCAAACCATTGACCTCCGGTCTTTTTCCAGAATATTCCAATAGGTCTGAACAAAATTACACTGCCTGGATGTTCATCGTCAATTGAGGTACTACTTGGATAGAACAAAACAATTCAGAAAATCTGATCAGCTGTTTGTCTCCTATGCGGAAAGCAGAAAGGGACTTTCAGTTTCAAAGGTATCATTATCCAGATGGCTAACATCTTTGATTTCCCTTGTATATGAAATTAGACACCAAAAACTGCCTAATAAACCTAAGGCCCATTCCACCAGAGCTTTGGCTACTTCTTTAGCCTTCCAAGACAGACTGCCTATTGACACCATTTGTGCAGCGGCTACTTGGGCTACTCCTCACACTTTCATTTCTCATTATAAGTTGGACTTAGCTTCTAGGCACAGAGCTAACTTTGGTTCCACTGTTCTCAGGAGTCTGTTCCGTTAGGCCACCCGGGACAAAGTGCTAGGGACGCGGTCCCATCCAGCAAGAATGAAGGCGAGATAGACAACTTAACATATAGAAGTTATGTTCTTACCATAACGTTCCATGTTAGTTGTCTTCTTCTCGCCTTCTTCTTGCGTCCCACCCTCCTTCCCCCTGGCCTGGACAGACCTAGAGGAGTTGTGATTGTGACCTCTCTTTCTACCACCTCTTTCTTAGGCATATGCTGTTGTGCATATTTCCTGGATCAGGATGTAGGTCACCCTTCTTTCTTCCTGTTGTTAGAGGTGGACTCTGTTAGAGTTATTCTGTTACTATTATAAGCTGGGGTTAGCTTACAAACGAGATCTGAGGTAACTCTCGCCTAGCATTGTGGTATATAAGGGGAGCCTCGAGCCGGTGGAACCAACTCTCGAGCTTTTAGAGTGGCCGAGTCGGAGCCGAGGTCGGCTCCGAACCCATCCAGCAAGAAGAAGGCGAGAAGAAGACAACTAACATGGAACGTTATGGTAAGAACATAACTTCTATTTATTAGTGTTATTATTGTTATTATCTAAAGGTATTTTAAAATAATTTTCTAAAGATTTTAAAATAACTCCTGTACAATTGACCTTTTTTTCTGTAGCTATATCTGCACATTTTCATCAAACAGTAGAGATAACAGTGTTATATACTGTGCATATGTCAGTTTGCAATAGTGTGAGTAAATTTACTTGCTGCCATCAAGTTTTGCTGAATGTAATCTCATACGAGAGAGTTATCTTGCAGTTTAGCATGTATCTTGCAGACCATGCAGCTTGCCAAGAGGTCTGTCTTGCAGAGAGCAGTTGATTTGTTTGCCGTACTATTATTTTCTTCCTGTTGCTTTCATGAACTTGTTGTTTATTTTGTAGTGGCAGTACTACCAAGTTCCTTGACTAAGACAATCTGTTTGCATAGTAATTTACCACTACTAAAATGACTCTTATTTTCCAATCAAGTAGCCCTGTTTCACTGCCATTTAGAAATGCTGTCTAATAATTGAGATATGACTTTTGAAGCAGGTAACATATCACAGTGTTAATAGTTGACCATAGGAATGGTGATCCACCCAATCAAATACTTAATAAATTTCTAAAATAGTTTTGCAAGTCAACCCTAGTGAGAGATATCTTATTCTAATATGAACAAATATGGCAGCATTTGTCCTTATTTTGCATTGCTTCCTAAATAATAAGTAACTGCAAGGGAGGCTTTGATTACGCACATTTTAATTCCATAAGCTTACAGGCTTGGTACATTTATCTTAAAAGTGTCTTAATGTATGGCATGACTTTACAGGAAAATAATTACCCTGCATCGCTTTTAGCTGTTTTAGAAATCATCCACTGCACTAGTGGAATCTTGTTCACTACATAGGAGGTCAAGGCAATGCTAGTGATATCCATCAGTAGAGTATTGCAATCTTTTTTGGAGATTTTGGAATTTGGAGATCTTGATTTAATTTCTATCAAGGCAAGGGGTTTTGTTACCTTTTGCTGAACCTTGAAAAGCCACAGGTCTGGACATAGGTTCTAGTAGTGTGGAGTAGTCTTCATGTAAGTGAGCCAAGAAAACTCCAGACATTATTAGGTTGCTACATATCTAAACAAGCAAACCATGAAAGGCTACTTAATAAAATCTGTTATTTTAACTATTTAAGACCCATTTCTTCCTTGCAACTTCTAACTGTTCTTTTGTTGTTCATTGCTGTCCATTTTTTGTAAATATGCTAGCTAATATTTATTTCTTCACAGCTTACATTTAATGCCTAAACATTAGTAAACACAACTGTCTTGCAAAGTAATAAATGTATATAGAGTTCCACAGTCATTTTAACTCTGTGATCTGAAGTTGTCTTCATTTGCTCTTCAACCTATGGGACACGGATCTGGGATGGATCTGACTCAGCTGCATTTTCCAGCATCAGATCCAAGCTCCAAGCTCCTCCCCTACCCACAATGCCTCTATCTCCCTCCTGCCCTCAGATCTCGTTTGCCGCGTTCATTGCAAACATCGTGGTCCTCTACTCCAGGCTTCTTTTTGGGTGAGTGAGCTGAATCTATATTATTATCTTCATCTTTCTATCTTAAATTTTTCTCCTATTCTTTACCTACCCCTACCTTTTTGTGCTCAGGCATCAGGCTATACAAAAAAAAATAAAAAATCTCCTTTCTTTCACTTCACATTCTGTCCTGTCTCTTAGTAAGTGTGTGCGTGTTTTTTCTGGCTGGGTTTTTTTCTCTGCTGCTGGTTTTTCTGAGACACCCAAACCAGGCTTCTGAAAGTGTATAGACTGTGGCCATAAGTGCTCCCCAGTGGATGGCCACACTCTGTGTGTTGTTTGCCTAGGAGCTCCTCACCTCGATTCCTCCTGCTCGATCTGCAATGGGTTCAGTCCCTTAACATTGATTGACAGGAGGAATAAACTTATACTCAAGGGCCTTCTCCCTCCACCTTCCATGGAGGCCCAGGCTACCACTCTCCACTTCTGCTTCTGTCTCCGCCCCATCCCCTGGGTCTCAACCTTCCACTAAGAGGACCTGGGATGGAAAGACATGCAAGCACCGAGACAGGACAAGGAAGTGGCCCCCCGACCATTGTTCTTCAGCTGAGCCACCAGCTAAGCCCAGTCAGCTCCTAGCACTGGTTCGCCCTGACTCCATTCTCCTTGTTTCTCCCCAGAGCTAGAGGTACCTCAGAGCCATTCCCCAGTATTGGCATGACCTCTCTAGGCTGGTGTCAGTGGCTTCATCCACCAGATCCACCCACAGCTTTTCCAAAGCCAAGGTGGACAGGATGATGCAGAGATTCATCTGCACTCAGATACAGATGGGAGTCTTGCCTGCCCCCTCTCCCTTCAAAGCGGGGGGCATGCAGTCTGCCTTTATCCCAATCACTCCTTCTCCGATCTGACCCCTGGTTTCAGAGTCTTTGGATCTGAGGACCCTCAGGGTCGAAGGGTCGGCTCTGATGGTACCTGGTACCTCGACGCCATCCGTTGCCCTGAGCAGGTTGGCTCTGATGAGTTTGGAGCCATCTGGCTCTCGGAGCCGTAGCCTCGGTGATGGATCCGAGGGGTTGGCATCGGCACCAAGCTTTTTGGAGCCAGGCCTTCCACTCAAAGTCTCAGTGTCTGGAGGTTCAGCCCTAGCTGCCAAGTTGATGCAGAGGATTATTGACATGATCATTGTTTCGACCTCAGGCATTTGTTCTCCTTCTTCCTTTGATGTAGTGGAGAGGTTTCTCTTGATTCCATTGAGACCCTTGACACTCTCATCCTCAGAGTCTGTCCTGACTACCTCTGTTTCTGGTCTGGATTCCGCCTTCCTGCCCCTCAGGGACAGCCTGCTGCCTCTTCACCCCAGGGATCTCCCCCATGGGAGCAGTCCGAAGTTTTCGAGTCTTTCCCAGAGACTCCTCCTGAGGAAGTTCCTCAAAAACATTTGTGCAAAAGGAGGCACTTAGACTCTCTGACAGAGTCTGTCATGGAGGACACCAACTTGGGGTAGGGGGAGGGTTCACCCCAGTCATCCCCAGATGATGTCTCCTTTGAGGACATCATGGAGATCCTTCACCAGCATGGGGTGGTGGTCTTCCCAAAAACCCAACCTTGCCGAGTCAGTGTTCCTGGAGGCATTTGGCACAGGACTGTCTACTTCCTGGGTGTCCCCTCCAGCAGATCCCCTGGTGGATCTCAGGTGTGGAAGGAGCCCAGCATGGTGCAGCCCATCCTGAAATGCCCTGACAAGACACACCTGTAGAAGGAATCCCCTGTCGATGCCATGATGGTGGTGGCTGCCACCAAGAAAGCTCACACAGGAGAGCTTCACAGTCCATTCTCCGGACCAAGAGTCTAGGACTATGGACCATTTTGGGAAGTGGGTCTGCACTTCAGCTACTTTCTCAGTACGTGCACTGAACTATATGGCAGATGTTATCAGGCTGCAGTGTGATCTGGTCAAAGAGGTCACTGAGTCCGCCCCAGGGTCCATGTCACCAGAGGAGGAGAAGAAGGTGTTTTCCTTCAGGATGGCCACCCTTACTTCCATCACCAACACCTCTGTGTGGCTCCTATCCCATGCAAGAGAAGGCACCGCAAGAGCTGCTGGTGCGGGTGTTGCTATTAGGCATCATACCTGGCTTTGACTCTGTGCCTTTTTGGAATCCTTTAAGGCATCTTTCACAAAGGCCCCATATGATGGTTCCATTCTCTTTGGAAAGACTGTACATAACACTCTGGGTCAGAGCAAGAAGGACAGGAAGACTCTGTCTGCCATCGGAATACATTTTCAACCCCTCAATGAACCTTCTTCAGGAATCAGAGAGGGGTAAAGAAGATGTGGTTCCGGAAATGTCAGGGTTATTTCCAGGACATCCAGGACTCACCTTCCACCAGAGGCAAAGGGGAATTTGACAGACACTGCCCTTGCAGCAGAGGGGGGGTCCAAGGGATCTAGGGTCTCAGAATTCCTTCCTGGACAGACCTGCACAGCAGCCCTGAAGGGTTGCTTGGCTACTCGGCTCTGAAGGCAGTCGGGCGATGCCTTTTGCTACACCCAACAGCATGAGTGTCCATCACAGACAATTGTTGGGTGTCGCAAATCATATCCAGAGGATATTTAATCCCCTTTATTCAAATGCCACTTCCTCCCAAGCACCTCCTGGATGTCCCACCCACACAAAGGGAGGGAGGCAGCACTGGAAATTTCCAAGCTGCTCGAAAAGAGTCATCCAGCCTATCCCCCCCAGACCTGTCCAGATTAGGCATCTATTCCAGATTCTTTTTAGTACCAAAGAAGATGGGGGACTTAAGACCCATTCTGGATCTCTCATTTCTCAATCTGTTAGTTGCCAAGAAGAAATTCCAGATGGTCACGCTGCAATTCATCCTGCCATACCTGCAGGAGAATGACTGGATGTGCTCAACAGACCTCCAAGACACGTACTACTACATCAGAATGGACAGGCATTCTCAGAGGTTCCTCTGCTCTGGCTGGGGGCCAGTCATTACCAGTTCATAGCACTACCTTTTGGTCTTACCACAGCCCCCCGAGTGTTCACCAAAGTGATGGCAGTGATAGCAGCTCACTTGTGACTGTAGGGCTTCCAGGTCTTCCCCTACCTGGATGATTGGCTCCTTTCCGCTCCCTTCAGGCATCGACTGTGCCAAGTCAGGGCTCTCCTTCTTCAGATGGCCCATCAGTTGGACATCACCATAACTCTCAGCAAGTCACAGTTGGAGCCAGTAGACCTGGTTGCATATCAACATCTTGGAAATGAGGGCAGTGCTGTTGATGTTGCAGGCTCTCCAAGCCCATCTTCCTCTAGGGATGATTGCCATCCAGATAGACAACAAATCTATAGTCTGGTACATCAACAAGCAGGGGGAACCAGGTCTTATCCCCTGTGTCATGAAGCCATGACATTGTGGGAGTGGGCAATCTCCATTTTCCGTTTTCTGGTGGAAACGCACATTTCAGGGAGGTCCGACATTCTGGCAGATAAGCTCAGCAGGCCTATTCTGATGCCTTATGAGTGGTCTCTGAAGCCTTCACTAGTGAAGCAGATCTAGTGAAAGTGGGATCAGCCTTGCTGTGATCTTTTTGTCTCTCCTTCCAATGTGAAGTGCAGCAAGTTTTTTGATCTGGACCCCCCCACCGGGGGAAGCCCCCAGGGACGTTCTGGTTCCAGTCTGCTTTATACTTATCCTCCACTTCCCCTGATATCCATTCTGGCCCCGCCAAGTATGATTCTCTTTCTTGTGGTCTGATGTAGTTTATCCTCCATGGACATTAGATCAGTCCCAGATCTGATCTCTCATCCCTCAGGGATTCCACACCCAGATCTGAACAGTCTGAAGCTTATCACTTGGCTGCTCCAGTTCCCATGATAGCTAGGATAGCTCCCGGGCTATCTTCTCCAGTCAAGAAGATTCTAGTTGCGGCCCATAAATCTTCCACTAGAAAGGTCTACTGTAGTAAGTGGACACTTTTTTCTATCTGGGCATCACAGCATAACTTAGACCCCTTCACTGCCCTAATTATGGCTATTGTAGAGTTTCTGGCAGGTATTTTTCATCAGGGTGCCAGTTTTTCCACGGTTAAGGTCCAACTGGCAGCTATATCCAACTTTCATGTAGGAGACAATTCAGCTTTGAAAGCTTCTTCCAAGCTTTGCAAAGCTTTTTTGAAAGGTACCTTTCTGCTTAGGCCCTCGATCAAGGACTCAACGCCACCTTGGGATCTTACGCTGGTTCTTCAAGCATTGTTTTCCTCTCCCTTTGAACCTGCAGCCTCAGTGGATTTGCAGTTCTTATCTTGGAAGACAGCTTTCTTGATTGCCATTCAATCAGTCAAAAGAGTGTCAGAGCTCCAGGCCTTATTGGTTAAACTTCCTTATATGGTCTTCCATAAAGACAGGGTGTCCTTGGGCACTAATTCATCCTTTCTTCCAAAAGTAACTTTGTAATCGAATATTAATCAAGTAATCAATCTCCCCGTTTTCTTTCTGAATTTTCAGAATAAGGGAGAGTACAAATTGCATTTGTTAGACATTCATAGGCAGCTAAAGGTTTATCTCCACCAGGTTATGTTAAGACACATTCTACTAGATCTGTGGCTATTTCAGCTACCTTCTGGTCCAGAGTTTCATTGGAGGATATCTGTTGTGTGGCTAATTGGGCATCTTCCCATACATTCATTTCTCATTATAAGTTGGATCTTCTGTCCAGAAGCAGGCATCCCTTGGCTCCACCGTGCTTCAGAATATCTTTCCATGAGGACCTCCCAGGTGTTTGGTTGCTGGGGACTCTGTCCCATAGGTTGAAGAACAAATAAAGACAACAACTTCAGATAAAAAGTTATATACTCACCAGAATATTTCATCTGTTGTTGCTCATTATTTGTCTTCAACCATTCCTCCCTCCTTCCCCCTGCTGTATGTGGGCTGTTTGGTGGACTGGTTGGAAGAAACATAGTTCTTACGTTGGCATTGCTTGTGCTTCCTTGGGTGCCTACATAATTTTTGTGTCAGGGTAAAGTCTTGAGTTAGGTTGGGGATGCTATGGTTGGCAGCAACCTCAATTTGAGGGGAGGAGGGAGACAGAGGCATTATTGGTAGGGGAGAAGCTTGGAGCTCGGATCCAATGCTGGAAAATGTGGCCGAGTCAGATCTGTCCTGGATCTGTGTCCCATAGGTTGAAGACAAATGAAGAGCAACAACTCAGATGGAACTTTATGGTGAGTACATAACTTTTTTTTTCTTTCAAGCTTAATGTAACTTTCTTCTTTTTATTAAATGCCTCCCATGGTTTTACATTCACCATCTCTGTGGGTTCTAGAGATGCTGTATTGTTAATGAAATAAACAGAATGGGATCTGATTTTATCATTTTGAAATTATGTAGTTTCCAAAGATCCTAAGATGTTTGATTCCACAAAATTTAAAATTTGTTAGTAATATAAGCAGTTTTAGTAGCATTGTCTCATTTACAATGTTATGGCAACTTTATTAAAACATTAACTTTATCTTGTAAAACTTTATCATTCTTGTTAATTTTATAAACAGCCTTAGATGTGTTCCACATTTTACTTAGTTTCACAAGTCCAGTGTTATGCTTGTTGGAAAAAAGCAACTGTTTCTGCCTATTTGAAATCTACTCCAGTCAATTATAACTTGTTTGCCAAAAAGTAGATGATGTAATTTCTATATAAAAATTACAAATCTGTCTTTATGTTGGTAGGAAGCTCAAGAAATTGTATAGAAGGCTGAAAGAAGGTCGACCCAAATCTGCAGAAAACAGTTCTTGTCATTCTCGACAGCCCCAGAGGTGGGATCTTGACTACAGCCTGGAGCCTTTCACGGGTCTTACACCCGAATATATGGAAATGAGTAAGGACTTCTTTCTCATTTGTGTTTAAGCTGTTCTAGATATTCAGAATAGAATTAACAGTAATGATGTAATCTGAAGTACCTGAGTGAGTGAAAGAGAGAGTGTGTTTGTGTTTGTGTGTGAGTTTGTGTGTGTAAAAGTTTTTATATGGCAGAAAACAATATTGCAGATCATTAAAGAGCAGAATAAAAATAAAATTGAAATAACTAAGGGAGTATTCTTATTCAGTGTTTGTTGGTTTGGCATGAACTTTGTTAAGGTTATGAACTCTGTTGTATGGTATTATTTAGTGACTGTGATCTTTAGAGATCTGCCAAAAAAATCTGAAATTTTATGAGATCAGACCAAAAATAATCTACAAAGTAAAGGACATGCTACAAAATCATGGACTGCTGAGAGCTATGCTTAAATAACTATAGCCAGTGATTTATATGTTGCTGGGTATAGAGTTAAAGAGATTTTTTGGTTAGGAGGTCATTTTGAACTCTAGTTGTTGAGATTAGATAGCAAGCTGAGTGTGCTGATTATACTAGGGAGTAGAAAAGGATCTGATGTATTTAGAGGAAGGTTAATAGATTATAGAGTGGTTAGTACATTGTCACAAAGATCTTGTCTCTGTTGTACCTATTTGAAAAGGATAGTAATGAACAGTAAAACAACAAAGTAGTGGAGACAATGCTGATTTTGATCAGTGATCTTTGTACTGGTACAGAATGGAGCTGTGATGCCCAGGAGGATTCTGACTCGTTGGGTTGAGGCTGGAGTCATTAGGATGTGTGGGCACATGCTGTTTTTTCATGTTCTAAATCTGATTCACAGAAAAATCAGTGCATTCTATAGTTCAGGGTTACCAGTTTAAAAAAAAAAGAACTGATTTACTGTAGTCAGGCTAATCAGTAAGGAGGATTTAAAAAAGACTACAATGAAATAGGAAGAGGTGGTAGTGAGGGAGCAGGGCAGACTTAGAGGAGGCTGAGGAGATGGAGGTTAAGTCTTTGGGATATAGGAATATATTGTAGAGGTCTGACTTAGGGAGATGTGGATGTAGAGACGATGTAAATTATGCTGGATAGTGGAGGAGCTTCAGAGGAAAGTATGGGAGCCTGAAAGGGTGGTGACTGTGCTAGTCTGTGTGTAATCATGAAGAGGCATAGCATATAGTGAAGAAGACAATTTTAAGGAAGTAGAGGTGAGGGCTGGAAGATAGTAGGACTTAGCATGTTACATAAAATACCAGGAAAAGGAACCTTTGTTCCTGTCTGGTTTTCTGAAGTATTGCATCTAATTTTGCTAGCCTCTACTTTCTTTTGTGAGAACATATTCCAGCTATATTCTACCCTCTCAGTGAAGAAATATTCCCTTATGTCTGAGAAGATCTAATTTCCCTTAATCTGCTAATCATACCTTTTCTGCTTGCTCTGGCCTTCTTATGCAGTGTACGGCCATCATGCATCACTTTAATGACTCATGTTGTTCTACCAAGCCCTTTGTCTGTCTTCTTTGTAGAGTACAAACATAGGTATGTTATGAAATACATTTTT
Organism: Protopterus annectens; assembly: GCF_019279795.1. NCBI lineage: Eukaryota > Metazoa > Chordata > Ceratodontiformes > Protopteridae > Protopterus > Protopterus annectens. The sequence goes on along the minus strand of NC_056745.1, from coordinate 94,744,966 downwards.
ATGAATTGCTGCTCATAGTACATAACAACTCTTGTGTTTCTAGAACCAGTCACATTGTAAAGTGAAATTCGTATGCTTTACTTGTTAAACTTTTTTGCATTCCTCTGATACCTTGTATTTAAAGAGCAGAAATTTCTTAAAGCTGGATAAAATGTCATCCGTTTTTTTATCTTCTTTGTGTATTTGTATGTGTGTATGTGCTTGCGAAAAAAAAAGCTACAGTACAAAATACATTAAAAATATCTGTATACTACACTATTATCCAGCTCTTGTCAAATGTGATATTTTTCTTATTTTGTATACTTAGTTTGCTGTTACAGTAAGCAGACTGATTATGTACTAATAATGGAAGACAAAGACAGCAGCTTGGTGCAGTCCATTTATATATTTGCTTTGGTGCAACTTTAAGTTGAGTCCATCCTTTTCACTTCTCACTGACATGCCAGATGCCAAGTTAATAAATACTTGCTCATGAAAGCAGATACAGCTTCTCATCAAAAGCGTGGCAAAAAGGGAAAACATATAGTGAGACATAATGCCCACTTTTTTTGCAAATGTTGTAATCCCAGATTTGAGGCATATATAATGTTTTGTTTGATAACTGTTGTTACCTTTCACAGGTGTGAATAGAAAGAAGTACAGAAGCAAAGACCTTGTGCCTCACTTTTCCCCTCCTTGTCTGAGCTCTGTGCAGTGCAAAGCTTCATATCATGTTCTAGAAGATATGACTTTTGGTCCTTGTGCATACATCTTCCCCTGAATATCTGATTCCTTAGCTTTTACTGTCTCAGGAATAATGGAATGTATTGGCCTTGTTGTGAACAAAGGTATAAGAAAGAGCTCCCCCAAACACATTTATACACACACACACACACACACACACACACACACACAAACACACACACACACGATCATATCTGCTCAGGGCTTGCAAGATTGCCCCTGCCAATCAGTAACAAAAGCAATTGTTTTTTCTGTCTTTCTGCTTAATTCTGCATAAAATTGTCTTTTTTCCATTAGGACAATTTGCAGCCTGCAAAAAATATTTTTCAGTTTGCACAATATAAAGATAAGCTGCTAAAACCATGTGTACAACTAAATTTGCAACTAGTGCTACTGCTAAAGGAAAATGACACTTCATGTGTTAATGTATTTTATACTTCTTAAAGCCATCATATCTTGATGTATATGGCTTTCTGTTCCATGAGCAGCTTTAATACCAATTTGATCCATGAGTAACTTTCTTCAACTTTCTTTGCTCCTCTGCCCTGTTGAGTTACTCATATTACATTAGACAAAGCACTCACACTGCTATTTAAGCCTTCCTTTACCTCTGTTGTCATTGATTGTTTTCCCTGAACTAATAACTCCATCTGAGAGAAGTTCAAACCTGCCTCATTCACCCTCACTACACTCAGGTCATTGCACTCCTTTACCATACCCCCAATAACGACCCACCCCCTCCTTATCTAAATTTATACTGCACATATCCCCTCTGCTTCTTCATTCCTATCCGCTCCTCTTACTACTAGCCTAACCAGTCCCTGCTACTTCCTCATTATCCAATAGCATTCTATCAAACACGTTACAATCTTATGTCACCGTACCTCCATATTTATTCTTCTCTACTACTTCTCATTTAATTTACTCTTCTCTATTGTTAGAACTTTGCAGTCTATACTTTTTATTTCTTTTCTCATTTACACTCTTTACATCTTCCTCCTCATAATCACAAGCGAGGAGAGTGTGTTGAGGAGATGGAAAGAGTACTTTGAGGGGTTGATGAATGAAGAGAATGAGAGGGAGAGAAGGATGGATGATGTAGGGATAGTGAATCATGAAGTACAATGGATTAGCAAGGAGGAAGTAAGCATAGCTATGAAGAGAATGAAGAATGGAAAGGCTGTTGGCCCAGATGACATACCTGTGGAAGCATGGAGGTGTTTAGGTGAAATGGCAGTGGAGTTTTTAACTAGATTGTTTAATGAAATCTTGGAAAGTGAGAGGATGCCTGAGGAATGGAGAAAAAGTGTTTTGGTACCGATTTTTAAGAATAAGGGTGATGTGCAGAGCTGTAGTAACTACAGAGGGATTAAATTGATCAGTCACAGCATGAAGTTATGGGAAAGAGTAGTGGAAGCAAGGTTAAGAAGGGACGTGATGATTAGTGATCAGCAGTTTGGTTTCATGCCGGGAAAGAGCACTACAGATGCAATGTTTGCTCTGAGAGTGTTGATGGAGAAGTACAGAGAATGTCAGAAGGAGCTGCATTGTGTTTTTGTAGACTTAGAGAAAGCATATGACAGGGTGCTTAGAGAGGAGTTGTGGTATTGTATGAGGAAGTCAGGAGTGTCAGAGAAGTATGTAAGAGTGGTACAGGATATGTACGAGGGTAGTGTGACAGCGGAGAGGTCTGCTGTGGGAGTGACGGATGCATTTAAGGTGGAGGTGGGGTTACATCAAGGTTCAGCTCTGAGCCCTTTCTTATTTGCAATGGTGATGGATAGGTTGACAGACGAGATCAGACAGGAGTCCCCGTGGACTGTGATGTTTGCAGATGACATTGTGATCTGTAGTGAGAGTAGGGAACAGGTGGAGGAGACCCTGGAGAGATGGAGATATGCTCTAGAGAGAAGAGGAATGAAGGTCAGCAGGACTAAGACAGAATATATGTGTGTGAATGAGAGGGAGGATAAAGGAATGGTGAGGATGCAAGGAGTAGAGGTGGCGAAGGTGGATGAGTTTAAATACTTCGGGTCAGTAGTGCAGAGTAACGGTGAGTGTGGAAGAGAGGTGAAGAAGAGAGTATAGGCAGGATGGAGTGGGTGGAGAAGAGTGTCAGGAGTGATTTGTGACAGATGAGTACCTGTAAGAGTGAAAGGGAAGGTCTACAACAAGAGGGTAGTGAGACCAGCTATGTTATATGGGTTGGAGACAGTGGCATTGACAAAAAGGCAGGGGTTTGAGCTGGATGTGGCAGAATTAAAGATGTTAAGATTTGCACTGGGTGTGATGAGGGTGGACAGGATTAGGAATAAGTATATTAGAGGATCAGCCCTGGTTGGAAGGTTTGGAGACAAAGCCAGAGAGGCACGATTACGTTGGTTTGGACATGTGCTGAGGAGGGATGCTGAGTATATTGGGAAAAAGATGCTAAGGATGAAGCTACCAGGTAACAGGAAAAGAGGAAGGCCTAAGATTAAGTTTATGGATGTGGTGAGAGAGGACATGCAGGTGGTTGGTGTGACAGAGCAGGATGCAGAGGACAGGAAGAAATGGAAACAGGTGATCTGCTGTGGCGACCCCTAACAGGAACAGCCGAAAGAAGATGATGATGATGGCATCTTCCTCCTCAGAAAGTCTTTCTGTATTACCCTTTCTTTTAGAATTTTGACCCAAAACAGAATACCCAGAAATCTTTTATTATACACATGACCCACTAAATGATTGTCTTGCTAATACCTCCTATAATTTCCAGCTTCACCCTGCTACACCATGATTTATTCTGCATTTCTCCAACTGACTATACTGTATAAAAAATCTTACCTTTCTTCATCCAGATAATAATGGACTACCTTGCCTGGACTTATCTGTTTTCCCCTAACTTCCTCCCTTTTTTTCCAAATCTTTTCCTTTTCATTGAACTATATTCTCCCATAATCTACTCAATAGTCCTGTCTGTCTATCATGTTACACTTGTATATCTTCACATTTTCTCTCTTCATTTTACTATATTGTAATAACTTTCTCCTTTTCACTAAAGTGCCTGTTGTATATTGTACTTTCTTTATTGTCTCTAGATATTTCTGTTAAATTCTATGTAAAACTGACACTGTACCTGTCAATGTTGTTCTTGTTTTATTGGAGCTCTTCTCCCTGGGCGTCTGCTGAAAATGGGCTCAGACCCAGACAGACTATCCCGGTCAACAAATGTAAAATAAATAAATAAATGTTATATTACCTTACTACCTACCATGGTACTCGACATTTTATTCACTCACACACTACCAGCCACCCCACCTATACTCAAGCTAAATCTTCCTTCATTCCTGTTTCCTCAGATGTATTTAATGTCTAACCTATTCATTTTCTGAAATGTAAAACCTCTAGCCATTCAATTTACCTTGACATAACCTGGAATAATACAATTTGTCAGTGTAATATATAGGCTACAGTAATGCATAAGGAGACATTAGTGATGTAATTAAAAGAAAAGAAAGAAAAGGAAAAAAATGACAATTAAATATGTATATATACTTTTTAATTGCATCTTTACTACTGTTTTATTTAATATTATTTTACTGTCTGGAGCTTTTCTCACTGGGCCTCCACTAAAAATGGGCATTTATTACCGAATCAGACTTAAATAAATAAATGTTTTGGGCTATATACAGCACAATACCAATGAGATTTAGTTTCATTTCACTTTTTCACGTGTGACTTGTGTTATGTGGTGATCAGTGCATCCTTGATCCTCTCCCCCATAATTTCCCAAATTGCATACATTTTCTAAACTTAAGAATTCTTTCTACCGTCTTACTTGAGGTTCATTTGGCAGCATAAGTTGTATTGAAGTGGTCATGTTATTGTTCCTTTCATAGCATAAAACAATTTAGGGTTACCCAAACTGAATTTCCTACCCTGACTCTGCCTCTTATCTCCCATGTCTATAAAGATTTCATGTTTCCTTCCCTGTTCCCATTTTAAACATCATTACGAATTAGGTGTTCAGCTAATATGAAGTAAAATGCTACAAAATGCTACAAAGTGCATCCATTCTAATTACTTCCAACTTGTTTTATATGCTTCTCTGTCTTCAGGATGGGAGAGGAAAGGAGACATTGCAACAGCCATGGTATAATACCATTTCTAATAAATGAAATATCTTTATATTTATAGACACATGAACAATGAAATGTGAATGGATTAAACAGGAGTTGTTGAGGTGCATGAATAGTGAAAATATGGGATTCTGGTGTACATGCAAGGTAAAACTCTTAAACGAAAGGTTGCTGCTGTATTTGTTATGCCTAGAAATGTACTCCAATGTGATTATTTTAATCCTTTATGAAACTGTAAAAAGAATCCTAATTAATGCTTTAATAAAGTCACTCTATTGCAGCATTTACATTGACTGTACACTGCATCCATCCTGTCCTCCCATAGATCCTGGCTTATTTTACCAAAGAAATGCAGACATAACTACAGCAATGCTATAAACCAGTGTCAATGTCTACTGCATTGTTGGCTTCCCATCACAACCACAGTGCAGACAATTTTGGCTATCACTGGTGTAGCAGTGGTATCAAGCATTTTATCACAGTTATACTTACGTCATCAGGTATTTGTCATCACTGCATGAGCATCATGAAACACTACAACCCCATTCATACTAACAGAAAAAAACTTCACACACTCTCTGCATAAAAAAATAAAAGTCATATTGTATGAAAACCATCAGACTCACAAAAAGTTAAACAGATAATAGCCAGCTGTATCAAATTTAGAACAAAGCACTGAAGTCATAAGATATAAAAAGAAGGAAACCTGACCACAATCAACTAATCATAATGATGTATTGCTTGCAAAATGTTGCTGAAGGTAAAAAGTTATACTAATTGACTTTAAGCTAATTAAAACAGTTACTTAAACAATAAGCTATAAACAGAGGCTGAGAAGTTCAGACTCTAGACAGTACCAGATAAGAATGAATACTGGACACTGTCTGAATCAGGGTAGAGGGTGTCAAGGTATGGCACTGTTAGCTAATAGTGATCCTGCCACTGTGTGGTTTAGAGTTGAGGGAGAGGTTAATAATAATAATAATAATAATAATAATAATAATAATAATAATAATAATAAACAGAACACAACAGTGGCATGGCGTTTCTGAAAAGTGGCTTGCATTGTGTTAGCAAGGTGGTCAAGGATGAGTTATGAGAGTTGGAGCAAATCAAGGAAATTGCCATGGTATGACAATAAGTAAGGGATGAAGTACTCAGTTATATGAACAAGGGTATGAGAAAGAGGCAGAAATGCAAAAATAGGAAAAGGGTCAATATGGTTATGTAGGAATGTGAGGCTGTCAGTTATGGGAAGGCATAAGGCCCACAAGATGTGGAAAGGGGAGTTGTGATGGAAGAGCAGGAGGCACTCTGGAAGGAGGATAACAAAATGGTAACAAAGATGTTAAGGAAAACATAGGCTAAGGCTGCGAAAAATAATAACAGAAGAGATCAACAAGGAAAGTGATGACTTTTTTTAGGTACATATCAGAAGCAAGGAAGGAACTGACAGTACTATCTGGTTGTGCAAAGATGAAAGGGAGCTTACAGAAGAAAAACCCAGTGCAGAATTAATACTTTGCTTCAGTTTTCACAAAGAAAAGCAAGAGGAGGGTATTGTGCTGAAAGGGAGGCTGGGCAGAGATCAGGAGAGAAAGTGAGATGCTTTAGAGGAAGCTGGCTGCCCTTAGGAAAAGTAAAGTAAAGAACCATATTGGATGCCTTCCAGAGAACTCAGAAGTCTAGGCCTGACAAAAATCTTCAAAGTTCCAAGCCTTGTACACAAGTGTCTAAGGACTTGAACATACCAAGTGTGGGACCATGCCTCCTAGCTTAACAAGTATAGCATAGAAAGTAATAGAGAAAATCCTGCATGGCAGAATCGTAGCATTTTTAAAATGCAACAGTCTGTATGACTGAACCATAGTTAGTGCCTTCCCAACCATAAGGAGCTGTCATTTAAACCTATATCAGTTTTATGACTGGATTACAGCTCATCTTGGCAGGAGACTACTAATAAATGTAGTCTCCCTGGACTTCATTCCTTTGACTTGCTCCCACAGAGGAGGCTGATAGGAAACGTAAAGGGCTGGGGATGGAGCAAGACTGAGGAAGCAGATAGCCTTGTGGTTGAATGGCAGGATACAGAGAGGGTGGTGATGAAAGGGACAATGCCAAACATTAGGAACACAATTAGTGCAGTAATGCAGGGGTCTGTTTTGGGTCCAGTACTCTTCAGTGTGTTTGTCTCAGACATATCTGAGGGACTACAGAACATCATCAGCTCTTTGCAGATGATCCATAGACAAGTGCAGCACTGGTGGATATGGGATAGTGTCTAGTGAAAGTTTTGAAAAGGCCGAACCAGTGAGTAGAAAGGTGGCACCTGAGGTTTCTTGGAAACAAATGCAAAGCACTGCATTTAGGCCATAATAACCTTGGTGTAAAGTGGAGATGATGATAGAGTAGCAGGAAAAGGATACGGAGGTGTTGATCACACCCGAACTGTGCCACCAGGAGAAGGAAGTGGAACTGATGATACAGGAGCAGGGAAAGGATATGGAGGTGTTGATTACACCTGAGCTGGGCCACCCGGAGAAGGAAGTGGAACAGATGATAGACGAGCAGGAAAAAGATATGGAGATGTTGATCACACCCAAACTGGGCCACCAGGAGAAGGGATTGCAACTGATGATAGAAGAATAGGAAAAGAATACAGAGGTGTTGAATACACCCAAACTGGCCACCAGGAGAAGACTGACAACAGCAAACAGAATGTTGAGGTAGCTAGGTTCTAAAATCATACAGGTAATACCTCTCTACAGGGCCTCCATAAGACCAAACCTTGAATAATACATGCCAGTGTGGGGGCTTTATAAGGAAAAGAACATCAGGTTGCTGGAAGGAATCCACAGGAACGCTACTAGAAAGATCTGTTCTTTGTAGAGCAAAGTATATAACCAGAGGCTGGAAAAACTACAGCTCTTGTCAGTTGTGACCAAAAGAGGCAGGAGGCATTATGTTGGTGAAGAAGATTATGTCAGAGTTATTTGAAGGAGTCATTCTGAGCAGGACAGATCAAGGTAGCTGGAGTGGACAGCAGATTACAAGGATTAAACAGTACCTGGATGATCCTAAGTACTTTTTTTCACAGAAAGGTTGTGAATTCATGGAACGGACTACTGGAATACGTTTTGTAGAAAGAATTCAAAGAGACCTTCAAGTGGGCATGCGACAGGTAGAAAAAGAGCAATTAATGGAAAGGAAAGAAGGGAGAAGAGAAAGAATGTTACATTTTTTTAAAAGTGTAGTCTAGATAGGTTTTTTGCCAGATTTTGCCATTAAGCAAATGTAATGCAATGTAAAGGTATTAATATAACCCTCACTGCACTTTGGCATTTGCATGCACTCCCAGACCAAGAACACCTTAATTTTTCCATTCTAAAGGATTTATTCAATCAAGGAAATATAAAACCAGTTCCCATCCACCAGCAGAAAAAAAAAAACAAAAACAATTTTACTCAAAACTTTTCTTGGTTATGAGATTGCCTTCCGTAGCAAGAATTGATATCAAAGTATAAGCACAGAGAAAGGAACAAGGAGTCCTGAGTGAAAGAGCAGCACTGGTAGAGGTTTTAGTGGAATCTGGAAAAGAAGTTACTATTAAAAAGGGATAATTAGTAGGTCATACAAGATATTGCAGTCAGAACTTGAATAACACTGACAGTATGCAGCATCTGCAACACGCAGTTATGCTTTCCACTGATGGACATTAAAACCAAACTAAGGAGCAGAGTAGCTACACTAGAACAATGATTCTGTGTACTTGTGCAGGTGAATATGTAATGGTGGAAGGTTAGAGGACATTCATGGAATTTAACTCATGTGTGAGTAGCTTGTATAACACCACAGTGTAGTAATAGTACAACTTTATTGTACTATGAGTTTCACTCTACCCATTTGCTCAAACTTTTATTGCACTGGAAGGCATTTTTTGATGTATCTCTTTGTATTGTGCACTGCTGTGGACTTTGCACACAGTTTTATAGCTCACACACCGTTATTTGAGCATAGTGGTACTAATTCAGTCTGCACTGATATTATAGCATGATCCCCGGACGGGAGTCCCATTCTTCATTTTTGAAGTAAACACACTGCAAGCATGCCTTCAGACTGTCATGATCTGCAGGTGATGTAGGATTAATCAACATCCTTATTTAATGTAATTGTAAAGATTAGAAGATGGACACAGTCTCTGGTACTGTGATTCAGTCTGCTGCCTCTCACTATATTAAATCTTTTAATCCAAAAATCTTAAAAGTGTGGCCATGGTGGTGAAGCAGTTAGCATTGTCGCCTCACAGCAAGAGGTTCTCCGGTTCGATTCTCGGCTAGGTTGCCTTCTGTGTGGAGTCTGCATGTCCTTCCTGTGGTCGTGTGGGTTTCCTCTGGGTACTGCGATTTCCTCCCATGTCCCAAAGAAATGCTGTAGGTGGATTGGACACTAAAAATTGGCCCTAGGCGTGAGTGCTTGTGTGTGTGTGTGTGCCTTCTGTGGAAGGTTGGGCGCTGGGCTGGCAACGCGACACCGTAAAACTTCACTGCCAATCATGGACAGGTGATCCATTGTGGTGACCCCTAACCGGGAAAAGCCAAAAAAGAAGAAGAAGAATCTAAAAATCTTAAAGTTTGATTACTACAGACGGCATATGCTCTCTAAAGTCACATCACTGGTAGCAAACTGATTAAAATACAAAAAGGCATGCTTATGTGGACAACTAAACAACTTCCTAAGTGAAGCTTGGCCACAAGATCATGCAGAGAATAAACACTGCTGCCCTGGGTATGGGCCTACACCATGTATACTCATGAATAAATATCACACTGAGCACTCTACAGAGTAGAACATGGTATTTGGCCTAGCTCCATAGACCTTTTTCTCCCTAGTTCTCTGAGTTTTTGTACCTTCCAGAGCTCTGCTGTCCACAATAACTGTAATTTAGATGAACTTCTACAGTCTCTCTCTCTCTCAGTGTCTCTCTCTCTCTCTTTCTCTTTCTCACACACACACACACACACACACACACACACACACACACACACACACACACACACACACACACACACACACACACACACACACACACGCACTGCTACAGCCTTCTGTCCTGATCCAAGATAGTAGATCACAACCTCCCAAGAATGCCACACTGCGGATCTCCTGGTGTGCAGAATAGTCTGGCCAGTCAATGGCTTGTCACCAGTTAGCAATAAAGAATCTCTTACCAATTAACTCATTCTTATCTATGTGATGTGGAACATCACACCTCCAGCAGCCTACCCAAATCCTTGCATTCCAGAGCATTTTCTGAAAAGTCATCTTAAAAAGCACAAGATACACAAATTCATACATTATATGAATAATACAAACTGTTAAAGACATACAAATAATGTTATCCGTGAGAAGTATTCTTTACAGATACAGTGGATATAAAAAGTTTACACACCCATGTTAAAACACTAGGTTTTTGTAATATAAAAAACGAGACTACAGTAAATAATTTCAAAACTTTTCCCACCTTTAATGTGACCTATAACCTGTACAATTCAATTGAAAAACAAACATATCTGTTAGGGGAAAAATATAAAAAATACAAAATGTACAATAAGTTGGTTGCATAAGTGTGCACACCCTTAAACTAATACTTTGTTAAAGCATCTTTTGCTTTAATTACATCTTTCAGTCTTCTTGGGTACACACCTGCCATCAATTAAAGAGACTCTGATTAACCCCAAATAAAGTTCCGTAGCCCTAGTAGGATTTTCCTGACATTTACTCAGTTGCCTGCTACAGCAAAAGCCATGGTTCACAGAGAGCTTACAAAGCATCAAAAGGATCATATTATTGAAAGGCATCAGTCAGGAGAAGGGTACAAAAAACTTTCCACAGCATTGGATATACCATGGAATACAGTGAAGACAGTCATCAAAAAAATGGAGAAAATATGGGAAAACAGTGATGTTTCAATGAAATGTATGTCCCTCCAAAGTTGATGAAAAGACAAGATGAAAACTAGTTGGGGAGGCTGCCAAGAGACCTACAGCAACACTGAAGGAGCTGCAGGAATCTCTGATGAGTACTGGTTGTGTACTACATGTAACAGCAACCTCCAGTATTCTCCATATGTCTGGCTATGGGGTTGGGTAGGGTAGGGTTGCAAGACGGAAGCCTTTTCTTACACAGAAAAACATCCAGACCTGGCTTAAATTTGCAAAACAATACATCAAGTTTCCCAAAAGCATATGGGAAAATGTGTTATGGTCTAATGAGACCAAGGTTGAACATTTTGGCCACAGTTCCAAAAGGTATTGTTGGCGCAAAAACAGCAGTTCACATCAGCAAGAGAACACCATCCCCACAGTGAAGCATGGTGGTGGCAGTATCATGCTTTGGGGTTGCTTTTCTTCAGCTGGAACTGAGGCTTTAGTCAAGATGGAAGGAATTATGAACAGTTCCAAATACCAGTCACTTCTGGCCCAAAACCTTCAGGTATCTGCTAGAAAGCTGAAGATGAAGAGGAATTTCACCTTTCAACTTGACAATGACCCCAAGCATACATCTAAATCAACAAAAGAACGGCTTCCTCAGAAGAAAATTAAAGTTTTGGAATGGCCCAGCCAGAGCCCAGACCTAAATCCAATAGAAAATCTGTGGGGTGGCTTGAACAGGGCTGTGCACAAGAGATGCCCTCACAATCTGACAGATTTGGAGCACTTTTGCAAGGAAGACTGGGCAAATATTGCCATGTCAAGATGTGCCATGCTGATACACTCTTACCCAAGAAGACTGAATGCTGTAATTAAATAAAAAGGTGCTTCAACAAGGTGTTGGTAAAAGGGTGTGCACACTTATGCAACCAGCTTATTGTACATTTTTTATTTTTTATATATTTTTCCCCTAGCAGTTTTGTTTGTTTTTCAATTGAATTATACAGGTTATAGGTCACATTAAAGGTGGGAAATGTTTTGAAATGATTTATTGTGGTCTCATTTTTTTATATCACAAGAACCTGACATTTTAACAGGGATGTATAAACATTTTATATCCACTGTATAATAATAAGTGGATTCATAGTGTTTCATTAAAAAAACTATAATATATTAATAATTCACACAAACCCAGAATTATGATTTTTGATAAACTTTCACAAATAAATTGTCATAGGTTGGAAAATGTACAACTTATACATATATTGTTAAATCACTTTTGTTATCCAGATATAAGCTTTCACATGGCAGCAATAAATCTCTCTCTGAGTGCATGTTTATTGAGATATTTACAGAAATATGAAAACATATGCTTCGTTTTTTAATTATCAATATAAATATCACCAAATATATCTCAAGATGTGCAACGTAAAGTGCAAATATCAAAACCAGTTTTCTTTAACAACATCTATAGTTCAGTGCATATAAAAATATTGCATATTTTCATAACTACTAATAAACAACTAGCAATATCTCCAGTATAGTGTGTTATAAACGGACATTACATTTTCTCATCTTCCACATTATATTTCACACCATATCCCTTAAGAGCATGTATGTCTGTCAGTTATGAAAAAAATGAACGTGAATATGAAAATATGAATAATTTGTGGTGAACAGTAATTCATTTCTCCACTGTGGGACATCCTAGATTAACAATCTTTCTGTCATTTTGTTAATAAATATCTGCCCTTTCAAAACTGTTTACTATTAACGGTAAGTCATTTGGTTAAGTAAAGCCAAATCCCCCAAACAATATCTGATTGCCATAAGGAGCTGTGGGTGTTAACTGCTATAATAAAAAATAGGCACTATAGGCTTGAATGAGTTAATGAAAAAGTAAAATGCAACTAGCCACAAACTTTCTTAAAAGTGTAAAATTAAAAGTACTTCACTTAGAAAATAATGAGTTAGCAACACAGTTAACAGTTAAATAGAAGGAGATATATGAAATGGTACAAAGAAACAGAAAACAGTCCCCTTGAACAAATAGAATACAAGAAAGAAAAAAATATTTTTACAGCTATTTTCTACTGATTTTTTGGTAACTACAAAATATATTGTGCAATAAGTTATAGTTTTCAGAATGCAGACAAAAACAATTGCAGGAACAGATCTTACAAGTCTGTAGATTTTAAGCTCCATGGTAGCAGTGTGTTTTCTTCTGCTATATGTTTTATAAATTTTTCATATTGAAAAGTCAAGCAGGATTTCACATTTGCATGTTAATTAGCCTGTTTTCTTGCTGTAGGTTAGCTGTCTGTTTTGCAGAATTTCAAAGTGCGTTTACAGCTTACTAGATTTTGAGCCTAAGAAGAATCATAGATCTTGTATTCTGATTCATAAACAGGCCCACTGCAGTGATTCTACATGGTTATTAGAATCATAGTAGTGGACCATCTTCATGGTCATGCTACATGCTAATGAGGCATTCCTAGGGGAGTGGTCAGTGCTTTCCCCACAGAAATTATTGTGTGAATGGATTTTTGCAGCCAGGTGATTCAGAGAATTGCTAAGCTGAGTAACTTGCAAGGTTGGCCATGTTAATGAAAATGGCCAAAATGTTGCTTTCCTCCATTATAGTCAGTGGGAGGGACCGCATTGCAGGTAAGGTTAGAAAAGATGATAGATGTGTGTGTGTGTGTGTGTGTGTGTGTGTGTGTGTGTGTGTGTGTGTGTGTGTGTGTGTGTGTGTGTGTGTGTACGCACGGTTCTACCTGACTTCGTCGACAGCGCAGAAGACCGACATCGGAATCCGGAGCTCCAGAAGATCGAAAGTGAAGAAGACCGACGCGAATCGCGAGTGGCAGAACATCGACAATGCAGAAGACCGACACGACGGATGACAACACCAACGCCGAGGATGCCGACATGGGGAAAGGCTGTGTGAGTATGCGGTAGTGACGGACGTTAGGGTGCGAGGCAGGTAAGTGTGGAGATTGACGGTCTGTGGGGATAGGGGTGGGTTAAGTGAGTTAGGGTTAGGGAGCGATAGGGGTGGGTTAAGTGAGTTAGGGTTAGGGAGCGATAGGGGTGGGTTAAGTGAGTTAGGGTTAGGGAGCGATAGGGGTGGGTTAAGTGAGTTAGGGTTAGGGAGCGATAGGGCGGGTTAAGTGAGTTAGGGTTAGGGAGCGGGTAGGTAAGTGTGCGATAGTGACGGACCTTAGGGTTAGGGTAAGGTTTAGTGTGGGCTTGTAAGGATTTTGGTGTGCTTGTGTTGTGTGTGTGGTTTGTGGAATGGGGATGTGTTTTGTTTTTAATTGTTATTGTGGTGTGTGCAGTGTATGGGGTTTCGTGTTTGTGTACCGTCGGTTATTTCGTTGTCGGTTATGTGTGGTTTCGTGTTTATGGACTGTCGAATATGTGGTGTCGGTGATGTGGTTGTCGGTGTTGTGTGGTTTCGACTATGTCAGGTAGAACCGTACGCACATATATGTGTATGTACATGTGTGTGTGCATACATGTGTGTGTGTCTGTCTGGGTGATTTCAGTAGGAGTGTTTGGTAGGAGATCAATTGTGTAGGTGTGTGTATGTGTCTTTGTGTGTGTGTGTGTGTGTGTGTGTGTGTGTGTGTGTGTGTGTGTGTGTGTGTGTGTGTGTGTGTGTGTGTGTGTGTGTGTGTGTGTGTGTGTGTGTGTGTGTGTGTGTGTGTGTGTGCGTGTGTGTGTATGTGTGAGTGTGCATATGAATGGATGTGGGAGTGTGTGAGATTCCTGTACCAAAGTAATTCATGAGGCAAATTGTAAGGTAATGTGTAATGTTTGCAACCGGGAGTGTGTATAGTTTGTGATGTAAAATGCTTACAACTAGGATTGTGTCAGTGTGGTTTGTTTTCATTTATATAAATATGATTGCTTGTGTCATAAGTATGATTTAATAAAGATGTTTCTTGTTTAAAAAAAAGGGACAGGAATTAAATACTTTATGTAATATTGTTTAGGTTATATGATATATACCAATACATGTCAAGTATAATATTTGTAAATGTTAATTTATTAATACAGTTTGATTACTTTGATATAAATGTAAACGTGCCTATGTCACAAGTGATAATTCAATAAAGGTGTTTAAAAATGGCAATTCATGGGGATGCATGTGGTAATACCTCCACAAAATGCTGTTTAGCACTGGTGGTATATAATGAGGTTTTTCTCACTGAAGCTAAAGATATCCCTGAATCACATTTTCCATGACCGCGTAACTTACAACTTGCAGCAGTTGACTTTACAAGACCACAGGATTTCTGTCTGAAACCCAGACACTATTTTTTTTCCATAGTAGATATGTATTTGCTAAAACCATTTTCATGATCATTAATAATGTCTGGCATCAATTTGCAATGTGATTATTTTTTAGTAGTCATAAATGATTTCCTTTTTATGTGTTCAGGTTATATGGCACCTTGTTACATGTAAAACCTACTATTGAAGTCATAATTACTACACCAAATTGTTTTTTTTTTTTTTTGGTTGTTATTTCATTTGTAGTCCTAAATCATTTACTTTTTCTTACATTTTATAAAATTGCATTTACATTTCTTTACAGTCTTATGTCTTATGTAACAGATATGAGCTGGTAAAACACTGAAAATGTGAAATTGCCTAGTATTAATTCATTAATGATGCCTTGGTATGAGTCAATGTGCTGTAGTCCTAAATTCTCCTTTTCCCAATTTCAGGGAGCTATATTTGCTTACCTTAATGCTTAGGGTTGCAACTGGAGAAGAAGTGTTTTGGTAGACAGTCTTTGAAAACATGACCATTTTTAGTTGGCATACAGATGTGTTGTATGATTGTATGATCATAGGAGGTTACTAGGCTAATGGCCTTTACAAGCCTAGCCAAGAGTTTATCCCCAAAAAAGAAACCTCAGTCAGCTTTCACCCCTGTCAGTGAAGGACACAGGCGGAACCCCTGGGACAAATTTGTGGTTTCCTATCCACTCATCAAGGTTGCGCTTGAAGAGGGTCAGCAGCATACTCTGTTTGATGTGTATGGGAAGTCTATTCCAGAGATGGGGCAGCCTCTGGGAGACAAAACTGTCTCTCCAGCAGGTTTGGTTAATGTTGCATGTTAGATTTAGGCCTTTTGAGTGGGTAATGAAAGAGAAGTTAGACTTACGGATATGGAGCATCTCTAGTAGGGCAGGGTCCAAGATTGCCTTGTAGACAAGACACAAATCACCTCTTAGCAATCTGTATGATACCAACTAGAGTGATAGTGATTTGAGCCTGTCCACATAAGACAGGTGCTGGAGGCCATGGGTTCTTTTTGTGAGGTAATTCTGTGGCCTTTCTTTCTGACTTTAATAGATGTGCTGTAGACAGATTTTAAGCATTGTTTTCTGCATTCATTTTATGAAATGTATTAATGACATGGTCGTGGTGATACTGCTGCGGTGGTGGTGCTGTGGTAGCGTTGTCACCTCACAGTTAGACGTTGCCCATTCGATTCTCAGTTAGAGCATCTTCTGTGTGGCGGTATGCATGAATGGGCGTTCCTTCATTGAACGTTGTGCATTAGGCCCGGCAAGCCAGCACGTAAAAATCTACTGCCAATCATTAGCGGACTGGATTTCTGCTGTGGCGACCCCTAACCGGGAAAAGCCGAAAGACACAAACAAACAATTAATGACGTGGTCATACTATTATATAACCTTTTATTTTCTTGTCTGAAATCATCCTTTGTTGCTAAGTTTAATGATGCTGTTTCTACTGACCTTAATGCTGAAGTAGCACTGTACCAGGTGTGTTTTGGTAGGCTGCCTTGGAGAACTTCATGATTTAGATGCAGTATCGACTAACATTTTCACTCTAATAGTGATGCACAAGTAAAATCTTCCCTTTTGGTGCTACTGATGGTTCCCAAGTGTTATTGTTCGATCATTTTGTAAATAAAGCTGCTATATGCAGACTATGTGGCACTGCATACAGACTGTGAGAGAAAATTCAGCAAATGATAGGAAACTGAATACAAAACTGAAGGCACATGAGTTCAGACAAAATTCTCATTATGAATGCAAATGGAGTAAATCCCAACAAGCTGAGCATTTATACAGCAGGGAAAATAGTGGAACAGGTTCAAGGTTTCAAGTTATAGGAAGAAGAGAAATCAGAATGAGACAGTCAGGCAAGAACCAGAGATGCTGCAGCCAAATGGAACAAAGTGTTTGTGGTAGTTTGTGACAGAGGATTGCGAAAGAAGCTAAAAGGTAAACTGTACAAGAGTAGTGTAACCAGTGCTTCTACATAGCGCAGAAACTTGGGCAGTGAAGACAGAGTAGATGAGGAATCTTGATATAATGGAGATGAAGAGTCTGAAATGGGTAGTAGGCAAATAGATGAAGACATCAAACCTGAAACTAAAATGTTACAGAGAAGACCAAGAAGAGCAGATTAATGTAGTGTGTTTACTTATCAAGAAATCAGAAGATAATTTTGTAAAGCGGATTTGACAGAGAAAGGAAACTGTGTAGAGGAAATGAAGGCATACAGTCAAGAGATAGTTGGACTGCATGAGAAAAGACCTGTGACAGTTAGATGCAATTGTCAAGCAAGGTAGGAGAATGGCACTGAGATGAGAGAAGTGGCAGCAGTTGAGGCACCATCCTGAGCTCATGTGAAAATGATGATGATGATGTTGGTGATTTAATAGCGAGTCATATAGTTTTGTCCTGCAGAATTAATTCATGTCCTCAGATGAAGCTGGAAGGTTCTTATACAGAGAATCAAAAGGGCAAGAAGGAAAGGGTTTTCTTTTGGAAAGCAGAATAATGCACCAGCCCCCAAATCTTGACACATTTTTAGGCTAGCAGAAAATTTGTATAACCTCTATAAAACAAACATATTCAGTGAAAATTCACCTATCTGAAGGTTCTGCATGCATCCAGTGACTCATATATTAATAGGCCTCACAGGTAAATGTTTATTAGAAGGACTTCTGCTTCCGAGGTCACCTCAATATAATCTTTCATTAGATTTGGACATTTTTTATGAAAAAGTCTTTCATTAGATATAGACATTTTTTTTTTTTTTTTTTTTTATGAAAGAGAAATAATTTTACCTTCATCTGAACATTTACATTTGTGGAATTTTCTTTCTTGGCAAAAAATAATGCGTTTGGTAGTAGCAACCTCAACAAGAAGGATTTCTGAGTTACAAGGGCTCTTTCTCAGACCCTATGCAATGCTTCACAGTGACTGTTCCTCATGGCGGACCACTGCACCAGCACTGATTTTTTATTTATTTATTTTTTTCGTCATTCATACAATTGTTAGGTTGTTTTTCAAAGTATGAATGCAAAGATACTATGGGTGTGCACGGATAGATTATATATTATGTGGAAAGGCAAAGACACCAAAATTCTTTTCTCATTTTATGAAAATTTAAATAAGGATTTTGAGTCCATTGTGATAAATGAAAAAAAAAAGTCAGTGAATTTCCATATATAATGCCACTCTATGCATTTCAAAAGTTTAGAGAAATAAAAGAAATGCTGCAGGTAGATGGTTGCTGAATACAGATTACCTGCCACTGGCACTTGTTTTATTTATTGTTACTTTTAATACCATGGTCAGAAGGCTGCGGTGGTGCAGCAGTTAGTGTTGTCACCTCAGAGCAAGAGGCTCTTTGGATCGATTCTCGGCTGCAGTTCCTTCTGTGCGGAGTCTGCGTGTCCTCCCTGTGGCTGAGTGAGTTTAAAAACATGCAGATGGGTGCGTGTGTATGTGGGTGTGACTTCCGTGAAGGTTGGGCATCGGGCTGGTAACTCAGCACCTTAAAAATCCACTGCCGATCAATCTGAGGACCAGTGATCTGCTGTGATGACCCCTGACCGGGAAAAGCCGAAAGACGAGACATTTTTATACCATGGTCAGTACCTGTGTACTCATGATATTTTGATTGAAAAGTTTCACCTGTGCATATTTATGAAGCTACAAATTTATTAAATTATATCATAACATCATTTTTACTAAACACAGATAACTGTTGTTGTTCTTCTTCTTTTGGCTTTTCCTGGTTAGGGATCACCACAGCGGAACTCCGGTCCGCTAATGATTGGCAGTAGATTTTTACGGTGCCAAGGTGCTAGCTCAATGCCCAACCTTCAATGAAGGCACGCCCATTCACGCATGTCTTTCGAATGCCACTCAACTGCAGGGAGGACATGCAGACTCTCCACAGAAGGTGCGCTAGCCGAGAATTGAACAGGAGAACCTCTTGCCGTGAGGCGACAACACTACTGCTGCACCACCGCGGCTTTAACTGTACAGATTAAAAATTAGGGATGGTACAACATGAGGTCATATATAAATTAACTGCTCATCCTTTTGATTTTGCCTGTACTTGGAAATGAACGGGATCATGTAAACATGTAATAAATACCATTACAAGAGCGTTTCCTGAAGAATGATACTTCAGTTCTACAAGGCATTCATTATAACATTAAATGTCAAAGGCAAAAACTCTCATAATGTCTCCTTGGTGAAAGAGCAACCTGGTGAGAGTGTGTGTGTGTGTGTGTGTGTGTGTGTGTGTGTGTGTGTGTGTGTGTGTGTGTGTGTAGGTTTACCATCATTTCAGTGACTGCACTTTGTGTGCGTTATCGATTCAACGACCCGGAGAAATGAAAACAAAAACAGCAACTGACAAAAAAGTTGAACATGGAAGTGGAGAATGTTTGAATTCGACACAATTCATACATTCACCACACTTCCGCAACACAGACTAAAGAACGTTTGTGCAGGGGGGCAAGCCCCCCTGCATGCCCCATCTGCACCCGCCCCCATACCCCCTGCTACTTATATATGCAGACACTGAGATCACACTACAGTAAGGGAAAGGATACATTTCCCAATCCCCACTATAGCACAATCTGTATTAAAATGTAGGAATTCACAACAATGAATGCTGTAGTACATTCGCTGTTGTAAATTTCTACAATTATTTATTCATTCTTTCGACACTATTGAATTGGGTGTTCAGACTAACGTAAATCAAACAAAGTCCAATCGCCGATTTGATAGTAAGCCATGTGTGTATGTATATATATATATATATATATATATATATATATATATATATATATATATATATGTGTGTGTGTATATATATATATATATGTGTGTGTGTATATATATATATATATATATATATATATGTGTGTGTGTGTGTGTGTGTATATATATATATATATGTATATATATATATATGTGTGTGTGTGTGTATATATATATATATATATATATAAATATATACATATATAAATATATATATATATATATATAAATATTATATATAATATATATATATATATAAATATTATATATATATATATATATAAATATTATATATAAATATTATATATATATATATATATAAATATTATATATATATATATATATATATATATATATATATATATATATATATTTATATATATATATATATATATATTTATATATATATATATATATATATATATATATATGCACACACACACATATATATGTATATAGTTTTTTTTAGGTTCATTGGTAAGTATGATGCTAGATGTTTTTCTGAACCATTTTAAGGCTAACTAATTTCCCTTAAAGGTAAGACTCAAACCTGTACATTTTGTCTGTGAGGTAAATACCTTAACCATTATGCCATTCTCTGATCTGCTTTTGCTGAGTGTGATCATATATTTCACCCGTGGGATTTGAGATTTGTGAGGGACTTTTTTAATGTGTCTTAAGCCTCAAATCTCTCAGCACCTGTTAATTTGGCAATTTTACTAATGTAGGTAGAACTATGTCAAATTCTTTCACAGAAATAAGGCAGTCATCTGTGTATTGGAGCAACTTGGTGTTGCAAAGTTTTCTTGGAGTCTTTAAAGGCAAACATCTTTTCAAATGGCTACATTTAATCAAGACAGAGCAGTTATGTCATGCCACCCAAGGATGTAAAATGAGGGATATACATGAAGCTCATTTAAATCTCAAAGAAATGATTGAAACACAGAGCATGCAGTAATTTTCAGGATGAACAGTGGAATCAGTTAGTGCCTTTGTAAACAATTCTCTTGCCAGGGTCAAAAACATTTTATTAGCCCTAGTCATTTTTTCTGTTTTTATATCTCCTTTCATATTGCTTCTTAGATACAGATAATTAAATAATATGCACAGCTGGTCCTGTTGTCCGTTGTTGAAGCAAATTTGATCTGTATAGGTAGATGGGTAAGAAGAAGGGCAGCCTTAGTGCCATGGGATTTATCATAACTTTCAAATCTGTTTTACTAGTTCACTGGCTGTTATGAGGCTTCAGTAGTTTGAATAACAGGACAGCTAGGGCATCTTCTAGGTTATTGTCTGCTACATCATCTCCATTCTGTAGCTAAAACACTAACCACAGAAGAGAAGAAACAGATCCAGTGGTAATTTAAAGACTCTCTGGGTAGGCTATACTGTTAGGTGGATAAGTCTGATGGAGAGCATGGATGCCTTTTCCCATTTTCTCCTACATTAATGTGTCTGTATACATATGTTAGTATTATATCATTCAGTGTTGCATAATAATAATAGGTTCATAGGTTCATAGGTTCATACTAGGCTATCTGCCCGAGGGCATTTACAAGCCTAGCCCATAGTTTTGTGGCTTACGCCACCCCTTTAGTATGGGGAACTATACCCATTATTTTGCTGTGCCTCTGTTGAGCAGTGACACTGAGGTAATCCCTGGGGTATATCTGCGATCTCTCATCCATTGGTCAAGATTTCTCTTGAACAAGGCCAGCGAGGTGCTCTGCCTCACATATACCGGGATTTTATTCCACAGCATAGGGAGTCTTTGGGTGATGAATCTATCCCTCCAGCACGTCCTATTAATAGCCGTGTCGAGGTTTAAGTCTCCGCCCTTGTGGCTCTGACGGATCTAGATTTTTGAGGTGAAGCATATTCATCAAATCTGGGTTTGACATGGCCTTGTATGTTAGGCAAAGGTCACCTCTGAGCAAGCGGTGGCGACTGAATAGAGCTGGAGTTCTTTCAGTCGGGCAGCATAGGACAGATGTTTGAGACCCTTTATCCTTTTGGTGAGGAACTTTTGTGGCCTCTCCAGCTGCTGCAAGTGTCGGGTCAGATACATTCCGAATGGGGCATTGTACTCAATCATTGGTCTGATGAGTGATGAGTATAGGGAGACTATGACCTCCCTTGATCTAGATGAGAATCCCTTCATGATAAGGTGGGCAATGTAGAAGGTCTTCCTAACTACTTTAGCTACATGGGTGTCGAATGACAGACTACTATCAACCTGGGTCCCCAGGTCCCTGATAACTTCTTCTGTGCTCAGTGGATTGCCACCTATTTGGTAGCTAGGGGTAACCTTGTTTTTCGAAGGGCATGACTATGCATTTTTTGGCATTTAACTTTAGGCCATGGCTCTGGCACCAGTTATCCGTTTCTGTGAGACCCTTCTGAAGGATATCTGTGTCAGATGTGTTTTCTACTATGGCCCAGTTTGCAGTGATCTGCAAACTTTGTGAGCCATAACCCTCCTGTGTTTGCTTGTACTTGGGAAAAGTAGATGCCAAACAAGAGTGGGCCCAGGACTGAGCCCTGTGGTACACCACTTGTGACAGGCTTTGAGTATGACATGGCGCCAGCAACTCTGACCCTGTGGGTTCTGTCACTCAGCCAGTTTGCAACCCATCTTGTGATGTATGGGTTAACATTTAAGCTGATGAGTTTTCAATGATACCCGAGTGGGGTATTGTATCGAAGGCCTTCGCCAGATCGAGGTAGGCTGTATGGACTGCCTTTCCCTCATCAATGGCTTTGGTGACTGTTTGAAAAAGTCAACCAAGTTTAGAAGGCATGATCTGCCTTTGACAAAGCCAAACTGGGATGGATCCAAAGTCTGCAAATTCCCTATGTCTTTATTTATGAGGTCCATTATGATCCTCTCCATGGCTTTGCAGATAAGGCTTGTCAAGCTAATGGGCGGTAATTTCCAGGGTCGGTGGAGGCACCGCCTTTGTGAAGTGGGACCACAGTTGCAGTGCGCCACTCCTGGAGTGCGTATCCAGAGGTAAGACTATGATTAAACAGCTGTCCTAGCTGTGGGTTTAATTCCTCGTTGAGTTCGTGGAGCACACAGCCAGGGACACCATCAGGTCCCATGGATGCTGTGTGTTTTGGTTTGGAGAGAGCAGTTCTCACTTGGGCGTTGGAGATGTTTGGGGGGCTGCAATCGCTTGGTATAGATATCTCTCCTTTTGGGGGGGGGAGTTTGCACTGAACCTGTCAGCCAGTATGTTGGCAATGTCTGTAGGATCAGTAATCTTCACATCATTTTGAACTAGTTCTGAGCATATCTGGGAGTTTCCTCCCAGGTTTCTAACATAGCTAAAGAAGGCCTTATGATTGTCTTTTGAGTCTTTAGCTATTTTTCCCTCAAAATTTGCTTTGGATGATTTTATGAGAGCTCTTAGTTTTTTACTTATAGTGATCAAGGGTGTCTTACCTTTTAAGGATTTTGCTCTATCTTGTAGTAGCTTCCTCCTTTTGTTGTAGAGTTTGTTTATGGCTGGGGTCCACCAGACTGGACGCTTGCCTTTGGTACAAAGAGTCTTTGTTTTGCTTGGGATTGCCTTATCCATGCAGTCCTGCAGGTGCTGGTAGAAGGCATTTGTAAGTGATTCAGCGGCTTGAGTACTGTTTTCCGCTGGCTCGGGGGCCTTAAAGGAGACCACACTAGTCTTTAGAAGTGTGAAGTCGGCCTTCGAGAAGTTCTTTACTGCGGTCTTCTTTATTTCAGGTGGGGGTGGGATGAGGACCTCCAGCGAGATTAGTTGTGATCTGATCTCACCAGTGAGGGTATACTTCGGTGTTGAACATTGTGCTCCCATGTTCGTGATGATGAGATCAAGTATGTTTTCTCCTCTTGTGGGGATGGTGACTAGTTGTTCCATGGCATTTGAGTTTATGAATTCCAGGAACTTTTGGGCTAGGGTGTTTGGGCTTGAGTAGTGTTCCCAGTCTATATTAGGGTAATTGAAGTCACCTAGTATGATGGTGTTTGGTGATACATTTATCCCCTCTAGTGTTTTCAGGAAGGCCATGTGAGGTTCCTGAGTTTGTGAGGGTGGCCTGTAACATGCTACAATTTGCAGAGCAGTCTTGCCTATGGTTAATTGCACCTGGATGGTCTCCGATGCATCGTCGTTGCCACCAGTCTTGAGGTGTGGGTGTCTTTGATGAATATGGATACCCCTCCTTTCTTGGTATTGTCCGGATTTTGGGGCGGAGCATGATAAGAGGTAAAACCTGATAGTGCTGGGGTGCTCTCAGGAGCCTTGAACCAGGTTTCTGTCACTGCACAGACATCGATGTTCTCCATACTGAGAAGGGCCTCGAGTCGTGCATTTTGAGATTTAGACTTCTGGCATTGAGCAGCATTACCCTTAGTTTTTTCCTTTTTGTGTTCTAGGGTGGTAGGTTTAGAATTTGAGCCTTGCCTAAAAAGGCACTATGGGGTGGCAAGAGCCTTTGCCAATATCCGGAATCCCAGGGTGACAGGTGCAAGCCGTCCCTTGCGAGCAGCGTGGCTTGTCCAGCATGTCATCCCAGGCAGACAGACATTGGATCCCCTTTGAATGACACCAGAGTTTAAGCCAATTGTTAAAGCTGATCATCTTATCTCTGTATTGTGGCATCATTCTTGGTGAAGGTAGGATACTGCTCAAGGTCAGGGTCATACCTGCCTGGGCTACATAATCAGAGAGCTCCTCGATGTCTCTTTTCATGTAGTCCAAGGAGGTGCGTCTCAGGTCGTTTACACCAGCGTGGACAATGACTGAGTCGTATTTGTACCTGCTGTTGAGAGACCTGAGTGCTTGCGTTATGTGGCGGATTCTAGCGCCCGACAGGCAGCTTACTGTGACCTTCTCCTTACTCAGTCTGGTGGCGGGGCGTCAGTGTGTCCGACTATGGAGTCACCAATGACTAGTGTGTCTGGCATTGTGTTTGGCCTTAAGGGCTGTGACTGTTTGACACTCTGACTGTGAGGTCTATGTGTTGCAGGTGTTGTGTTCTGAGGTGGTGGTTGTTTGGGTGTCTGCTTTGGTGGCCTCTGCTGTTTTGGTAGATTTTTGATCAGAGCCGAGTATGTCTTTGTGTGTTTATGTGTATGATTTGAGGTTGTGATGGTACTATGTGAGACTGGGTCTATAGTGTGTGTGGTAACCTTCTCCTCCTGACTGGTCTTGCCAGTCCTATGTTGAGAGAGCTCAGCCTCCAGTTTGGCCGTATAGTTGCATCTCTCGCATGTATTTGTGTTTTGTGGGAGGAGGAGAGGGTTGTCTGTGTACATGAGGCAATTGTAACATTGCCTCAATATTCCCAGGTTCACCAGCTGAGCAGGAGAGGACACTAGCAACTGATCCCTCGACATGCTAGAAGGACTAGACAAAAAACTTTAAAAGAGATTCCGGGGGACATGGGTGACCGAGAAATGGGGGTTTGCCTTTTTGGGGTGCTATCTATAAGAGTGCCGTATCAAGGTAATAAGTACTGTAGGAGCAAGTGCTAGGTTTAACAGATAGAGAAAAGTCTACTTGGAGTCAAGTAGAGATGATCTTTTTAGGTATTAGAGAAAGTGCTAGTAACAGGGATGCTTAAAGGTAAGATTGAAAAGAATGCACTCTGCAGTGTGCACTAGAGAAGTTAGATATGAAAGTAGGTAACTTGAGTTTTACCTGTTTAAAAAGTTAAGGTTTAGTGGAGAGTTACTATTTTTAAAACAGTAAGATGGACTGAAAGGGGTGGTTACTTTTGTATTTTGGTACTATGAAATACTGTAGGATGGCCAATAAATTTAAATAATTGAAGGGGTGGGATTTCAAAAGTGATGGTTTTGTGATTACTCACATAAGCCAGTGAAAGTAGAGAGAAATGAGATATATGGTCAGATTAACATAACAGGCGGGCAACTAGAAAGACAGTGGTATTTAACAAGACAACTTAAATGGGTGGGAGAGAGGGAAAAAATTCTGCCTGACTCAGAACAGAGAGAGCTGTGGTCTCTTTTGAAGTTTTAATATGCTGTTAAAACAGAATGCAAGCAAAACACAAGATAAAGAAAACAAACTACAGTATTCAAAATATAGAAAGGCAATACAGAAATACAAAAATAACAGCAAACTAACCTTTCCTTCACAGCAAAGTGTAGCAGAGTCTACATTGATGAAGGTAAGGTAGGGATCATGACCCAAGTCTTCTTAAGTCGAAGTCCCTTGGATGTGCCAGTTTTTCCCACTGTTGGTGCAGAAGAAGTATAATCATAAATATAGAAGGAATATAATGTGAAGCTAGCTTATTATAAACTATTAAACATTTTACCTGCACATGAGTTATCTCCTAGAATGACACAACCATGCCTTATCTGCATGAGTTAATGAGGCATTGTTTTTCCTTAGTTTTTATCCATCTCATGGTACTAGCATTGTGCCTGCTGTGTTTCCTCACAAGCTTGCATTCAGCTGGGCTTCCAGTAATCTGATCTTGCTGGCTCTAAGTTGGGGCTTGAAGAAGGGTATTCATAAAATCTCAGGCAGAAATTAAATTCTGGCAAGTTTTCCACAGATATAATATTATTCACCAATGACAAGTAAATGGAGCTTGACTCACACTCACTACGTAGTGACTTGGAAATAGAAATATATAGTAAAGAGCTGTGAATATGGTATGGAATAGTCATTAAAATGTTGTTTACAGAGCTGTTTCTTTAATTTGATTCAACCTTCCTTTGATGATCTAGACATTGGAATGTAGTATTATGGCATGGCCATTTTGCACCTTCTTCCACTTGACTCAAGCCTTTATTAAAATAGAGCATATCTTGCCAAACTGCAGGCAAAGCTCTGTCAACACAAGACTGAACTTCTCAGTCAAGAGGAGAAGTGAACACTTGCACCACACCACACTCCTCACATTGTTCCACTATACCTACACCACCAAAACCCGCACATAGGTACAATAAAACATTCTAGGAGGCTCTCAATAAGAATCTGCCCAAGCAGCAGAGACCTCCAAAGCAGAAACGCACACAACCTCCACCCCTCAACACAACCCAAAAGACACATAACACACAGACCCAGTGTGCCACTCAACCACAGTCCATAAGGCAAAATATCGTGCCGAACACATTCGTCATAGATGACTCTATAGTCATGCACACTGATGTTCCACTCACCAGAATAGACAAGGGAAAGGTACTGTTAGCTGCCTGTCAGGTGCCAGGATCCACCACATAACCCGCGCACTCAGGTCACTCCACAACAAGTACAAATATGACTCAGTCATTGACCATGTTGGTCTGAATGACCTGAGACTTACCTCGCTGTACTACATGAAAAGAGACATGGATTAGCTCTCCGATCTTGTAATCCAGGCAGGTATGACCCTAGCCCTGAGTAGCATCCTACCTTTGCCCAGAATGATACGGCGTTACAAGGACAAAATGATTGACTTCAACAGTTGGCTAAGCTTCTGGTGTCATTTCAAGGGAATCCAGTATCTGTCAGACTGGGACGACATGGTCAACAGGCCATGATGCTTTGCCAGAGATAGCCTGCACCTGTCACCCCTGGGATTCCGGATACTTACTAAGGCTCCTCCCACCCCTATAGTGCCTTTTGTAGGCAAGGTTCAAGTAATAAACCCACCACTGTAAACAGATACATGCAAGAAAAAACTGAGGGTGATGCTACTCAATGCTAGAAGTCTAAACCTCAAAATGCAATCACTTGAGGCACTCCTTAAAATGGAGAACATCAATATATGTGCAGTGACTGAAACCTGGTTCAAGGCTCCAGAGAGCACTCCTGCATTACCAGGATATAACTCATGTCATAGCTTTCGT
This sequence comes from Protopterus annectens, assembly GCF_019279795.1. Classification (NCBI taxonomy): domain Eukaryota; kingdom Metazoa; phylum Chordata; order Ceratodontiformes; family Protopteridae; genus Protopterus; species Protopterus annectens. Next base: position 94,717,231 of record NC_056745.1, on the reverse strand, counting down.
CCATCTAACCAGGACCAGAACACCAAAGGCGGAATAGTGTACATATTCATCAAGGATATCCACACCTCCAGGCTAGTTGCCCAACATAATGCATCCAAAATTATCCAAGTGCAACTAATGCTGGGCAAAACTGCAGTCCATATTGCAGCTTGCCACAGATCCCCCACAATGCCCCAGGATTCCCACTCCTCTTTTCGTGATATACTGGAAAATATTAGGGTTCAACCAAACACCCTAATAATGGGCGATTTCAACTACCCCACCATTAACTGGGAAAACGACTCGTACCAACTCCTTCACTCAGCGCTTTCTAGAATTCATAAACTCCAATGCCCTGTATCAACTTATCCACACCCCCACCAGGGGCAATAGTATCCTAGACCTAGTCATTACCAACATGAGTGACCGGTGTTCCACACCTGAAGTCAACTCCTTGTTGGTCATATCCAACCATAAGCTAATCACCATAGATATCCACATCCCGCCCCCACCCCTCATTAAGGAAACCACTGTAAAAATTTTCTCCAAAGCCAACTTCATGCTTCTTAAGACAGAAGTGGCAAACTTCACGACACCCATGCAGATGGGCAATACAGTTATGACTGCCGAATCTTATACAAATGCACACTATATGCAGTAGATTGGTTGGTCCTTGCCAAACAAAAAAGACATTGTCCAAAAATCGTTTATAAAATTTCACATGTGAACTAAACCTAACGTCTATAAAAACTGACTGCTTTTCCCAATATGCCAAGACAATATTAGCATACAAGTTGGCACATGCCGTGCCCATTGCAACACCCAGTTTTTGCAGAAAATATTCCGATTCAAAGATGAAAACATTATTTTCTAGTATTAGATCCAGTAGTGCACACAATAGCTATACCTTAGAGTTAGAAAAAACCCTATCTGTCAAAAAAGCCTTACACTGTCTATTCCTACATCATTTGAAATGACCGAAAAAGGTGAATTAACATCTAATGTTACAAACAAAATGTCATTCAAATCATCCAGATTTATTGACCATTGATACAGGTCTTGTAGGAACTGCTTGGTATCCTTCAATACAGTTGTAATAGTGTCAAGAACCAGTCTAAGTTGCTTTTTGACATATATAGAGATGAGCTCATACACCCTCTCCCCGAAACTATAGGTCGGAGAGGGGGGTTGACAGCACCTTTATGCATTTTCGATAATCCATAAATAATGGGTATTCTGGGATAATCGACTGTGAATTAAGTATATAAACCATAATCAATCTGATTCATCAGCAAATCATATAAATCAGACGTGTCCAACCTGTGGCCCATGGGCCGCATGCGGCCCTCAGAGATCTTCCATGTGGCCTCCGACCCTTAAGTCCAAATTCAACACTTTTTTCGGGGTTTTTTTGCGCCCATGACCTTTAACCTGAACATCGGCGTATGCATGCGACAGAGCACCCTTTCCATTAGTTTTTTCCCGCCAAAGTAGGATTTGTGTGTTTGCGCTGAAGAGGGATTCATCATTGCCTTTAAAAGCACCTCCTAACTGTATTAATAGGGAAGTAAAAACCAAGTAAATTAAAATAATATCCTGCTGTTATTTTTTTTATACCATAATACCAAATCTTGGGAATTAATTACAGCAAAGTTGTAACATAACCATTAACCCTCTAATAATCAGTTTTCCACTCCATGGTCATGAATCTTTTAGCTCCAGGATCTTGTATAAGAAAAAAAGAAAAGTAGAATATCATATTTTTGTTGTAGTTATTGCTTTATGCATCTGGTCACCTATTTATTTGTTCATTTGTTTGTCAGAGCTTTCCTTCACTTGCTGATGGGCAACAGTGGTCTAAAAATCTATATCAAGTGGTTCAGCTCAGTCAACCATTCCTTTTCTCAGTTGACCATGTTGGTATCACTAGGCTTGTTGTGATCTCTTTGTAGCAGAAACTTGAGATGGTGTTTATACAGTTAAGGAGGGGTCTTTAGACACTGTTCATACCAGGTTAAAAGTGCAGAGAGTAGGCATCTGTTTCATTTCTGATGCTCTCTGTTAATGAACTTAATTTGGATCTCTTCAGCAGCTTATGGTTGTAAAGTGAAGGATAGCTCAATCACTTACATATGTATACTTTTGTTGGAGTTGCAGCTTGGGGGATGTGCTTGAATTATATGTAAGAACAGTTATAACTGCATTACTTAATATTTGCATTTTGTTCATGTTGACTTTTGTAATGGAATGAATTCTGTTAAACAGTGTTACATTATGTTTCTGTATGCTGCAAACTGCTTCTATAAAAAGTTCCTTTACTGTTAAATTCTGTGGGGTCATAACCTGAAACTATTCCACTACTAATTTAAGCAGATGAGAGCTCAGTTTAATCCTCATCCAGCGGTTCGTACCTCAAGAGTGTAGCAACCTCCTAATGGTACAGTGTAGTGGCAGTATCAGAACTTGACTCAAAAAGTATCGTGTGGGGGAAGAAAGAATGGTCTTCTGATCTTTCTGGCATCTGTGAGATGTGACAACATGTAGTTAATTGAGCTAAGTGACAAGAGTGGGCCACAGTTGTTTGCAGAAAAGCAGTGTAGTTTTTATATTCAATAATGTTTCCCTTTGAACACTATTCTGTTTTCCGGAAATAGTTCAGGGAAGTGTTCATTAGATTGCCTTTGCTTGTCTGCAGTGAATCCTTGCAGTGTCACCCCACCCCCTCACCCCCACCTGACACTGCTTTGAAGTCAAATTTTTAATGCTTGCAATTGCTAAAGTGGAAAGGAAGTTCCTTAATGTAGTAATGAATCTTTTGGTACACTTATAATAGGATTCACTCATTTCTGTGTGTTCACCAAGCCCTGTATTCCTTCATTACAAGGATCTTTTCAGCAATTTTATGCAAAGCAAGTTAAAATGTATAGTAAAATTGCATCTTATGGGTTATTTGGGCTCTTGGTAGAGTCTCAAATTCTGAGATGATGTGTATGTCCAGATCAGTTCATCAGAGTGATCAATGGCTACATTTTAATGTCTTGAAGTTCAGTTAGCCAGAATTAGTAACTATGCTAACTACCTTGCTCTTCTTCATTATTATTTCTGATGAAGTCTTATGATTTGTGCAGCTGGAAACACCATTAGTATTGCTGCTTTTACATAAGTGTAACTTGTCTTATCCCCCAACTCCTGCCAAACGTCTGACACACTATTTGGTTTCTCAGAGATCATCTGGTATGATTGCCCAGTTCCTGTTCAAAGGGAAACATTATTGAATATAAAAACTACACTGCTTTTCTGCAAACAACTGTTGCCCACTCTTGTCACTTAGCTCAATCAACTACATGTTGTCACAACTAAGATGTTAGACTTTTACCTGTTAGATTAAGAATAAAAATTAAAATTTTAAAGCAAATAATGAGGCATTTATTACATTTATTCATTTTTCAAACGCACCTACAGTACAGCCAGGAGGTCGAGTTTGGTCCCCCGTAGCAGCGAAAGAGTTAACTTTATGATACATTTTATATGCGGCCCCAAGACCATTTCTGTTCACTCAGTGTAGCCCCGACAAGCAAAAAGGTTGGACACCCCTGATATAAATAAAAGTCAACTCTGTTAATGATTTCAGTAACTTAAATTCTTTGCAACTTCATATAAACCTCTTCATCATTTAACATCTTTTCAGTGTAACTACTTTTGTCTAGAACCACTATCCCTCCACCCTTGTCTGCTGGTCTAATCATTAAATGCTGTGCCTTAGTTAAATCATGCAAAGCTTCCATTTCTTAGAGGTCAAAGTATAAAAAGTCACACTATTATACTTATTTGCTAAACAGTTCCGTAGGTCATTCTCACATACATTCAGAAAAGTCTCTAAGGCTGGGTTAAATTCAGGAGTAAAAACACTTGGTTTCTTAAAAAAGTCATGTGACAGAACTTTGTCTGGAATTATCACATTTAATATTGCATTTCTAGCAAACAGCTTCAAGTCCAAAAATATATCCGTTAAGTCTGTTTTAACTGCTGGAATAAAGGAAAGGTCTTTATTCAGTACAGCAACCTATCCTTTAGTAAGGTTGTTTTTTTTGTGTGTGTGTGTGTGTGTGTGTGTGTGTGTGTGTGTGTGTGTGTGTGTGTGTGTGTGTGTGTGTGTGTGTGTGTGTGTGCACTCTTTAGAAAGACATGGTTATGGAAGCATAATAAATAAAAAACTAGATCACCTGCTGCCATCCTCTTCTGTCTGGTTTCTTCCATTTCACTGAACTGTCTGACCCTGTCCTGGGCCTGCGTTGCTATATATGTCGAAAAGCAACTTAGATTGGTTCTTGACACTATTACAACTGTGTTGAAGGATACGAAGCAGTTCCTACAAGACCTATATCAATGGTCAAGAAATTTGGATGATTTGAACGACATTTTGTTTGTAACATTAGATGTTAATTTACTTTTTACGGTCATTCCAAATGATGTAGGAATAGACAGTGTAAGGCTTTTTTGACAGATAGGGTTTTTTTCTAACTCTAAGGTATAGCTATTGTGTGCACTACTGGATCTAATACTAGAAAATAATGTTTTGATCTTTGAATCGGAATATTTTCTGCAAAAAAACTGGGGCTTGCAATAGCCACAGCATGGGCCAACTCTTATGCCAATATTGTCTTGGCATATTGAGAAAAGCAGTCAGTTTTTACAGAGGTTAGGTTTAGTTCACGTGAAAGTTTATAAATGATCTGTGGACGATGTCTTTTTTGTTTGGCAAGGACCAACCAATCTACTATTGGAGTTTGCAGATTATCTATAAAATACAACTACCTTTCTTTCATTTACTATGCATTCCTCTACTGAGGACATAGACTTTCTTGACACTGTAGCTACGGATGAGCTAGGCAGCATCTGCACAAGTATGTATAGGAAACCCTGCAGGAAGAACAACATCCTACACAACACTAGCATGCACCCCAGGCACATTCCAAGGAATGTGGTTAAAAACCAAGTGCTTAGACTATTGAGACTGCACACAAATGAAACTAAGCTAGAAGAAGCTCTGGCTACTCTACGTATAGAATTGTTAGAGTGAGGTTACAAAATAGGGGTCATTGAAAGGGCTATTAATGAGGTTAGATCTGCCACTGGGAATGAGATTAGACCCTATTTCTCTGACCCCCTGGACCAACGAGCTAAGGAGAAACATTTACCTGAAGGCAATGCAAGCTTGGTAACTTTAACGTATTCAAGTAACATTAATGTCATTTGTGATGTGGTGAAAAGACCTGGCCAATACTTATGACGGACTCAAGTGTAGGTAATGTGGTTGGACCTCATCCACGATTATCTTTTAAAAACAATAAAACCCTGAAGCAACGTTTGTGTTATAGACAGAACTATATAGACAGGGCACATTCTGAAAGGAGAGGTACGTATGCATGTAGACTGTGTAGTGACTGTAGCCATGTGTGGATGGTTACTTCTGTTACACATCCTAGAACTATGAGAAATATTGAGTTTAGGTGACTGCACAGATAAGAATATAGTTTATTGGGCACAGTGCACTGCATGTGAAGAGGTCTATATTGGGAAAACCAATCGAACGTTGAAAGAAAGAGTACTTGAGCATAATAATGATATACGCAAGAGGAAAGAAAGTAATGCGTTAGCCAAACGTGATGGAAACTGATGATACTCATCCAGTTAAGTTTTTGGTTTTGCATAAAGTTGGTACTAATATAAGAGGAGGTGATATAGCTAATGAAACAGAATATATTGAGTTAAGATGGATTCTTAACCTGAGAGCTACTATATACCCAGGTCTGAATAATGCTATGTCTTTAAAACCTGCTCTGCAGAGGAGAGGATTACATCATTAATTGCACCATGTGACTTGATATCTTTTAATTGTATGGTTGGTTATCTGTATATAAGGTTTTAAGTGTTTTAATTTTATGGTCTGAAGAAGTGGGTAAGCAGCAAATGTGCTCACCAGTTTGTTTTGTGTACATTTATTACTGTTATTAAAACTGTTGTTACTCAACTTTAGCCTTCTGGACGTCCGTTTTTTGAATATTATTGTGTTTGGGCTTAGTCTGGGTTGCTACTGAGCTTTTATTATTACCTGGTTCTAAGTACTACTTGTTAGACTAGATCATTCCACTCCAATGTAAAGCCCTTGTCGGCGT
>NC_056745.1:94611076-94706076 GCF_019279795.1 Protopterus annectens | reverse complement strand
CAGCTCACTTGAGACTACAAGGATTCCTGGGTGTTTCCATATTTAGACGACTGGCTCCTTACCGCCCCCACGAAGCATCTACTGCTTCTCGCCTTGCACTACACCCTACAACTGGCACGGCTCTTAGGTATCTCAAAAAACAAAGAGAAGTCAAAACTGGTACCCACTCAAAGCTCAGAATTCATAGGAGCAACATTCAACACCAGGTCCTGTCTAGTTGCTCTTCCTCTTCACAGAGTACAGAGGCTAAGGTCTCAGTTCCAAGCGGTACTGTGTCAGGACAAAGTTCCAGCTTGCTTAGTCCTTCAATTACTAGGATCAATGGCAGCGAAAGTTACCATAGTTCCCCTGGTGAGACTCCACATGAGGTTGCTACAATGGCTCCTAGTGTCACAGTGGTCCCTATTAACATATCCCATGTCTCACCCAGTTCGCATAACAAACCATTACAAACAGGATCTGAATTAGTGGATAAAGTCAGAAGAGGAGTTATGGAGTCATTCCTTTCCCCCCCTTAGCCCAAAGTCATAGTGACCATGAATGTATCCCTGATTGGGTGTGTGGGGGGGTGATTTTCAGGGAAAAACAGTCCAAGGCACCTTGGTCCCCCTTAGAGGCCAACTTGCATATCAACATCCAAGAACTGAGGGCGGTGCTTCTGGCATTGCAAGCATTCCAATCTGTCTTTCAATCGGGGACAATTGCTATCCATTCAGACAACATGCCAGTTGTTTGGTATATCAGCAAACAGGGGGGAACCAGATCCTACCCGTTATAACAGGAAGCCATGAGAGTATGGCAATGGGTGATAGCCTGATAGCAACTCACATTCCCTGGAATTCCAATGTGATTGCGGTCAAACTGAACAGATTGATTCTCCTGCCTCACGAGTGGTCTCTCAATCCCAAATTAGCGATGGAGATTTTTTGTTGTCCCTGAGGGATGCTATTATCCATGATTGGCCCCCGGGACTGCTTTATGCCTTTTCTCCCTTTCCTCTGATTCCACAGTTTTTAAAGAAAGCGCATCAGTTGAGAAGCAAAGTAATCCTCATTGCTCCTGATTGGCCCTGCCAAGTCTGGTTCCCCTTCCTTTGGCCTCACCTAGTTCACTGCACATGGACTCTGGACCAAACTCCAGGACTGCTGTCACATCCACAAGGGTTGGTCAATCCCAGCCTATCGAGTCTCAAACTGATAGCTTGGTACCTCCACTTCCGGTAATTGCCAGGCAAAATAATCTATCTTCCCCAGTACAAAAAATAATTCTGGCTTCCCTTAAACCGTTCACCAGGAAAATGTATCATAGTAAGTGGAACAGATTTGTGTTTTGGTCTCAAGAGAAAGAACAATACCCCTTTTCAGCCCCGATTAATACATTGTTGGAGTACTTGTCAACCTTACTCCATATAGGAAGCTCAGCTTCTACTATTAGAGTCCATTTATCAGCTATTTCAAATTTCCATAATGACTTTGATGATTTCTCTTTAATATCTCACTGTCTCTGCAAAACCTTCTTAAAAGGAGTCATGCATTTAAAGCCACCCTTTAAAGAACCCATTGAACCTTGGAGTTTGACGTTAGTCCTACAAACTTTGATTCATCAACCCTTTGAGCCAGCAGCCACTTGCAATATAAATTTTTCGTTTTGGAAGACTTTATTCCTGGTAGCAACCACTTCAGCCAGGAGAATATCAGAATTACAGGCCTTGTGTGTAAAGCGCCCATACATAGTTTTTCACAAAAAATCCCTTTGGGCTTACCCCTCTTTTCTATCCAGAGTTGTCTCAGACTTAAATATTAATCACTCCATTGACCTGTCAGTTTTCTTCCCAAATTTTTCCAACAAAGGAGAATATTGTTTGCATTTGTTCGATGTACATAGACAATTACATTTTTACTTAGAAAGGACTAAATAATTCAGAAAATCAGATCAATTATTCCTGTCTTTTTCAGGGCCTAAATTGGGTAAGTCATTTTCTAAATTCACTTTGGGAAAATGGTTGAGAGACTGCATCAGCGTTGTCCATCAACAGAATCAAATGAGTTTAACAGCTAAAGTCAAGGCACTTTAGTAGACTTTCATTCACAAGTTTCTATGGATGACATTTCCACAGCAGCTACTTGGGCTACCCCTCATACCTTTATCACTCATTACAAATTAGACATGGTCTCCAGGGGGAGAGCATCCTTTGGCTCAATGGTGCTCAGGAATATCCTTCCATAGGGCCTCCCTGGACATAAAGTAGCTAGGAACTCAGTCCCATCTGTCATGAATGAATGAAGATTGACAACATCAGATAAAGAACTTATGTTCTTACCATAACGTTCCATCTGTGTTGTCGGTCTTCATTCATTCTTGACATCCCACCCTCCTACCCCCCTCCACAGATTCCTGGAGGTTCAGAACTGGTCCTGGTTGTGTGATAGGGCATTTGCTCGTACAAAGCCTCCGCTTTATTATTCTTATGGGCAAACTCGATCTGAAGGGATGGGAAGAGAGGCGCTATGGATAACCTTAGCTCGAGCGTTTCTGGCTGGCACAAGCTTGTTATATCAGCTGAGTCAGTTCCTAGGACTGAATTGAAACCCGTCTGTAAAGAATGAATAAAGATCGACAACACAGATGGAACTTTGTGGTAAGAACATAACTTTTTTTTAAATTTATCATTGAATAGGTGTGAGTCACAGGACATTGATGCATGCAGCATGCAGCATAATGCAGTAGCTTAATTAATGAGTTAGATACCACCTTTCAATAGTTGTTTTATGTCTTAAATCTTCCACTGTGCTTAGAGTAAGTACAGTGGTTTAGTATTACCTTCCATTATTTATGGTACCTTCATCCTATACATATTGCTTCCTCTTGTCCTGATGTTAACATTATCCATATTGCCCGCCAGATTCTCATGTTCCCAGTACAACTGTGTAATTGCATGCTGTTATTTTCCATTAAGGCATTTTGCTTTTTCAACAAAGGCTTGGTTTTACTGAGATGATAACTAGAGTGCATCTGTTTTGAGGGCAGGGTAATGGGGGAGGCACCCCCTCCTTGTGCAGCTATTCCATTGTCCCATTGCTGGTTATACGTCCGCAGTTACGAAAAACATTGTTCAAACACTGTGTCAAAACTAGAATAAGAGAGGCTGCAGATGACTGGCACAGAGTGTCAGGAGTAGTGAATGACAGAGGAATTCCAAAGAAGCTGAAAAGTAACATGTGCAAAACAAGGGTGTGACCAGTGTTATGTATGTTACACAAACCTGGGCATTTGAGGAAGCTAGGAGTGATGGAGATAAAGTGCCTGACATGGGTGGGAGGATGCACATTTTGGAACAGATGAAGAAATAAGTGGTTTGTATACATATGCAGGAAAGTAGAAGACAATCTGGTGAAGATTTGGAACAGACAGGAAGAAGTCAAGAGGAAACAAGGACTGTGTGAGAGAAGCTCTGTGACATTCAGGCATGAGTATCAAAGAAGGTAGGAAACAACTGATATGATGTTCACCTGCATGTAGAAAATGGATAAAAGGAGGCTGATGATGATGATGTTCAAACCTGTTGGTGTGCATTATATTTCTTCTTTATGTCTACAATAATTAATCTATTTTTTTAAATCTAAGGAAAAATCAGAGATGTTCTGCAAAACTGGAAACAGATAAAAGCATACTAGTCCAAATCATATAAAAAGTTAACAGAGTAACATGTTTTAACACACGCGTATTTAATTTATCCTTTAGTACTCACGTTTGTGGTCTCATTTCAGGGGAAAGACCTGAGGTGATATTTAAACTACAAGGGGAGATTTGGCCAGAGTATTTAATTTATCCTTTAGTACTCACGTTTGTGGTCTCATTTCAGGGGAAAGACCTGAGGTGATATTTAAACTACAAGGGGAGATTTGGCCAGAGTATTTAATTTATCCTTTAGTACTCACGTTTGTGGTCTCATTTCAGGGGAAAGACCTGAGGTGATATTTAAACTACAAGGGGAGATTTGGCCAGAGCATTGGGGAACTTGCCCTACTCATAGAGTGATTGTTCCAGTCCTAGCGGCAGTGTCATCTAGGAGAACAGCACGAGTAGACTGAAGATGGAAGATAGTAGAGTGGTGAAGAGGATTCTGAGGAGCTCCTTCAGCAAAATGTCTTTGTTTATCAGAAGCAAACATTCAAAACAACAATGGCTGATTTATTACAACCCTGCAGTTGAGAGGGTTGTGGGATGCCATTTTGGGTGAATTGTTGTTGTAGAGTGAGCCGGGGAGTGGAAAAGATGTTTCATGTGGTGAAATTATGGACAAAATCCAGTTGGAGAACTCTGAAGCCATTTTAAAAGAAGATTGTCAGAAAAAGAAATCATATGCCAAGACTATTAAGGAATATGCAGAGAAAGCAATAACAGATGAACAGAGGAAAGGAAATGTCAACAATCAAAGGAAATTTATGATAAGATTTCAAAACAAGGAAGAAAAAAATGGACAGGTATGATATCTGGGATAATTTAATGGTCCCATTGGGAGTGAAGGCTCATGAGGTAAAAACTTGTATTCTTATTTATAAAGACACATTTTGTGACATTATTTTTGATACTGTTTTTTTCTAGAAGTTTTTTTTAGGGGGGGGGGGTATAAAAAGAAAACAAACTTTAATCCATGGAACTCTTATGTGGTTAAAGCATTTCACAGAGAAACAAAAAAGCAAATGCATGTTCAGTTTCAAACTGAAGCTGAAAAAGAGACTTTAAAACAACATTTAAGCAAACTTTGTAAAGAAGCTATGAACGTTAGCAAAATATATGATAACAGAATTATGGTAGATGGGGCTGTCACATTGTACTGAAGATGGAGAAAGAAAAAAAAATGTTCATATTCTTAGTATGATAAATGTAGAGGGTAGCAGGGCTATTGTAAAATATTGAGAATAACCTAAAACATGCTTTTTCCTGTCGAAAAGATGGGGCCAGATTCAGGAAGGCTTACACGGAGTTCAAGAGTAGTGTAAGCCTCCGTGTAAGCCTCCTGATTCAGCAACAGCCCAAATCTCCGTGTAAGAGACAGCTAACACGTCTCTTACACGGAGTGGGCGTGGAAATGCTCAATACCTCATTTGCAGCTCCAAGATATGCAAATGAGGTATGTGAGCGATCCACGAAGCCCAAACCAGTCCGTGTAACGGACGTGTTAGCTGCAGAAATGTACTCAGCTGACAACTGAGTACATTTCTGCAAAATTAAAAAAGGAGCTATGTCAGCTCCAAATAAAGGGTGCATTTGTTATAGAAGCATGCCAATGGCCAAATATGTGGCCATTGGCATGAAAAAGTGTTGCAAAAAAAAGTTATATAACTTTTTTTTTTTTCACGGGATTTATGTGTTTAACTGTAGCGCAGGCAAACGGGGTGCGCTACCTAAAACTGAAAACCGAAGCTTATAAGCCCACAATTGTGGGATTTATGTATTACATGAAATGTCAATGGAGGGACTTGCAGAGCAAAAACAATATGGCCTCCGTTTAGTGGTTGTCAAGGGGGGGAAGCTCCGTGTAAGATATGTAACTAAGCATTACTAGGCAATCCTATGTAAATGAGGCTTACAATACTGAATCACACTGCCACATAAGTAATGAGCACTTTCTGAGTCGTGTAAGAGTTAGAGAAGGGGGAGGAACAGAGTAAGAGGTAGGTGACATCATGGGGGGAAGGATAGAAAGAAATGTACCAGATTGGAGGGCAATGTAAGGTAAGAGATGACAGACAGACATCAGGGAGGGAGGTGTGTCCCAACAGAACACTGGGAATGTCAAGAAATTGAGGGCATACGCTATCCCTACACTCTAAGTTTCTTGAAATACGTGCATGCGCGCGTGTGCGCGCGTGTGAGGCAGGTTCTACTTGTGGGAGCGTGTTGCAAACTGTTTACAACGGTTTGCGCGGGCGTGCACGTGTGTAAGGCAGTGTGCGCGCGTTTTAGCATGAATCAGCCTAGCTAACACCGTGTAAGGATGTGTGCGCACGTGTAACACCGTGTAGGGATGTGTACACGCGTTTAAGTTACTGTGAGCGTGTTTAAGCCGGTGTGCACATTGCTCCCCCTCAGGAAACAGAGAGGAAATAGGAAACAACCAAAATACAGGGAAACTGCCAGAAGATACTACTAAAGTTAATTGGTGGAAACAATTAGAAGCAGGCAATTACACAGGCAGACTAGAAGCCCAACCCAGCACTTAAAACACAACAAAGAGCAGTGCAGGCTGTTTCTCACAAGAGATACTGCCAGAAACTAAGCTATCAGAGTTGAAACCTGAAAAAGCTGAACTCAGAGCAGAAATGCTAGGGGCTGCCATAGCTGTTATAATCAGACATAGGCGAATTGCCGAGGGTGGTGATAATGCAGATGCTGACAGACAACCCAGAGTGAGGAGAAGGAGAAGAGTATACAGGCCTAGGGTCACCTACCATGGGTTACATGAGCTGGAGATAGTAGAGCTATAGAGTGGACAGAGAGCTCCTGCAGCAGATTGTTGAGCTGTGCAGGCCACGCCTCACACACAGAACCAACAGAGGGGAACCCATCCCAGTGGAAACCAAGGTATGTGCTGGCCTAAGAATACTAGCAACAGGTACCTTTCAGAGACCAACTGGCGATATGATGGGGATATCACAGGCATCAGCCTCCAGGGTACTGCACCAGTTCCTGGATGCCATGTCACCACATGTCAGTGATCATATATATGTCCCTAGTGACCGTGAGGTTGTGGCCAGCAATATGCGCCTCTTCCAGCAAATAGCGGGATACCCTGAGGTGCTGGGTGCAATAGACTGCACGCACATACGCATCAAGGCACCAGCCGGTGAGCGGGGTAGAGTCTACATTAACCGCAAGGGATACCCCTCCATCAACTGCCAGGTCGTGTGTGATGCCCAGGGCATAATAATGAATGTGTGTGCTGGCTGCCCTGGTAGCTACCACGATTCCCACATCTGGCATCTGACGCAGCTGTACCAATCATTTGCCAATGGGGACTTCCCACACGGACACCTAGTGGGGGATGCTGGTTATGCACTTGAGCCGTGGCTGATGACATCCATCAGAAATGCACACACACCCGAACAGGAACGCCATAATGAGGCACACGCACAAACACGTAATATCATAGAGCGTGTGTTTGGGCTGCTCAAGTCACGGTTGCGGTGTCTGGACCCGCCTGGTGGAGCTTTGCAGTACACACCAACTACATGTACCCAAATGATCATGATATGTGCTATGCTACATAATATGATCCTGCGGAAACAGCTGCAGCAGGACCATCACAGGGCTGGGCCAAACATCCCCCACCATTGCGAAGCCCACCAAAGGCAGGGGTGACTTGGAGGAGGAACAACCTGACCTTGTCCCAGTAGGCAGAAGGAGGCGTGCCCAGTATGCCCTGGCCTTGGCAAAGAGGCAACGATAGCACATATGCTTGGTCAGTAGGAACACTGGGACTGATACCCACTCTGACTCACTCATACAGTAACAGGGATGCCTAACATGACACAACCTGCTTCCAAATGTACAGGGAGTGTAGTATGTGCATCCGACAGAGGCAGCCCTGCAGCACTACCCGAGGCATGAATGCCATGTGTTAAGTAATGTAATACCATGTATCATATGCACACCTGAGGACCATGACTAACATCCACCCTCACCAATCATAAACCACAAAAACACAAACCCACCTCATAGCTATTACAAGGGATAGGAACCTAGATGTAATGCTACCCAATGGCAAAGGTATAAACAGCAAGATGTGTGCAGTGTAAATGCACACAGTATAGGGAATGCACATATCAGTGCTGTAATAGAAAACAGGGTCAAAGCGCACATCAGCACCCTGACACTACCAGGGTCACACCTCATACAGTGATGTACATGTGAAAAAACATGGAACAAGATACAAAATGAGGGTGACTACCAATAAATGGCATGGATAACCACACACCCCTGTTGTTACCACAACAAGAAGCAACATGCATTAGCCATGGTCAAACACCAATGGCTAAAACTGACTACTACTATATAGCGTGCTGCAGACCACTGTCCTAATAGCAGCAACTGCCCCAGGCCTATGTTCACAGGTTCACAGGTTCATACTAGGCTATCTGCCCTAGGGCATTTATAAGCCTAGACCAGAGTTCCGTGGAGTCTGCCGCACCTTCACTCTGACGGATAATTTGCCCATTATATTGCTGTGCCTCTGACAAGCAGTTATACTGAGGTTATCCCTGGGGCATACCTGCAATCTCCCATCCATTGATTAAGATCTCACTTGAACAAAGCCAGTGAGGTACTCAGCCTCACATGTACCAGGATGTTGTTCCACAGCATAGGGACTCTCTGGTTGAAGAATCTGTCCCTCCAGCACATCCTATTAATATCTGTGTTGAGTTTTAAATCTCCTGCCACTGTAGTTCTGATGGATGTAGAGGTCTTGAGGTGAAGCGTGTACATTAACTCAGGTTTGGACATGGCCTTGGATGTCAGGCACAGGTCACCTCTGAGCAGACGGTAAGTCACGGAATCAAGCTGGAATTCCTCCAGTCGGGCAGCATAAGAAATATGTTTGAGACCCTTTCTCCTCCTGTCGAGGAATTTGTGGGCCCATCCAATTGCCATAGGTGTCGGGTCATATACATGCTGAATGGGGCATTGCACTCAATCAATGGTCCGATGAGTGAAGAGTACAGGGAACAATGACCTCCTGGATCTAGATGTGAATCCCTGCATGATGAGGTGGGCAATGTAGAAGTTCTACCTAACTACCCTGGCAACGTGAGTGTCAAACAAAAGGTTACTCTCAACCTGGGTGCCCAGGTCCCTGATAACCTCCTGTGTGCTTAGAGGATTGCCACCTACATGGGAACTAGTGGTAACCTTGTTCTTCCCAAAGGGTATGGCTATGCATTGTTTAGTGTGTAATGTAAGGCCATGGCTCTGGCACAAGTTATCCGTGACTATGACACCCTTCTGAAGGATGTCTGTGTCAGATGGGTGTCCAACTATGGTTCCCAGTCCGCAGTCATCTTCAAACTTTGTCAGCCATAATCCTGCTGTGTTTGCTTGTACTTCTGAAAAGTAGATGCTGAGCAATAGTGGGCCCAGGACTGAGCCCTGTGGGACACCACTTGTGACAGTTGTGGAGTGTGACATGGCACCAGCAAGTCTGAACCTGTCTGTTCTGTCACGTAGACGGTTTGCAACCCATCCTGTGATGTATGGGTTCACATTTAAGCTGGTGATGTTTTCAATGATACCCAAGTGGGGTATTGTGTTGAAAGCCTTTGACAGGTCAAGGTAGGCTGTGTGGAGTGCCTTGCCCTTGTCAATGGCCTTGGTGTCTGTTATGAAACAGTCAACCAAGTTTAAAAGGCATGATCTGCCCTCAACAAAGCCTAACTGGGTTGGATCTAATGTCTGCAAGTCCCCTATGTCCTCATCTATGACTTCCATTATGATCTTCTCCATAGCTTAGCAGACCCTGCTTGTCAAGCTGATGGGATGGTAGTTTCCGTGGTCGCTGGAGGCACCCCCATGTGAAGTGGGTCCACCATTGACATATGCCACTCCTTGGGAACATATCCTGAGTTGAGGCTAAGATCATACAGCTGCCCTGACTGCGGGTTTAATTCTTGAGTGAGTTCATGGAGCACAAAACCAGGGACACCATCTGGTCCCATGGATGCTGCGTCCTTTCCCTTGGATAGAGCAGTTCCCACCTGAGCATTTGAGATGTTTGGGGGGCTACAATCCTCTTTCATACATATCTCTCCAGTTGTGGTGGAGGGGTGGGTGGAGAAATCTGCACTGAACCTGTCAGCCAGCATGTTGGCAATGTCTGTAGGTTCAGTGATATTTACAGCATTCTGAGCCTATTCTGAGTATATCTGGGAGTTTCCTCCCAGGTGTGTAACGTATCTATAAAGGCCTCATTGTTGTCCCGTGAGCCCTTAGTGGGTTTACTCCCAATATTCGCCTTGGATGATTTCATGGGGGAACTCAGTGTTTCACCTATATTGAGCAGGGGTGTCTACCCTTCCACGGATATCGCTCTATCTTGTAGTACCTCCTTCCTTGTGTTGTAGTGCTTGTTTATGGCTGAGGTCCACCACACTGGACGCTTGCCTCTGGTACAACGAGTCTGTGTTTTGTTTGGGATTGCCTCATCCATGCAGTCTTGAAGGTGCTGGTAGAAGGCAGTTGTAAGTGATACAGTGGCTTGGGTAATGGTGTCTGCTGGCTTGGCTTTGAAAGAGACCACAACAGTCATTAGAAGTGTGTAGTCGGCTTCTGAGAGGTTCTGCACTGTGGTCTTTTCTATCTGGGGTGGAGGTGGGATGTGGACTTCCACTGAGAGTAGGTCATGATCTGATCTCACCAATGATGGGTATACCTCTGGTGTTGAACATTGTGAGCCCATGTTTGTGATGATGAGATCTACTATGTTGTCTCCTCTTGTGGGGATGGTGACTAGTTCTTCCATGGCATGTGAGTGTATGAACTCTAGGAACCTGTGGGCTAGAGTGTTGTGGCTGTAGTACTGATCCCAGTCTATATTTGGATAGTTGGGATCACCCAGTGTGATGGTGTTTGCAGGTACATGTATCCCCGCCACTGTTTTCATGAAAGCTCTGTGAGGTACCTGAGTTTCAGAGGATGGCCTGTAACATGCTACAAACTTCAGAGCAGACTTGCCTATGGTTAATTGCACCGGATGGTGTACAATGCATCGTGTGTTGCCACCAACCATGAGGTGAGGGTGTCCCTGATGAATATTGCTATTGCCACCCCTCATAGTGGTAATATGTGTACTGCATAGATACGAAATATTGTGCCTCTGACTTAGTAGTGACACATTATGACCACCTTACATAATTGAATAATGTGACTATGCCTCTGTCCAGTCTGTGCCCCTGTCCACATGCAGCTGTCCAGATGTCTCATGAAGAGAGTCAGTGAGGTACTCTGTCTAACATGAACTGGGATACTCTGCTAGAGTGTGAGATGCCTCTGAGTTATGACTCTGTCCCTTCAGCATGTCCTATACATGTATGTGCTGAGGTTCAAATCTTTAGCTCCCATGTTTCTGGTGGATGTGGATTGCTTGCAGTGGAGCATGTCTACCAAATCCTGATCGGACATGGTCTTGTATGTCAGGCATAGGTCACCTGTACGTATGTGGTATGACACTGAAAAAGCTTGTTTTAGTTATTCTGGAAGTATATGACATGTGTTGTAGATCCCTGATCGTCATGGTAAGGTACTTGTGGGGTCTCTCCAGCTGCTGCAAGTGCTGGTTGAGGTACATACCAAATGGGGCGTTGTATTCAAGCATGGGCCTGATAAGGGAGAAGTATAGTGGTACAATGACCTCCTATGGTCTGGATGGAATACCCTCCATGATAAGGTGGCCAAGATAGAAAGTCTGTCAAACAACTTTGGCAACATGGGTGTCAAATGAGATGTCACTATCTACATGTGTCCCCATCTGTCTGATTTGTTTCCTGTACTCATTGGGTTGCTGTCTATGTACAGATCTGTGGGTACTGTGTTCCTCCCAAAGGGGATGGCTACACATCAGTCGCAGTCAGTTTTAGGCCATGAGTCCAGCACCAGCTATCTGTCAGTGTGACGGCAGTCTGTAGGATGTGTGTGCTGGCTGATGTATTCACTATGGTGCCCAGGTTGCAGTCATCTGTAAACTTTGTCGGCCACAACCCTCCTATGTTTGCTTTCACATCTGAAAAGTAAATACCAAATAAGAGAGGTCCCAGGACACAACCTTGTGGGACACCACTTGTGACTGGCTTCGAACCTGACAAGGCACCTGCAATGTTGACATTATGGGTTCTGTTTCTGAGCCATTTTGCAACCTATGCTGTGACATATGGTGTTATATCTCAGCTGTTGAGCTTGTCTATGATGCCTGAGTGGGGTATTGTGTCAAAGGCCTTAGCCAAGCGCAGGTAGGTTGTGTGGACTGTGTAGCCCTCATCAACGGCTCTACTGACAGTTTCAAAGTAGTCAACTTGTTGCAAAACGCAGGATCTGCACTGTACAAAGCTGAATTGGGTGTGATCAAGGGTCTGTAGGACACCAATGTCTCTGTGTGGAAGCTCCATAATGACCCTTCACAAAGCTTTGCAGACAAGGCTGTTTAAGCTTGTGTGGTGGTAGCTGCCAGGGTCTGTGGAGGCATCTCCTTTGTGGAGTGGGACCACTGTTGCCGACGCCAGTGTTCAGGTACAGATCCTGTAGCAAGGCTAAGGTTAAATAGGATCTGCATATACAGGTTTATCTCCATCTGTAGTTCACATAGCATGCAACTGGGGATACCATCAGGTCCCATTGATGCTGTGTACTGCCTTTGCTGACTGCGGCTCTCACATGGACATCCAGGATGACAGTGAGGTTACATACAGCTGTGATAACTATCATGTCTTGGGGTGAGGGAGGGGTACATTGCACTGAACTGGTCTGCCAGGGTGTCAGTAATATCTGTCAGGTCCCTGGGATATAAGTTGTTGTGTACCAAATCTGAGCATATATGAGGGTTCCCACCCAGGCGCCAGCCAGAACTGAAGAATGCAGTGTGGTTACCTTCATCGCCTGTGGTGATTTATGTCCCCAAGTTGAACTTGGGTGTCTTTATGTGAGAATGTAGCTTTCTACTACTGCTGATCACAGCTGCCTTACATTCTGGAGATGTAGCTCTGTCTTGCATTAGTATCCTTCATCTGTTATACAGTTTGTTTATGGCTGGGGTCCACCAGACAGGCCACTTTCCCTTGGTGGTGAAGGTGTCATTCTCATTTGTGATTGCATGGTCCATGCTTACTCGGAGATGTCCGTAGAAAGTGTCTGTGCAGGAGTCACCATTGTGTGTTGTGGTTTCCACTGGCCCAGTGGGCTTAATGGATACCATCTCAGTCCGAAGAAGTGTGAAGTCAGCTTCTGAGCTGTTTGTCACTATACCCCTGGTATCATACTAGCACTGACACAGGTGTAAACAATTCCCCAGAATCCATCAAACAAAATGGACATGCAGGCTTACAGATGCCCTAGGGGGGTAGCCTAGTATGAACCCATTATGATACAGATTGTACAGGACACTACAGATAACCCCAAGGCTTTTTCAAATGATGGTAGTAAGCATGTTGTTGATTCCTGGATATGCTCCGGATCACACCGATATTACAAACAACATACCAGACACACACAGGTATGGCCAACAGACATCCTGACATGTGCAGTGCAAACCCCCCCCATAATGCCAAATACCTTCCCCAGCAGACTGCCGCCTCCCTGACATTATGTCACCCTTACCACAGGCACGTACACTCCAAAGAGCAGTGTACAACAACAGTGGGTGTTCTCAACAAAGGTGTCTCCTGAATGGATAGGAAAAACAACCACCACAGAATCATGAGAGGTTTGGTCTGCACAGCTATGGAAAGGACCAGCATGTACCACAGACATAATGATATTGTGGATCTATTGACACCCGACCCTACCCAGTGTGGGTTTACAAAGTGCAGACCCCACCCCTAAACATGTGTGACTCAGTTGAAACAGTACTTGAAGTCAGTGATGAGGGCAATGTGGTCCACACAGTGTAGCCGGACCTTGCAAAGCCTTCTGTACAATACCCTATGTGTTCCGTATAGATTTGCTCACCAGCTGATATATACACCCCAATGTCATGGGAGGGGTTGCAAACCAGACCAACGACAGAACTGACATGGTCAGACATGCAGCAGCCATGTCAGACTACAAACCACATATAACAGGCATCCCACAAAGCTTGGTCCTGGGACCTTCACCATCTGGTATATATGACCCATAGGTACAGGCCAACAAGTAAGGACTGTGCTGGAACATGTTTGTAGAGGACAACAAGCCGCCTGACATATCTGATACACCAGCTGACACAAGCATCCCATAAAAGGGCCACATAGAAACAGACAGCTGGTGCCATAGCCATGTCAGCATGTTAAATGGTGAAAACAGTATAGTCAGCCTCTGTGGATAATCCAGTAAGTGACCACCAATTCCCACATAGGTGTCGACCCATGACATTCCTAACATGTAATGCCAGAATGTGGGACACAAGGTGATAGATATCCTGCATTGGACAAAAATGTGGCTGTAGGGTTAACAGCAACAATCCATATACCAACCTAATCATGAGGGTTATGACATCTAGCTAAGGGGAGGTCATTGTGGTTTTGCAGTTATCTTTCAGCAGCATTACAAATGACCACAACATCGCCTGTGTGGTGTACCTCAGCGGATAGATTCAGCAACTGTAAAGTCCACAACAGTACCTCACCAGGAGTATCAAAGAGCTGGAACACATGTAATGTGTCGCCTGATTAAACAGAATGCAGTTACACACACTGCCATGCTGGCCACCCAGACACAAGCTGTGCCTGATGTAGAAAGCCATGTCCAAGCTGTCAGAAATGCACATGCCGTACCTTGTACAATGTGAATGGCAGGGAGATATGCACATGAGGGACCTGAACCCCAGCACTGACATATATAGGACAGGCTGTACTGCATTATCCAAAACACAGAAGCCACCCCCACACATGAGTAAACTAACACTACAGGTTGTCCATAAAGACACTGGTTGAGTCCCCTCAACAGGAATCCTAATGAGTGGATGGGAGATGGGAGGTTTACCCTGGGTATCAATGTTATGTCACAGGTAGACAGAGGCACAGTATACTAAACAAGACATATGACATGTCAAACTACGCTTACAATGTGTTGATGGACAAACACATTCTCCGACTAGCATTAGGTCAAGATACCTCTTGAACACAGCCAGCAAGGTGCTCTGCCTCAAATGGACCAGGATTGTATTCCACAGCATAGGAGTCTCCGAGTGATAACTCCATCCCTACAACATGTCCAACATACATCCCTGCTAAGGTGTCAGTCACCTGCACTAGTGGTTCAGGTGGATCTTCTGAGTCTGAGGTGGAGCATGTCCATTAATCTCTGTTTGGACATGGCCTCGCATGTCAGGCACATGTCACCTCTAAGCAGACGGTATGTGAGTGAATAGAGTGTGAGTGTCTTCAATCTGGCAGCATATGACAGCTGTTGTGGTTCCTTGATCCTTTAGGTGGGGACAGTCAGGGTGTCTCCAATTGCTGCAGATGTTGGGTGAGATACAGCCAGAATAGGGCATATGACTTGATCACCGGTCTGATAACTGAAGAGTACAGGGGAACAATGACCCACTAGATCTGGATGTGAATCCCATCCTTATCAGGTGGGCAATGTAGAAGGTCTTCCTAGCCACTTTAGCAATGTGAGTCTGAGAAGAATGGCGACTGTCAACCTGGGTCCCCAGGTCCGTGATAACCTCCTCTGTGCTTAGAGGATTGCCACCAATATGGTAGCTTGGGGTCACCTTGCTTTTCCTGAAGGGTATGTCTACACATGTTGTGCACTCTGACTTCAGGCCATGGCCCTGGCACCAGCTATCAGTTACTGTGAGTCCCTTCTGAAGGATATCTGTGTGTGATGCACTGTCCACTATGGTGCCCAGTGTGCACTCATCTGCTAACATTGTCATCCAAAGTCCTCCCATGTTGGCCTGTTCTCATGGGAAGTACATGACAAACAATGGTGGCCAAGGACTGAGCCCTGTGTGACACCACCTGTGACCAGCCTGGAGTCTAACATAGTGCCAGCAACTCTAACCCTGTGGGTCCCGTCCTTAAGCCAGTTTGCAACCCATCTTGTGACATATGGGTTTACATTTCAGTTGTGAGGTCTTTCCACAATACCTGAGTGGGGTATTGTGTTGAAAGTGTTAGCAAGGCCAAGGTAGGTTGTATGGACTGCCTTTCCCCAACAATGGCCTAAGTGACCAATTTGAAGATGTCAACCCAGTACAAAAGGCATGATCTGCCCCTGACCAAGGCAAAATGGGATGGGTACAATGTCTGCATGTCCCCTATATCTTTGTTTATGAGCTCAATTATGATCCTCTCCATAGATTTGCAGACTACACTTGTTAAGCTTATGGGGCAGCAATTAACAGGGTCTGTAGAGGCACTGCCTTTGTGCAGATGTGCACAACTGGACCTTAACCAGCCTGTTGTGCACACTATGGAAATGTAAATCAGTGATAGGACTGAAGCCCAGGATACTGACCACCACAGTGAAAGTACTGAAACACTACACTAGACAGTGCTACAGTGTTAGGTCAGTATGAACGGATGTTGACAATTGTGTGCAAAGTATCCCATGCAAAACCTGCAGGCACAGTATACTCCCAGTTTTGTTCACACAAAAAGCATTTGGACAGTAACTACACAACATGGCACAGAACACACAACCATAAACTGGAGGTATTTGTTGAAGGTCACACTCATCCACAAATGTGATGGGCTGCAGAGTTCAACATATGTAAAGCCCACACTGGGCATGCTCACACACTTAGATAAATGAGACATCTTTCACACAACATGCCACAGGAAGGCTGAACTGGGCATGCTCACACACTTGGTCCAAATGTTACCCCTAGCAAATGTGAAAACACACCAGAGGATGGTCGTCCCCCTTTCTAGACACTGATCATGTAAGCACCCTATAAGTATATTGGAGAAAAGGATTCTCTCAGTAATGCGAATAGCGCGCCGTGCTAATGCGTCCGTCTCTAGTGTCATAACATAGTTAGGTAGGGGTTTGAATCCAGCAGGTGGCAAGTGTGTGTGAAGGGGGTAAGTGTGTGTAAGTGTGTATGAAAGAAACATCCCTTTTGGCAACTGGGAAAACACACCACAGGATGATCATTCCACTTTCTAGACTCTGATGATGTCAGCACCCTATAAGTATATTGGAGCAAAGGATTCTCCCAGTAATCCGAATAGCGCGCCGTGCTAATGCGTCCATCTCTAGTGTTATAACATAGTTAGGTAGGGGTTTGAATCCAGCAGGTGGCAAGTGTGTGTGAAGGGGGGTAAGTGTGTGTGTGTAAGTGTGTATGAAAGAAACATCCCTTTTGGCAACTGGGAAAACACACCACAGGATGATCATTCCACTTTCTAGACTCTGATGATGTCAGCACCCTATAAGTATATTGGAGCAAAGGATTCTCCCAGTAATCCGAATAGTGCGCCGTGCTAATGCGTCCATCTCTAGTGTCATAACATAGTTAGGTAGGGGTTTGAATCCAGCAGGTGGCAAGTGTGTGTGAAGGGGGGTAAGTGTGTGTAAGTGTGTATGAAAGAAACATTCCTTTTGGCAACTGGGAAAACACACCACAGGATGATCATTCCACTTTCTAGACTCTGATGATGTCAGCACCCTATAAGTATATTGGAGCAAAGGATTCTCCCAGTAATCCGAATAGCGCCGTGCTAATGCGTCCATCTCTAGTGTCATAACATAGTTAGGTAGGGGTTTGAATCCAGCAGGTGGCAAGTGTGTGTGTAAGTGTGTATGAAAGAAACATCCCTTTTGGCAACTGGGAAAACACACCACAGGATGATCATTCCACTTTCTAGATTCTGATGATGTCAGCACCCTATAAGTATATTGGAGCAAAGGATTCTCCCAGTAATCCGAATAGCGCGCCGTGCTAATGCGTCCATCTCTAGTGTCATAACATAGTTAGGTAGGGGTTTGAATCCGGCAGATGACAAGTGTGTGTGAAGGGGGTAAGTGTGTGGGTATGAAAGAGACATCCCTTTTGGCAACTGGGAAAACACACCACAGGATGATCATTCCACTTTCTACACTCTGATGATGTCAGCACCCTATAAGTATATCAGGGGAAAGGACTTTCCCCAGTAATGCGAATAGCGCGCTGTGCTAATGCGTCCATCTCTAGTGTCTTAACATAGTTAGGTAGGGGTTTGAATCCGGCAGATGACAAGTGTGTGTGAAGGGGGTAAGTGTGTGGGTATGAAAGAAACATCCCTTTTGGCAACTGGGAAAACACACCACAGGATGATCATTCCACTTTCTAAACTCTGATGATGTCAGCACCCTATAAGTATATCAGGGAAAGGACTTTCCCCAGTAATGCGAATAGCGCCTGCTAATGCGTCCATCTCTAGTGTCTTAACATAGTTAGGTAGGGGTTTGAATCCGCAGATGACAAGTGTGTGTGAAGGGGTAAGTGTGTGGGTATGAAAGAAACATCCCTTTTGGCAACTGGGAAAACACACCACAGGATGATCATTCCACTTTCTAAACTCTGATGATGTCAGCACCCTATAAGTATATCAGGGGAAAGGACTTTCCCCAGTAATGCAAATAGCGCGCTGTGCTAAGGCGTCCGTCTCTAGTGTCTTAACATAGTTAGGTAGGGGTTTGAATCCGGCACATGACAAGTGTGTGTGTAGGGGGTAAGTGTGTATGATTGATATATCCCTTTTGGCAACTGGGAAAACACACTACAGGATGCACATACCCATTTCTAAACGATATCACAATTATGTATGGCTTTTGATTACAGACATGCCATGTGTGTTGTGCACACACAGAATGCCCATGTATGTGGGTTGTCCCTCACAATAATGCATGACATTGATTACACCGGTTATGGCAATGAACACATGATGTATGTGTGTGCCAAATACACATATGTACCTGTGACTTTCAATAGTTACCATGTGTGATGCCTGCCACATGTGAATACATGGTATTTGCACAGGGTAACATTATGACCGTGGTCTTCTGTGCAGATGCTGCATGTGGGATGTGTATATACAGTGTGAGATGTAGATGCTATCAGCCTAGTAGT
The DNA here is from genome assembly GCF_019279795.1 of Protopterus annectens. Lineage (NCBI taxonomy): Eukaryota > Metazoa > Chordata > Ceratodontiformes > Protopteridae > Protopterus > Protopterus annectens. Next base: position 94,687,265 of record NC_056745.1, on the reverse strand, counting down.
GAGGGATGCACACCTGGTCTGGGGCATAAGGTCTACATGTTGCTAATGTACAGGAGCTGCATGTTTTCACCTGTTGTGGGAGTGGTAAGACAGTATTCCATAGCAATGCAGTGACTGCATGCTAAGAACCATTCAGCTAGGGTGTTGTAGATACACTTATTCATTAGCATTCAGTAATTTGTCGGAATCCCTGGTGAGGGTCTGATGCCAACCAAGGTCAGGGGTCTACCAGCCTGTGTCACTTGCTCAGTGATCCCTTCCATGTTCCCTATCACGTATCCCAGTGAGCGACATCCCACATCAGCTGTGGTGGCATGGACAATGACTGAGTCATATGTGTCCATGCATCTGACTGACTTGTATGTTGTTGTTACAGTTTGGCCATGTGTTTCCATCTCATACATGTGATGTACATCAATGGGTAGGGGATAGGGTTGACTGTGTACATGTGGCAGCTGTGACATTACTACATGACACACATATTCCACAACTGTACCATAGAGGTGACTGACAACTGACCTTTGCACATGCTACCAGAGTATTGAGATTACATTGGTGATTGACAGCACATAGGGCCAATGGTGAAAAAGAGACATAGGTCCATAGGTTCGTACAGGGATATCTGCCCAGGGCATGTATCCACCTAGCCAGAATGTGCGTGCCTTTCAACATGCATTGTGAATCTGTCTTGCTATGCCCTTTTCCAAGGTTAGTATACTGTGCCTCTTTCTCACAGTGACACATAAGTGATACCCAGGGTAACCCTACAATGTCACATCCAGTCATTAATATCGCTCTTGAGGATAGTCACTGAGTCAGTCCGCCTAACCTCTATTGGGATAATAATTAGGAATGAAGGGTGCCTCTGAGTTGTGAATGTGCCCCTCCACCATGTCCTATGTATATCACTCCTGAAGTTCATGTATTTCCAGCGTGTATCCTGGTGGGATCTGGATATTCTGAGATGCAGCATGGCCATTACGTGAGGGTATGACCTGGCCTTCTATGTAAGGCACAGATTGCCTATGAAGAGGCAGTATGTCACTGAGTAGAGCTGCTGCTACTTTAACCAGTCAGTATGTGGCATCTGTTTGAGCACTTTGATCACCTTGTCGAGGTACATATGTGGTAGCCCCAGTTGCTGCAGGTGTCTGGTAAGGTGCATGCCGACAGGTTCATCATAGTCAATTATGGGCATGATGAGGGATGAGTAAAGGGCACAATGTCCTCCCTGGCCTACATGTGGATCCCATGATGATGTGGCCCATATCACATGCTTACCTAACCACTTTGTCCATGTTGTTGTCAAATGGTAGGATGCTATCAACCTGCACCCCAAGGTCCATAATTCCTAGGTCTGCACTTACTGGATTAACACATATGTGGTACATTGTGGTCATTTACTGTTTCACAAAGGGGATGACTATACTCTTTCTGTCATTCATGTTGAGGCCATGGCTGTGGCACAAGTCGTGTGTTTGCAAGAGTCCCTTTTGGAGGATGCGTGTGTTAGCTGTTGAGTTGATTATGGTGTTCGGTCTGCAGTCACCTGTGACGTGCTGAGCCACAGTACTTCCATGTTGGCCTGTACCTATGACAAATATATAATGAACATGACAGCCCCTAGGGCTTTGCCTTGTGGGACACCACTTGTACCAGGTTGGAGGCTGACATGGCTCCAGCAATTCTACCATGTGTGTTCTGCCCTTGAGCCACTGTGCAATACCCATAGTGACATAGGGGTTAATATGTACACTGGTGAGCTTCCCTAGAATGCACAAGTGGGGTATTGTATCCAAGGCTTATGCAAGGTCCAGGTAGGCTGTGTGGACCTCCTACCCCTTGACAGTGGCCTTGGTGACTGTTTCAAACAAAGCAAACAGGTTTGATAGGCAGGATTTGCCATTGACAAAGCCAAACTGTGTATGGTGACATGTCTGTAGGTCCACAATATCTAGATATGTGAGGTTCTTGATGATTCTTGCCATAGCTTTGCAGACAAAGCTAGTCAGACATATGGGGCGAGTAGTGTCCAGGATCCGTGACGGCACCACCTGCATGTTGAGGGACCACTGTTGCTGTATGCCACTCTCTGGTCACATATCATGTATTAAGGCTGGGATTGAACAGTGGTGTTATGTCTGGGTGTAGCTCTTCTTGTGGTTCATGTAGGACACAGCCTGGGACACTGTCTGGTCCCATTGATGCAGTGTTTACTGCTTTGGGAAGGGCATCTCTTACCTGAGCATCTGTGATGTCAGGGGGGGAAGCACTGTGATGCGAGACATATGTTCCCTTTGGTGTGGTGGGGAGGGAAGGCAGCATTGAACCTGTCCACTAGGATGATGGCAATGTCTGTGTGTTTTATATTTTGTGTGACATATTGTATTACCTCTGAGCATATCTGGGTAGTACCACCCAGGTTACTAACATAACTACAGGCAGCCTTGTGATTATCCTCAGTGGCTTGTGGAATCCTCTCTCAAAGATGGCCTTAGACAATCATATGGGTGCCTGTAGTTGTGTTCCAATACTCATCAGTGGTGCCTTCACATTTTGGGAGGTTGTTGTATCATGTAGTGGCGCCATCCTTCTATTGTATAGTGTGTTTATGGCTGGTGTCCGGTGCCCAGGACATCTGTCTTTGGAGAATTGGGTCATGCTTTCATATGTGGCTTCATGATCCATGCATTCCTGAATGTGTCCACAGAATGCCTCTATACAGGTATCTGCAGTCTGGTCCATATTTTCAACAGGCCTTGGGCCTTTGAAGGCTTCCACATCATTTATGAGGGTGTGCACTTGCACTAGACGTAGTTGGGGACCTGGGGAAGAAACATGGTAGCAGTCTGTCATTTGTCTACCACATGGGCAACGTGGATTGACAGACATGTTATATAGCCCAGCTAATCATGACTGATTCACATGTATGGCAGGGGAGGTCATTGTGCCTCTGTACTCATCCATCATCAGGCCTATAATTGCATACAATGCACCTTTTGGGATGTACCTAACCAGACACCTACAGCAACTGGTACAGGACAACAGTACATCATCAAGGGGATGCAATGGCTCACACAGATGTCATATGCTGCCCAGTTAAAGTGAATCCAGCTGGACTCTGTGGCATACTGCCTGTTCAGGGGCAATCTGTGCATGCCATATACAGCCATGTCCTACCTAGCAGTAATGAACGTGATGTACCTCAGGCAATCAGAGTCCCATACAGCCACATGCTCAGGAGAGCTGGACCTCAGCACTGACATACATGGACATGCTGGAGGGCATATTCCTAACCGAGAGGCTCCTTCACTCTGTAATGAGCTCACACTACTGGTTAGGCAGAGTCCCTCATTGACTCTCTTCCATAGGAATCTGGATGAGTGGATGGAGATCATAGTTGTACCCCAGGTATCACTTCTATGTCACTGTTAGACAGAGGCATAGTATACTAAAGTCGGACAAGGGCATAGCAGCATAACTTGTGATTGGGTGGCAAAGACAAACACATTCTACTAGGCTTACCAATGCCCTAGGGCAAATAGCCTAGTATGAACCTATGAACTGTTCATTCTCAACTGTTCGAGCTCATTACAGAGTAAAGGGAGCCTCTCAGTTAGAAATTTGCCCCTCCAGCATGTCCATGTATGTTGTAGTCAGTCGCACCTTGCTCAGAGGTGACCTTTGCCCAACATACAAGGCCATGTCAGACGCAGATTTGATGAATATGCATCACCTAAAAAAATCTAGATCCATCAGAGCCACAAGGCCAGGAGACTTAAACCTCGACACGGCTATTAATAGGACATGCTGGAGGATAGATTCATCAACCAAAGACTCCTATGCTGTGGAACAAAATCACGGTATATGTGAGGCAGAGCACCTCGATGGCCTTGTTCTAGAGAAATCTTGACCAATGGATGGGAGATCGCAGATATACCCCAGGGATTACCTCAGTGTCACTGCTCGACAGAGGCACAGCAAAATAATGTGTATGGTTCCCCATACTAAAGGGGTGGCGTAAGCCACAAAACTATGGGCTAGTCTTGTAAATGCCCTCGGGCAGATAGCCTAGTATGAACCTATGAACATGTGTGTACTGCTATAGTACTTCTGCCATATGTTGCATGTGTGTGTGTTGTGGGGGATGCACAGGTAATGGCCAGATACGCCTGCACAGGTGACACGTGTGACACATTCTGGGTGTTCATCCATACATACTGGATGTGTGCTGCCATCCAACCCTGTGATGTGGACACAAATTACTCAGCCTGGATATACATATCTGAACAACACCACAAGCACAATACACTACCTTGCTATGTATGCATGTAATTACACAGTTATTCAGTAGTTATGACAGTGATGCTATCCATGCAGCCCACTGGGCCAGTGGAAGCCACAACACACACCGCCAGCACATTTGCATATGCTTACCACAGACATCCCACATACTGCATGTACTGTGCACACAGTTATCTAACCCAGAACAACTGCACACCACTTATTAATCCTGTCCAGTGGACTACAGATACAGGCATATTGTATAACAATAGTAGGAGGCTACTGCAGCACAGGGAAGATTCACATGACGGGAAGGCATCTGTTGTCTGCAGTGTTAAGATGCTTCACATTCACCAAATGCACAGATATTGCCAACAATTTTGCAGACAGTTTAGGTGCAGGTACCCCCCCCCATTGTCCTACACACGTGTTATTAGTTATCCCAGATGACTGTAACCTCCCTATCCTCTCACATGTCCAGGTGAGGGCCACCCTCATCATTGCAGAACACATATCATCACTGTTACGGAATGGTATCCCTGGATGTGTGCTACATTCACCCCTGGAGGACATAGCACCACATGACAGACTGATATTAATCCATGGCCATACTACAGGATATGTACCTGAACAGTGCCATACATACACAGTGGTCCCACACCAATGAGGAGGAACCTCTACTGACCCTGGGAACTACTGCATCATATGCACAACTGGCCTTCTGTTCTAAGCTATGGAAGTGTTAGTTATGGCCCACATGTACAACAATTTTACATATGTTTATATTTCATGACTATCTACACACAACCTATCTCATGGACATACCTATTGATAGTGAACTATGATACATTTGAGGTGTCACAGTATACACAGGATTAACCTGCTACTTTGCATTACCTGTGTTTGTGGCAGCTTTTGGTGAGTCAGTCGTGCTGCTTGTATTTTGCTGCTGTTGCTGCTGCTGCTGCTGCTGTTTTGCTGCTTGCTGTCAGTATATTTTGTTTTCTCTCTCTGTCTGTCTCTCTCTCTCTCTTTCTCATTCGGTTAGTGCAATGACTGTATTGCATGAGTGGAGTGTGGGTACTGAATACTTTTGTAGGTATCTGCATGGATCCATGTGATGGCCTCTGCACCAATTGTAAGGCAGCATTTGCTAATTGCAAGCAGCTGGGTGTGTACTAATTGCATGTCTCACTGTGATTTCAGGACACTGCTATAAAAGGGTATGTGAGATAGGCGTTGCCCTTTCAGATTGTAGGGCGTGGACCATGCTGGTATGCTGTTGACAGTGTTCTGTGAGTGTGAAGGTTAGTACATCTCCCATGCTTCATGCTGTGTTGTAGATTCAGGTTGCTGCATTTATCTTGCCTGTTCCCTGTAGTGAGTGTGTATGCATACTGACACCTACAACTATATGTCATATGTATTGCTATATGAATATATATATATATATCTGTGTACATATACATACTTTCATATATGTACATTAGCTGACATTATTGGGTACAAGCTAACAATTAGCAGGGCTGTTTCCATTAACACTACTCTAGTATGGGAATCCAGTAATTGGGACTATAAAAGTCTGCCTGACATGCTTTGGGTAGTAGACATACTATATTGCCTTTATCTTCATTCCTACTATTACATGTTCCACTTATTTAGCACTATATTCCTGTATGAGAGTCATGGCTTAGTGGTAGGTCATACAGACTAGTGTTACAATGGTCTTGTGGTAGGGCCTACTAGTATGCTCATATTCTGCTTTTGGGTTGAGTATAGGGCCTATCAATCACAGTGCTAGAGGCACCTTTAAGCAGTTAAAGGGCTTAGTAGGTCTCACAGGAGCCAGGCTGTGTTGCAGATTCTGGTTGCTGCATATATCTTCACTGTTTCCTGTAGTGAGTGTGTATGGCTACTGAGACCTACGATTATATTTCATATGTATTAATATATATTTATATATATGTATGTGTTGATATACATACCTTCACATATGTACATTACCTTACATTATTATGTACAAGCTAACAGGTAGCAGTGCTGTTTCTGCTCACACTGAACTAGTATGGGAATCCAGTAATTTGGCCATTAAACTCTACCAAACATGCTTTGGATAGTACATCTCCTATATTGCCTTTATACTGATTCCTACTATTACATGTTATATTTATTTTAGCAGTGTGCTCTTCCACAGCAGGCATGGCTTAGTGGTAGGTCAAACAGACTAATGTTACCTAGGTCCTGGTTTCAAGACTGACAGTGGGAATTTTTACTTTGCAAACTTTCAAACTGAGTACAGGACCTGTCAATCAAAGTGTTGAGGCCACCTGTAAGCAGTTAGAAGGGTAAGTAGGTCACACAGGGGTCAGGCTGTGTTGCAGATTCAGGTTGCAGCAATTATGTTAACTTTTTCCTGTAGTGAGTGTGTATGGCTACTGAGACCTACGATTATATTTCATATGTATTAATATATATTTATATATATGTATGTGTAGATATACATACCTTCACATATGTACATTACCTTACATTATTATGTACAAGCTAACAGGTAGCAGTGCTGTTTCTGCTCACACTGAACTAGTATGGGAATCCAGTAATTTGGCCATTAAAACTCTACCAAACATGCTTTGGATAGTACATCTCCTATATTACCTTTATACTGATTCCTACTATTACATGTTATATTTATTTTAGCAGTTTGTTCTTGTAAAGCAGGCATGGCTTAGTGGTAGGTCATAATGGACTAATGTTACCAAGGTCCTGGGTTCGAGACTGACAGTGGGAATTTATTTTCTTAGCAAACTTTGGAACTGAGTACAGGACCTGTCAATCAAAGTGCCATAAAGGCACTTTTAAGCACTGTAAACCAGGTCTGGCGCTTATGCTGAGCTCACGCATGCGCACTGGCGGTGAGCTCCGCTAACACAAGCGCACACCCGTGCTATTTTCTTTGAAAGAAAAGAAAAAGGGGTGACAGGAAAGTGGTGAAAAGGGGTCACAAAGAGGGTAAGACAGTAGGGAAAGAAGCGTGGGATTTGCAGGAAGGGTGTAGGTAAGGCCCATAGATGCCCATGTCTTTTGCAGCAACAGCTGTATATTTCTATGTATTTTGGTGAGACATTTGAAACCTTCCACCTCTGAGACAGGTGTCAGGACAACATTAATATTTGTTGTACAGCCAATTGTAATTAACAGTTTAGATGTCCAGCGGACATGTCTGCAACATGGACAGCTATGTATGGGCGTAATTTTTGTGGGACAGAGTGCCCTTTTTTTTTTTTTTTTTACAGGTGAGAGTGGTATGACAGGTGAAGGAAGTCGGTAAAGCTGGGGAGGTAGGTTGGGTAGGTTAACAGACAAGACAGACAAGACGCATACAGGGACGGTGTATGACACACGTGGGGGGGTTGCACAATTGACGGGGACGGAGGTTGGGATATCTGAGATGCACGAGCCCACAGATGGCAACAGTGGAACTGATATCCCCACCCATAGGCAGTTGCCACTGTCCCTTCACAGCCCAGGACGGGCTGTGCTGGGGCTGTGTGCGGGGCAACGGCCGGGCCGTTAGCTGTGCCACACGAGCCTCGAGCTGGCGAGGGGTCCAAGAACAGTGTCTTGGATCTCCCTACACACCACAGACCGGACACCGCTGGAGGGTGAGTGGGCGAACCCTCCGGCCACACTTGCAGAGGGGACGGGCCCCATCCCCTGCAGCGCTTCCACCCGAAGGTGGCACAGGGCCACCGGAGGGGGTCCGCCTGGGCACTAGTGCCAGGTGCAGTCACCAGCTGAGGTGGGAGAGGTGGGTCCGCTGGGACCTGCCTTCCCAAGCGTTCTAGGTTTGTGAGTAGTTATGTTAGTTTGGGTTAGTGGCATTTTATTCCATTCAGATTAGTTGTAACAGCATGCATTGGTATTCCCATCAAACAAACACCCAGATATGGACACCATTGAACAAGGGGCATATCAATATCACATGCATTATTTGAACAGCAAAACACAGTCAAACGACATGCAGGGTTGATTAATGGCAACAGGCCATCAGATTTGCAGGTATGAACAGGGCACATGCACGAACAGACATGCATATATGTTTGAACGGACAAATGTCCATGATTAATGAAATGTTCACATACCATTATTTAGTGGATGTTGTTATATGGAATTACAGGGTTGGGTGGGGATAGAAAGTGATGACACATTCATATGTTAAACATTAATTCACATTTATCATAGATACACAATTAAGTTGAGGCTGATGTTTCAAAATAATCTTTATTTGACTGTCATGCTACACCTGTTACACATACATCACTATCCTACTTATTTTGAATTTGATCAGATACATCATCCTGCTACACTTTGATGACAGGACAGGGGACAACTATGGCTGTTTAGTCTGTCAGATAATCATTCATTCTATCTGCAAATTGTTTACTGTTATCACCATATACAGATTTTGAGCTAGACATTCAGATTCAGACACACTGAAATCAGTTTGGGATGTTAATTTGTACTTCCCACATGCATTTAGTTCTGTAAAACACACTGAGGCTTATATATTCAGGGGTTATTACTAGTTTATTTATTCATACATGAGCATTTCTGTCACTCTCATACATTCTGCAACTTCACAGTTCAGGTTGGTACTTCTAGGCTTTGTTCACATATTAGACCTGTGGTGATTCAAACACTTTCCAACAGCCTCACTTCTGTCATGATTCAGCATTTCAACAGGGGATATATCTGACATGTGACTACCTCAGATTCTGAAGCTGTACTCTTGAGACTATACTGCAGGTTACAGTATATTTAATTAATGATGGGACATCTGTATTACAGCACTGTTTAATCCTATCAATTATATTTCCAGTTACACTTGCATACTGATGAACTTGTTGCAGCCATACCTGCAGACATTCAATTCCTGCTTGCACATTATATTACTTTTAATCAATACACTGCACTGTTCTGATACATGGTACATAATAATATTTATTTACAAGTACTGGGTGGGGTTACTAACCTGCATGGTGGCGCAGCCGCACCAGCCTTCTGGCGTGCATCTCGACATTCGCAGAGCGGACACCTGCAGCTGTAATACAAAGGGAATAATATTGGACTACACATCTCCATGGTATCAGCTGGTTGAAATCCTTACATACATGGGTAAAATGTGACTTACTCAGTAGTGGGGCGTTGGGCATTTGCCGGGCCTCCTGGATCCAACGGTTCAATTGGTCCTGCTTGCGTCTCTTCAGGTCCGCATGGTGGTGACGGACCTGCTCACCAGTGCGTGGAATGCCAGTCGCACTGGTCAGCTCACGAGCCAACTGGTCCCACGCCTCAGCCCTATATACTCCCCATGAGACCTGGCCCTGCATGAGTTGGGCCTCGTGATTATGGACAAGGAGCCAGACCATGTATCTGGACTCCTCAACGCCCCAACGCTGTGCTCGAAAGCAACGCCCTCACCTACTCCACTCATGCTGACTGCAAGTCTGTTCTACAATCAGTTATGCTGTGTATTCCGCCTATGGGGCTTATATATGACGCTTTTCACACATTTCTCTGATTGGCCGTTTTGGAATTGTATCTACTTCACTGAAAATGCTTTCTCATGCTCCATTCTGGGTTTTATCCCATATATATGCTATTTCTGCTTTTCTAGGTATTGCTGTCATGGCTTGGTGGTTTAGTTCCTTGACTCTAGTGCATGGTATCCTGTGTTCGAATCTGGCAACTGCTTTTTGCTTTTCCTGACAGAAATGAGTTGAAGACCTGTCAATCAAACATGCCAAAAGCACTTTTAAGCACTTTAAACCTGTTCTGCGCTCGTTTACGCGGAGGTAACGCATGCGCACTGCCAGTTAGCTTGTGGGAGCGGCGCAAACGGTGTGCGCTGGGATAAATCTTAATTGGCTAGTGACACACATGTTCAGCTAATTGCACACAGTTTCAGCCTGTTTATCCGCTGCTTGGCAACGGGCACGCAGTTTGCAGCTTTTAAACACTACTGCTACGGGCACTCTGTCTCACGGCAGCTTAGCTATCAGTACATTTCTGACTATTTTTATTCTTATGTTACTTCAAAATATATGCTCTGTTTCATTCCATTTTACAAAAGGGAATACATTTACATTTGTACAATACTGTCTGGGGCTTTTAGTGCTTATTTACAAAAATAAAAAAAAGGTTGTTATAGGGGCTCGAACCCTGCCTGCCTACTCATAGGGCGGGTACTCTACCACTAAGCTATTATTTCTTGGCTTACTTTGCATATTTAGTTCTTATATCCTTTTCCCTGACTGCTAACTGTGATTGCGCTTAGTAGCACACCAGCACACAGTAACAAACATTTACGGGTTTAACAAAAAAAAAGGTTTTCATTTACTTTTATGACATCTCTTCACTTTATACACTGATGGCCAGTCGGGGCATGTGTTGTATAGTGTGTTTATTCACATTTTCATGGCCTTTCTCGTGGCTGTTTACTTTCAGCCATTCTAGTTTTCCGGGGGCGTGTCCACTTGCAGAGCTTAGCCTACAGACACGCCCCCTACTCTCTTACACGGACCGTGTAAGAGTTACTGGTGTGATTCAGCATGCCTCATGCACCTCATGCATATGCATGACATGCTGACATCACACAGTTTAACTGCAGCCTCCGTGTAAGAGTTATAACTCTTACACGGAGGCTTCCTGAATCTGGCCCATGATCATTTGATAAGCAACTGTGATAAGAGGAAATGTTATATTTGTGGAGAAACAGGTCATGATGCAAAAATGTGAATTGAAATTATATCAGTTTAACAAAATTAGGCAATCATGGATGGATTGTAATTTAGAGAAAAAGGATGAAGAAGAGGAATGCAGCAGTGAGGACAGTATATGGAAAAAAGAAACGGTCCCAATAAAAGATAAAGAGAAAGCTGGGAAGCAAGATCAGAGTAAAATACAGATAAGGAGAAAAAGAAAAATGAAACAGAAAATAGTCTAGAAGAGGGTTCTGAAATAAGTGATGAGGAAGATATAAACTTGAAAACAGTGAAGTGTAAAAATAATTCAGATGGCAAAATAGTAAGAGACAGAAAAGGGAAGGTTAAAGAGTGTAAAAGAGAAAAAGAAAGGAAATGGATAGTGCAGATGAGATAAATACTCCAAATGTACATAAATTCTGGTAAGCTGCAACGTAGACATAATGACAATTTTACAGTTATTTAGTAAATGTAAATAATAACTTGGTTTAATGTCTCATCCAAGGGACAACACACGGGAGTGCAGCTCCCTCTTTATGCTGCACTGTGGTATCAACAATCATTCAAAGGGAACTCAGAGTTTTCTGCACCAAAGGCAAGTGTACTGCCTGTTTCACCACTGACCATGTACCACAAAACTGTGAAACTCTATGACTAACATTAACGATCTACAATCCTCAGTAATTAAACAGAGGTAAAGGAGGTATGGCAGTTAATATGGAGGATTAATGTTCTTACCTCCCACTAGCTAAAGTTCAGGGTTTGATCCTGAGTAAAGTCACTTAACCAGACACTGCCCCTTAATGGGGCATTGCATACACACCTCAATTTCAGCTGATAATCCTGACCACCGATGCAAAAGGACAAGCAGGTCTGGTCTGGCTGCTGATTCATAATCCAAAGTCTCCCACCTCTGGATGTTTTCTTCTTAAAGAGAAAATGGAGAATTATTTTCAAAAGGAGCATTTTTAATCCATGGAAGCCCTCCTAGCCAGTAGCAAGCCCTATGTAGCTGTTTAAGTCATGTAGTTCTGGATTCAGCTCTGAGGTACTCTCCTTTATTTTATGTAAATTCACAGTTTTCCAAGTTAGCCAGAACTGCATGCATAATTTCACTTTCAAAAAATGTGATGCTGCAGGTCCAAGCTGCCTGAATACTACTACTGTCCACACATCGGGTTGTTTCATCAGGTGGCCTTCAGATTTGGACAGATGTTCCCAGCAAGATGTTACTAATGCTCACAAGGGAAGAAAACTTCAGGAAGCACTTGACAAATTTACTACTTAAATCTCGGGATGAGACATTACTTATGCAGCTGTTCATGCAGGTGCTCACTCACAGATATGCTCATCCCTTGTTATTATATGTTTAGGAGATTAAAATGAGTGATTGGCAGGGCTGGACACACACAGATGGCTTGAAAAAACAAAAGCAGTTTTGACAGAATAGTCTTACAAGACTATAGGAAAGTTTCTAATTCATCGAATCTTTTTTTTAAACAATTTTATTGATTTTAAAGAAGTAAATATAAACAATTCCATGTTCTTTTAACATGGATATTTACAATTCAAAAAGTGTTCACATAAGCATTCACATAACAATGTTTAACAAGTAAAGTGAAATTACTAAAACTATATACAAAGACATCAATTCAATATCATTAATTTGCCTAGTATTTGATTATTTCATATATATAACATGTAGAGAGGTTGAAATTTGATTTATATGATATCATTGTCAATCTCTTTTCAACAAATTCTGTAGATTAACCCATATATGATAGTTATAACTTTTTCTAGATGTTCTAGATGTCATAGTTGCAATCTACAATTGACAAACGTCCATTAGAATTTTCTTAAAATCATTATAGGAAGGAGGGAATTCAGATGTCCAGTTTGTTGTTATAGTTTTTCTGGCTACTGCCATTATTCATCGAATCTTTGAGGGCAAGGCACAATCATTGGACAGATGTCTTCTGAATGACAGCTATAGAAAGTACATATTTATTGGACTATTTTTAACTAAATAATTATGTTTATATTACTGTAAGTATCTCTTTCTGGGACAGAGCTTGGCAGACATGTAGAATGAGTGCTGTATAATGGTCTATTATGACAGACCCTCAGGATAACACTACATCACTTTACTAACTTAGTGGCACAATATCAGTGGAGCAGTTTGAGGATGAGATTGACAGAAGTCCCCTCACATAAAAAGGGCACCTATTTTGGAGTAAAAAGCATCAATGATGTGATACTGTCTGGACAAAAATATGGTTTTCTTTTCAGCTAAGGCCACCCTTTCTAGATCTGGTAAATTGCTGTTAGGATGAAGAAGAAGAGCAATGGATGTGCACTGGGGAAAGGATGTGTAATGAAAATCTAACTAGCAACGTGTCTATCTGTGTGTCTGTTTATCTTTGTCTGTCATTGGGTTTTAGTATCAGGCGTCTCCTTACAGATAATGTCAGAAAGGTACTGTTAACATTGTGGAAGGAGCTCCTCAGGCTTTGATATTTCTTTCCTGTTAAATACTGTGACCTATTAGCCCTTTCATTCCTTGCTTATTGCAAGGTGATTGACCAGTTCATTCCCTTATAAGGTGAGAAACAGCCGTTGAAGGTTGTTGATAAATTAGTTATTATGGGAATTTTTTATATGCAACCAAATCCCCAAGCTTGCATTAACTTTGGCAGGACAATGCGCAGTATGAAGCTCCATATGTGCACACTACTGCATATGGCCAGAACCCAGATTCAACTTCTTTTGCTGTTTGTACATGCCCCATTGGGTACTGTTCTTCATACTGTCCTTATCCCAAATGTCTCAGCCACACAAAAATGTATACAGAAGATAGAATTTAACTGATTTCATTTGGGATGCCAGGGGTTAGAATTATCAATGTTTCCATCAGTGCAAGGGGCATGATGCAGGGACATAGAATGCCATGCCATTTACAAAGTTTCACCTGTGAACAAATGTACAGCCATCAAAACCAGATCAGGCTTTACACTTGCAGCCTTGCTTGTAATTGCAGTCTAATATGGTAATTCACAGCAAATGTAAAGGGTATCTGCCAGCTGAAAGAGAAGTCAGCTAGTCAAGGGTGTGTGGATATGTTTAGTCATCCTAGCAGGTACTGTTCCCATTCTGGCTTATTCATTATTATTATTATGCCATTACAAAGCAAATATATGCAAAATCTTCCACAGTACTATTTGACATCTGCCTTCAGTGCAGTTGCCATATAACCCACTAAATTACAAAGTTTGTTGTTTGTGGTGGAAAAGGGTCTGGTGAGCAGTTAAGTAACCCAATTAATAAATGTGAACAAATGTAAATAAAATCAAACTTCCAGTTTCCCACCTCTGGTCCAATCCAGGTTGATAAAATAGAATTTTTTTTTGTCTCTGGCTGCATCTGTTTATCAGCTTGCTCAAATTACTGTTTTTATATCTCCACCTCCTCATCTGATACTGCCTCTTGCATTACACCCCATCCCTGAAGGGCCACTACCAGGGAAGGAAATGGTTTGGGAGTCTACAGAAAAGGAGACAAGGGCAGACCACCTTGCATAGTGCTAGACCCTGAATGTTGCCACCAGCAGATCAGGAAGAGGTCTGGAGACCTGTTGGAGTAGTGAGAAGAGAGGTCAAGTCCCCTGCAGTATCTCCCTGAATTTTAAGCTCTTTTTTTAACTCCACTCCCAGAATGCTAACTCTATTAATAGGCTGAGTTGGCAGTGACATATGTCTGCCTTGTGCCCTTTAGGGTGACCACACCTCCTTAACCTTCTCACACTCCTATCACTGTGTCTGTTCCAAGCCATAGCCACTACCAGAGCTTGAGCAATTAGCCACCCATGCTAACATGGACATTCTGCCCATGATAGGCATGCTCATTCACCCTACTAGTTTCAACAGATGCCCGAGGCACTGATTGAACAGAAGTCACTTGGGGCGTACTACTTTATCATTCTGTGCAACCAGAATAGCTGGATCAAAATGTAGCTCAGCCTTTTTCACAGAAAACAGCATAGCAGTTTTGAAGTTTGCACACTTTAACATATCTGTAACTATCTGTAATTGTATTTTTTTGATCAGTCATTGAGTACTTAGCGTCATGCGTGTAGGATAAGCTGGATACAGATATATAATAAAATGAGGAAGGACTAAACACAGTAGATAATTTTCTTGCAATTGCAGTTTTTTTTTTTTTCGAAAACTTGAGGAGTAGCTACATTGTGAATTTAGAAAGGTTATTCCACTGGCCACCAGAAAGACCACAGATGGGGAGAGACTAATGACCAGCACTGGCAGTACCATGTGGGCTTACCAATAAGATATGCATCATGCACAGATTAACGCGCAAGTGGCATTTTTCTGCCATGCTTGCATTTGAAATACCTTATATTCTACTTTGGAAAAAGTTCCTTCCCTGCTACATGGTGTGACTGTGAGTGCCATAGCCATGCAGCGTAAGTTATTACTGTGATACATGTTGTTACTTCTGATTTACCAAGCTAGATTCAAGTATTTATGTTAAAGTGATACACTAGTCTTTGAGTCATGGAGTGACATTGGGAACTCTGGCCACTGCACTATACATCACATTCTTCATAAATACTTAATGTTGTCCATTTAAACATTTATGAGTAATCAAATTAAAAAGCATGACTGACTATTCTGTGATATTTATTTGCATAATAACTTCTGAGATGTTTATTGAATCCTAGTCTGTATTTTGAAGCAGTATTGCAGTTTTTACCGTTTGTCTTTTACTACATGTGTTTATCTTAACATTTCAGGAAATACAAACATTAACTTACCTGGAAGCATTCATGACTTCAGGTATTTTTCTTTCTTTCTTTTTAGTTATCCAGTTTGGTTTTGTCACCCTGTTTGTTGCATCTTTTCCTTTGGCACCACTGTTTGCACTTTTGAATAATATCATAGAAATTCGACTCGATGCAAAGAAGTTTGTCACAGAATTAAGAAGGCCGGATGCAGTTAGAGCTAAAGACATAGGTATAGACAAATAAAATATGCATATATTATATTTTATGTTTCTAAACATCTGCTCATTTGTTTGTATATTCTATTTATTATTTTTTTTTTGGTCAACAGGAATTTGGTATAACATATTGAGTGGCATGGGGAAGTTTTCTGTGATTATAAATGTGAGTATATTGCCTTAACATTTTAAAATTTAGATTTTTGGCAATGTATTTGTAGTTGTGATAATTTATTTATGATTTAGTTTTTGTTTTTCTAGCTATGAGCATCAGCTTGATATAATAAACATTTTTCTTTCCAAAAAAACATTTGACCTATGTCATACTAAACACAACTGCTCTCTCAGGTGTTCCTTCTATGATATTTGTTTGATTTTGTTCATACCATACTATACAATAAGTACTCAGTTTGTAAACCAACTGAGATTATAATTCTTCCTTACCCAGTTAAACCGCAGTGTTATTGCTTGTTTGATAGTAAAGATGTGACTACACTGAGAAAATGAAAATGTTTATATATGTTCATTAAATAAAAAATAATTTCCTCAGCATTAATCCCACCTCTAGTGCTCATATGCTGCTGCACGGCGGGGGGGCTATCCACAATGAAAACTTAAGATAATTTTTATAGCTTTGGAAATAAAAAACTGCATATTTTGTGACTAAAACAATAGAATATTGCCAGAAGATAGTTTGTACTGCAACATAATTTATTATGTCAAGCACTTAATTAAAATTTCATTTGTTGTACTTAATGGCTCAGGTAGCATTTTAATTACTACTCAGAAAATACTTAATGTTTCTTTCTTCTCTTCATAAGAAGACATGAACATTTATGCTGTAGATATCTTGTTTTAAAGTAACCAAAATTAAGAAAATTGGGAATTTGTAAAGACATAACTGTACTGCAATTAATTGTCAGTCAACAGGGTTTCACCTGTAATGTATTTTTCCTGTCAGTTAGGAATTTGGAGTTATTGTTTGGAAAGCCAGTATTACTGGATTCTTAGCAGATATGAGTTCTCACATACTTCTGAAGTACATTTTTTGCTCTACCTACAATGGGGTCCTACTCTTGCATTCTGATCTCTGTATATAGTGCCTCCAAGGCTGATCAAACTCACAAAGAAAATTGTTAAAAGAAAACATTTTCCCTTCTACCTTCCCTTCTCTACGTTATGCAGTCTCCCAGTAAACTACAACACCTTTGACAAAGCAGCCTCTGACATATTAATTTGTTGAGTACATGTAACACTGATTTTGGATAAGAAGTATTTTGAAGATCAAAAACAGAGCAGAGCACGTGATAAACATAGTGCTTCTGTTTTAACAAGTGTTCCAGTTTCCTCACAAATGCCAAAGATGTGCAACAGCTACACTGGTGATCTCCCAGATTTCCCACAGATGTGTGTGTGTGTGTGTGTGTGTGTGTGTGTGTGTGTGTGTGTGTGTGTGTGTGTGTGTGTGTGTACATCTAGTGATGGGCTGGCGCCCAGTCCAGCATATGTTTTTCTGCCCTCCAGGCACTGAGTAGCAGGATATGTTCCACCTCATCTCAAGGCCAATGATTAGAAAAGTAATGAATGATGTGATAGTGTTCAATCTCGCCGTTTGTTCTTACACATGGGTTCGGAGCCGATCCTCGGCTCCGTGTCGGCCGCTTGCAAGCTCTGCATCGAGAAGAAGCTCGAGACAATCTAATACCCACAATCCCCCTCTACCTTTACCTCAGATCTAGTTTGCCGCTGCTGCGTTCGCATCGCTGGGAGCTAGCTCAAGCATCTTAAGTTAAGATATAACTTATTTTGTTATATTTTATTGAATAATTTGTTCTCTTTGATAACAGTGAAGGATTAGTGGATATACTGAGTGTATGTGTGTTTGAGTAGGTTAAATTCTCGGTACCGTTAATTTTATTAATCGGTTAGAGTTTTTCGGGGCCTACCAACCCTTCTTAAATTTGAACCGGACTTGACATTTGAATCGGACTTGACACTTTTTCACCGGATTTGACTACTATACTGGACTTGGCTCTTACTTGTAAAATGTCTGATAAAGTAAAATCAGGTTTTAAGCGTTGTCAGTGTGGCCAGAAAATGTCAGTGACTGACAACCATAGTTCCTGCGTCTACTGCCTTATCCCTCTCCACTTACAAGAGGACTGTTCTATCTGTCACTCTTTTAGTGGGAGGGTCATGACAGATAGGCGCAGGAAACTCATGGACAGAGGTTTATTAAAACCTTCTTTTCAGGAGGCTCTGGATGCTTCTGACCAGGCATCGAAATCCTCGAAGGAATTGAAGACGTCGGAGCCCAAGTCATCGGCTCCGAGCTCTTCGGGTAAAGTTAGATCACCGGTTCCACAGACTTCGGGGCCGAGTGTTCAACTGGTGTTGGTTCCTGAGCCTCGAGTCTTGGAACCGGTGATGGAGCTCCCTCCTTTGACTTTATTGAGGTCGGCTCCGTCTTCGGTTCCTTCGACCCGTTCTTCCAAACTCTCCGATGTCGATGTGGATCGTGTGGTGCAGAAGTTATTGGAGCATTCGGCCCTGTCCAAACTTATTTCAGTTTCCACCCAGTTGGTGTTGAAACTTGAAGGCCTCCCAGTGTCTCCATCCATTCCTCCTCCGAGACCTGTTCAGTCTTTGGAGCCGGAAGAGGTTGATCTTCTGATTGTGGAGCCCTCGGGTCCAGAACCGTCCTTTTCTTGGTCTGTTCCTCTCACCTCGACTCCGTCGGACCCGGTACCGGAGTCTCGGAGCCGACGATCTGTCCTTGGTTCCGGGGCCGAGAGTCGAACCGACGTTTCGGTTCCGACTCTTCCCCTCGGGGCGGATCGATTCGGCTCCGTCCTCGGGGTCGATGCCTTCGGTGCCTGTTTCGGGGATTCTTCCCATTTCTTCGGAACCGGGAGATTCTTCGATGCGGGACCCGGGGGCGTTCGACCTAATGAGGAAGGTGTTGTCTACCCAGACAACCACATCAGTGGAAGCAACCTCTCCTCCCCATAAAGGGCCGTTATCCTCCTCTGCACCCACGGCCACATCCAAGCGTCGAGCACCAGTGTCTCAGCCACCCCTGGAGGGTGCCCCCTCTTCCTCGGAGGCTTCTTTGGATGCTCCCCATGAAGAAGTCCCTAGGAAAAGATTGTGTAAGAGGAGACACTTGGATTCTCCACAAGAATCCTTGACATCCGATACTGACTTAGATGAGTCAGAAGGGTCCCCTAAGTCACCTTCAGAAGATGTCTCTTTTTCGGACATATTGGAGATCCTGAAACAGAGAGGTGACTGGCAGTCCCTTCCCCCTTCTGAGGATGAGTCAGTTTTGCTGAAGGCATTTGGTGCTCGCCCTTCTTCCTCCTGGGTCACTCCGCCCTTCGACGAATTAATGGAACTAATTACTCGAAGGGCGTGGGAGGCTCCTGACACAGTGGAACCAGTCCCAAGGAAACCCAATAAATACATCACTGCACCTCAGGACAAGACCTACTTAACAAAGGGAGTTCCAGTGGACGCTATGGTGGTGGCAGCAGCCACGAAAAAGGAGATGTCGGAATCTTCCTCATCTGTCCATCCCCCTAATAAAGATTCTAGGACTATGGACAGGTACGGGAAGCGCATTTTTAGTTCAGCGGCTTTTTCCATGCGATCCCTGAACTATTTGACCCATTTTACACGTCTACAGAGGGATCTAGTCAAAGAGTTGGGAGATACCCTCCAGGGTACTACAGATGCTGCTGTCTCAGAGAAAGTGACAGCGCAACTTAATACCCTTACATCCATTGTGAACTCGTCCATGAGGCTGATTTCCTACGCAGCCGAAGGTTCGAGTAGGGCAGCAGCTTCAGCGATTGCTCTTCGCAGACAATCCTGGATGCGCTTATGTTCATTTGCGGAAGCCTTCAAGTCTTCCTTTACTAAAGCCCCATTTGATGGTGCCACTCTCTTTGGCCCAAAAGTAAAGGAGACCCTTACCCGGTGTGAACAGGAGGGAAAGACTCTGTCTGCTGTCGGAGTCCATTTTTCCACCCCAACCAGACCGTACCCCAAAGGGCAACGTGGTGGAAAAATGTGGTTTCGAAAACCCCAAGGATCTTTCCCAGGCACACAGGGTGATGCCCTTCTAGAGGCAGAGGAGGGGCAGAGGTGGAAGACGCCGCCCTGGCGGCAGAGGGGGTCCGCAGCATCAAGGTGACAGGGATACACTCCCTGGTAAACCTTTCCAGCACTCCTGAGAGGAGGCCCGACTGTCCTGCTCTGGAGGCAGTCGGGGTCGCTAGCTTTATACCCTCAGGCCTGGCAAAATATAACTACAGACAAGTGGGTAAAAAGCGTGGTTACCAGAGGTTACAGCATACCCTTTCTATCCCATCCCATTCCAAAGAAAAGACTCCCAGATGTACCGCATCTGCGAGAGCCAGCAGCTATAGAAATTTCAAAGCTGCTAGAAAAGAGTCATCCAACCGGTCCCAGCGGACCAGCAAGGATTCGGGACTTACTCAAGGTTCTTTTTAGTTCCAAAGAAAACAGGGGACTGGAGGCCCATCCTGGACCTAAGCAACCTCAATACCTTCGTCAAGAAAGAAAAGTTCCGAATGGTCACGCTTCAATCGATCCTTCCATTCTTACAGAAGGACGACTGGATGTGCTCAATAGATCTGGAGGATGCATACTACCACATCAAAATGGCCAGGGCATCCAGAGATCATTTGCGCTTCCGGCTAGGGGCCAGTCATTTTCAATTTCGAGCCCTGCCCTTTGGTCTGACCTCAGCCCCCAGGGTCTTCACCAAATGCATGGCAGTGGTAGCGTCTCACTTGAGACGCCAAGGATTCCAGGTGTTTCCGTATCTGGACGACTGGCTCCTTTCTGCCACCACCCAGCGTCAACTATTACAGGCCAGAGACTATACTCTTCAACTGTGTGTTCACCTAGGAATTTCCGTAAACTTCGGAAAATCCTTACTTCAGCCATCACAGAGTATCTTGTTCATAGAAGCGGAATTAAACACACGTCAGTTAATTCTAAGACTTCCTCCAGAAAGGATACTATCACTTCAGACTCACATACGTCTTCTTCTCTTGTCCAGGAAATCTCCAGCAAGACTGGTACTGAAGGTTTTGGGACTCATGTCAGCTTCTCTTATTGCAATACCCTTGGGAAGGCTGCACATGAGAGTCCTACAATGGCTACTGTTTGCACAATGGTCGTTCCAACAACTCCCTCTAACACACGAGATCCTTATAATGAACACATGCAAAACACACCTAAACTGGTGGCTTCAAACGTGCAACCTTTCCAAGGGGAGACCATTTGTGCTACCCACGCCTACAGTTACGGTGACCACGGACGCTTCCCTGATAGGGTGGGGGGGCATCTTTCAGGGACAGACAGTCCAAGGCGAATGGACCAATTTGGAGTACAATCTGCACATCAATGTTCTAGAGTTGAGGGCAGTGTTTCTAGCGTTGCAACACTTTGCTCCCCTTCTTCCTCTGGGAACTATTGCAGTTCAGACAGACAACATGTCGGTAGTCTGGTACATAAACAAGCAAGGGGAACCAAGTCCTATCAACTATGCAGAGAGGCCATGAGAATCTGGCAATGGGCGGAGTCCACGGGTCGCTTTCTAATAGCAACGCACATCCCGAGGTCATCCAACGTCATAGCCGACAGGCTGAGCAGAGCAATTCTGTTACCGCATCGAGTGGTCCCTGAAACAGTCAGTGGCGAAAAGATTTTTCGCGTGGGGCCAGCCTTCCTGCGATCTGTTTGCGTCTCCAATGAACGCCAAATGCAGGAGCTACTTTGCCCTATTACCTCCTCCAGGGAAGTCCCCAGGGACGCACTGATTCACGATTGGCCCCCGGGACTCATGTACGCATTTCCTCCATTTCCCCTGATATCAAAGTTTCTCCAGAAAGCCAGAAACCTACACAGGACAATAATCCTCATTGCCCCATTCTGGCCTCGTCAAATTTGGTTTCCTTCCTGAAGACACACTGCATTCGGGGACCCTGGATCCTGGACCCAGAGCCAGATCTATTGACTCACTCGTCAGGGGCTCCCCATCCCGCGCTCTTGTCCCTCCATCTAGCAGTTTGGCTGCTCCAATTCCCACCTTAGCCAGGTCTGATCTTCTTTCACCGGCAGTTCAGAATATATTGGTGGCTTCTCATAAAGCTTCCACTACTAAAACATATTCTAGTAAATGGAAGCGATTTGTATTCTGGGCGAATACACAGCAAGTGGATCCTTTTATAGCTCCTTTGAATAAAATATTAGAGTTTTTAACGGACTTGTTCCATCAGGGTGCTTCTCCTGCCACACTAAGAGTTCAATTGGCTGCCATCTCTAATTTCCATGTGGAAGAATCTGGGGCTCCTGTTATGGCCCACAGACTTTGTAAAGCCTTTTAAAAGGAGTTTTTCATATTAGACCACCAATTAGATCTCCTACGTCACCTTGGAGTCTAAACTTGTTGTTATCTAAATTAATGTTGCCCCTTTGAACCAGCCTCCTCTTGCCCATTAAAATATTTGTCCTGGAAGACTCTCTTTTTGGTAGCCATTACATCCGCTAGGCGAGTATCTGAACTTCAAGCTCTCTCCATCAAGCACCCTTATTTGATCTTTCACTCTGACAGAGTTTCTCTTCGAACTAATTCATCCTTCCTCCCTAAAGTTTGTTCTATTAGCAATATTAATCAGTCCATTGAATTACCCACCTTCTTCAAGAATCACTCCAACAAAATGGAGTATATGTTGCACAAATTAGATGTTCACAGACAACTAAGGTTTTACTTGGATAGAACAAAAGATCACAGAAAAACTGATCAACTTTTTGTGGCCTTTGCTGATAACAGGAAAGGATTGGCGGTTACCAAAAGAACTCTTTCTAAGTGGTTAACAGATTGTATAATTTATGCCTATGATTCTTCAAATCAAACTCTTTTACACAAACCCAAAGGACATTCCACAAGGTCAGTATCTACATCTCTGGCTCATGCAGCCCGCCTACCACTAGACGCTATTTGTGCGGCTGCTACTTGGTCTAAGCCACATACGTTCATTTCTCATTATAAGGTAGACAAGGTTTCTAGGGACAGGGCAACCTTTGGTTCCACTGTGCTCAAGAACGTCCTTCCGTGAGTTCCTCAGGAACAAGGAGTTAGGGACGCTACCCATGTGTAAGAACAAACGTCGAGATTGAACACTATCACATATAGAAGTTATGTCCTTACCATAACGTTCCATGTGGAGTGTTCATCTCGCCTTTGTTCTTACATTCCCACCCTCCCGCCCTTAAGAAGAACGTTCTTTTTTGGTGCCTGGCCTGGGGCATTCTGCTTCTGCTTTGCAGATGTTGTGTACATATTGATATGTATATATATGTGTATATCTCTGTATATATGTTTATATATAGACTCTTAGTTCTGTGCATATGTGATGTAAGCATGAGTGTGCTCTCTCTAGAGACTGGTTTGCTTGCAAACTAGATCTGAGGTAAAGGTAGAGGGGGATTGTGGGTATTAGATTGTCTCGAGCTTCTTCTCGATGCAGAGCTTGCAAGCGGCCGACACGGAGCCGAGGATCGGCTCCGAACCCATGTGTAAGAACAAAGGCGAGATGAACACTCCACATGGAACGTTATGGTAAGGACATAACTTCTATTTCCAGTAAGCATTACACTGACTGGCTCATTAAGGATGTTAATAGCATAACAGATAACTGTAAAAGAATAACATTGGTACTCATTAAAATGGAAAGCATTAAGGGCATCTCAAAGAATGTGGCTTTTCCAGTTTTGCCACCTGCAAGGGTCAGATATCTGATTACTAAGACTGTGATGAGTCTTCAGTTTTGCATTTCTTTAATTCCATAAACATGGTTGTTTCGTAAGGCAACACACAAGTGCTATATATCCCTAGGCTTTATAAAGACATTGACATTGTGGAAATGGTGGCATAGGCATGTTCATTTATTTATGTTTTATTTTCATCTTCAATGTTTCCTATCCTTCAACATTTTGTTCTTTCTATACATAATTGTTCTGGTCCCTTGCCTTTATTCATTACCCTATAATTGGTATGGCATTTTGGCTCAGAGGATGAAGGTTATGGCTAATATGCCTGTATCCTACAATAGTCTTGCTTTGATACCCAGACCTCATTGTAGCTTATTGACGTCTCCTGGGGTTTACAAAGTCACATTTTACAGATGCCTCTAGACGTATAATATTTCCTTTTCATACTGGCTTTAATAGTTTCAAAACCATGCTACTTACAAACTATTGAAATATTTCATCCTAAAGCATACATGGTAGACAACACAAGTGCACTGAAATTAAACATCTGTCAAGTGCTACTTAAGATATTAATTGTTTTTCTTAAAGTTATGCATTTATACTGTCAAAATGTTCATTTTATTTCTGAATATCTCAACAACTAGGTTAACCTAGACATAACTGCTTAGCCTCATATGAAAGTTCACAGATGGATGAACAAAATGCTGCTAACATGAGGGGCATCATAAGAAATGTGCCCTTTTTCCCACTGTAGTGCAATCTTGGAGTTGGTATATATAGTCAGGAGGTGGGTGAGTGTGGGGGACTGGGTGAGTTTTGAAATACTGTGGTTTGTGTGTTGGTCGGAATGCTGGGCAACTCATTCCTTTCCCTGAGTAAGTCATGCATTGAAGTGAATGTTCGCTGATGTGAATGTTCGCTGTATTAGGGTCGGTAAACAAAGGGTCACAGAAATGAACCTTTGATGAACTCATATAAACCCCGATGTCCTTCAAGAATGCAACTGCAGTCCTGACATATGGGTTGTCCTGCCTCAGGCAGCCCTTTGGTCGGCCAGATTCCAAAGTCTGGGTCCGGCGTCGGTTGATGTCGCCTCCTCCCCGACGTCAGAGCAGCTGGAGTATAAAGGCATCCGCCGACACCATCTTCTCCAGTCTTTCTTGCCGCACGGTGCCCGAAGCAGAAGCAGTTCGCAAGTGCCGGTCGGTCAGCTCCTGTGTTTTCAGTTACCGAAGTCATCTAAAAGCTAAGTACCCCGTTGGGGAACATTTTTTCTTGCCTCAGCCGATGTCAGAAAAAATTGAAAAAGTTAATAATTGTTTTTCTTGTGGTAAACAAATACCTCATAAGGACTTCCATTCTTACTGCCTCCCTTGCCTGGGCCCAGACCACGACATCTCGGCCTGTGCTGCCTGTGCTTGCTTTAATAAGCGCACACTCAGGCACCGGGCAGAATTTGCCGAAGACTTTTTTGGCGAATCTTACGCTTATATCATGCCGTCGGAACAACCGACAGCACATTCTACCAAAAAACGCAAGGACCGGGACCGACATCCTTGGCCCGCGTCGTCCTCCGATACCACGCCTAAGCCCTCCGCAAGTGCATCGGTCCCTTCGGAAGTGGTAATTCAACTGCCCCAGGCCGACGACACCGCTTTAACGCGTTCTTCGGTCCCGGAGTTTTCAATGGTGCCGGTTGTTGATTTTCCTCCAGAAACCAAAGCTCTAGATTTACCCGACACCATTCCTGTGGACAAGGTTACCCCTGCACGTGGGGCAGCTAGGCCTCCGGTATCCATGTCCATCAAGGCCTTTGCACGTGCTAAGGCTGCCAGCCAGGCCAAGGCCCATCCTAAATCTACTTCTCAGGGCCCCTCTTCTGATAGACAGATCATGACTCTTGCTGCAGATCTAATTTCTCTTATCAGGGGTTCTCAGCCGCACCCAGACAGAGGTTCTCAGCCGCCTGCAGATAAAAGGCCTAGAACTGAGCAGACAGACACCCTCTCTTCAGATGTGGCCTCTGGGGATTCAGAGCACTCAGATACCCAGGAAGAATCCGTCCAGGCCTATGAGAACTCGGATGCTGAGGATTCAATTCCTTCTGCCTCCCCTCCAGAGGATATTTCTTTCAGGTGAAGTTCTCCACTCCATGAGAGAACATTTTCAGTGGCAGGGTCAGGAATTTTCTGACTCCAGGAAAAGGCTACGTACCTTCCTTAAGTTACCCCAACACAGACCTTTAGCTATTCCTCCAGTGTTGGATGTCCTTGATGATGTATACTCAGACTCCAGTGCTTCGCCTGATACTCTCCCTCCTGCTCCTGTCAAGCTTGACAGATATTACAG
The DNA here is from genome assembly GCF_019279795.1 of Protopterus annectens. Taxonomy (NCBI): domain Eukaryota; kingdom Metazoa; phylum Chordata; order Ceratodontiformes; family Protopteridae; genus Protopterus; species Protopterus annectens. The sequence goes on along the minus strand of NC_056745.1, from coordinate 94,661,046 downwards.
GGTCCCTGAAACCCATAAGCATCTCTTTAAGGCCCACTCTGTGGATCTAGAAACTATTTCACAGGGCCCCAAATGAGTGGCTACTTCCTCGGCCAAAAATCCTCTGCCCGCTGACAGGGAAGCTAGGTCCCTGGAGAGATGGGGCAAAAAAGTTTACACCTCTTCCACCCTTGCCATGAGGTCACTCAACTGCCTTTTTCATATGTTTCAGTACCAGGATTACTTAATGGATGATTTGCAGAAAAAGTTAGCCTCCCCTGAGCCTATAGATAGAAAGGCATTGCAGGATTTGGTTCATAATACTCAGCAGGTTAGCAATCATTTTCCTCAGTGTGGTTATGATGCATTGGAAGCTTCATGTAGGGCAGCCATGACAGGGGCCATTATACGTAGACATGCTTGGTTGAAAGAACAGCCACTGCCAGATCATGTTAAAGTAAAGCTCCTGGACGCACCTCTGGAAAAACAGAAGCTTTTTGGTGCTAATGCACAGGATGTGTTGAAGTCTATTGAGGAAAAGGCAAAATCAGTACAGACAGTCAAGGATTTCCTCCAGGTTCAGCCTCCCAGATTCAGCAGAAATTGGCCTTCAAAGAATTGGTCCTTTCCAGACTCTGACACGTTTCAAAGGGGAAAAAACAGGCGTGCTCGAGGTAGAGGGCAATACCGAGGCTCCTACAGGGGCCGCCAATGGCAACCACCAAATCAGAGAAGTGGCGCAGGGAGTTCACCTGCACCACAGGGACAATCACAATGACTTGACTTTCACTCCGCCTACCAAGGCTCAAAGAGAAGCACCTCTAGGCAGAAAATTATCCTTATTCTCAAAGAACTGGCACATTTTAACCAAGGACAAATGGATTCTGGACATAATAGACAAAGTTTACAGGTTCCACTTCCACACCTTACCAACGAGACAAGGCATGCCAAACCTGCCACAAAATCAAAGGGCAGAGGCACTCTTACAAGTTTCAAAGCTGTTACAAATAAAAGCTATAGAAAAGGTTCCTCCTCAGGAACAAGGTCAGGGATTCTATTCAAGACTGTTCCTTGTTCCAAGAAAAGAAAAGCAATGGAGGCCTATACTGGACTTGTCCGTTCTAAACACTTTTCTCATTGTGCCAAAATTCAAAATGCTGACGTTACAGCAACTCCTTCCCATGCTGGGCAAGGGGTCTTGGCTGGTTACTCTGGACCTCAAGGAGGCATACCTGCATGTCCCAATCAGACACAGCTGCAGAAGATACCTCAGATTTCTTGCAGGAACAGAGCATTATCAATTCTCAGCATTGCCGTTTGGCTTATCTACTGTGCCCAGAGTATTCACGAAATGCCTGGCATCAGTAGTTGCACATTGCAGACTCCAGGGGATTCAGATATACCCTTACCTGGACGACTGCCTCATACAAGCAGACAGCAAACAAACCTTGATAAAAAACTTGGACTATGTCATTCAGTTGCTACAGGCTTTGGGATACACAGTCAACATTCAAAAATCAAGACTATTGCCATCCCAAAAGATTATTTTTCTAGGAGCAAACCGTAACACACAATCACAAATGGCTTTCCTCACAGAGGAGAAATAACAGCATTTACCAGATTACTTCAAAAGCCTAGCAAAACTTACCCAGCTGACCGCAAGGAAGATCCTGCAGGCCCTGGGGTTCATGGCATCTTGCATTCTTCTGATACCTCTGGCAAGACTACACATGAGAAAGCTACAATGGTACCTAAAAAGCTTATGGTCTCAACACAGCCACAACCTAGAAGACGTAATACCACTCATTCCATGCCTGCAAAGGGAATTTTTGTGGTGGGCTCAAGCAAGCCATTTAAACGAAGGCATGCCTTTCAACAAAGTTCAAGCAAGTCAAACCATTACAACAGACGCCTCAGATCATGGATGGGGGGCACACATGGAGGACAGATGCATTCAAGGTCAGTGGACTCCCACGGAAATGCCTCTGCACATAAATCAAAAAGAGATGTTGGCAGTGATACATGCAACAGAAGCCTTTGGAAAATCTCTTCAACAAGGTCATCTGCTAATAAGGACAGACAACACCACTGTCATGTGGTATATAAACAAACAAGGGGGCACTCACTCTTATCCCCTCTGCAGACTAACAATGACTCTTTGGGAAAAGTCCCTGAAACTGAACATCCATTTGCAATCCCAGTTTGTTCCGGGCAAGGACAATGTTCTGGCGGACAGGTTGAGCAGAAATTTCTTGGATCCACACGAATGGATGCTGCATCCACACATTTTCTCACAAATGACAACTGCATGGGGAAGACCAGACATAGATCTCTTTGCTTCTCATCTCAATCATCACCTAGACAGGTTCTGCTCAAGGACACACCATCCTCTGGCCTGGAGAACGGATGCTCTCTCCTTCAGCTGGAATACCCTAAAAATCTATGCATTTCCTCCTCTACCATTACTGACCAAGGTGTTACTGAAGATCAAAGCAGAGCAACCAAAAAGAATATTGATAGCTCCAGACTGGCCAAGGCAGCACTGGTATCCCTTGCTACTGAGCATAACTCACACCAAACCGTGGCCCTTGCCCCAATGGCCTCTGCTCCTAACTCAAAACAATTACAGGACTGTTCATCAAAACCTGCAAACATTACAACTGACAGCTTGGAGGGTTCCATGACTTTGTTCCATGTCTCCCTCTCCGAAAAGGTTCAGGCAATCTTGCTGGAAGCACGCAGACCTTCCACCAGAAAAACCTATTCGGCCAAGTGGAAGGGATTTATCATCTGGAATGTCAAAAAGGGCCAGGATGCATCAGTGATGAGCATACCTCAGATATTAGAATACCTGGCAGAAATGTTTCATAGTGGCCTCTCATATTCTTCCATTAAAATTCACGCTTCAGCAATCTCAGCAAATTACAACTGTGACCCACCTGTGTTTTCGCATCCCTTGCTAAGACAGTTTCTAAGAGGGATAAAGAATATCAAACCTCCCAGAAAACCACCAGTTCCTGCATGGGACCTCAATTACGTCTTGGAAAAATTAACTCTTCCTCCTTTTGAACCAGCAGCATCTTCAGAAATGCAATTTCTCTCCTGGAAAATGGTATTCCTGTTGGCAGTTACCTCAGCAAGAAGAGTCTCGGAGATACAGGCCCTCATGGCAGTACCTCCCTTTCTCATTTTTCATCAGGACAGAGTTTCTCTAAGGACCAATCCTTCATTCATGCCAAAAGTGATATCCAGGGTGTCTCTAAATCAAGTAATCCACCTGCCTACTTTCTTTCCCAATCCTCAAAATAAAGGGGAAAAGCTGCTGCATACTTTAGATATACACAGACAATTACGCTACTACTTGGACAGAACAAAGACCACCAGGAAGTCTGACCAACTATTTGTAGCCTATGCTGCTGGAGTGCAAGGAAAGGCAGTCTCCAAACAAACAATTTCAAAATGGATTGGACACTGCATCATATTCTGTTACTCCTTCCATGGAAAAGGTGTGCCAGCCAATATTAGGCCACACTCAACCAGAGCTATAGCCACATCCACAGCTTTTCTAAGAGGAGTGGCTACAAAGGACATTCTAGAGGCTGCTACATGGAGCTCTGTGCATACATTTACCAAACACTACAACCTGCCTTTATACTCCAGATCCCGAGCAGGCTTTGCTTCGACAGTCCTGCAGGGTCTTTTAGCTACACCATCCCTTGCTTAGATCCTACCACTCCCAGCTTGGCTATGGTATTCAACCCATATGTCAAGACTGCAGTTGCATTCTTGAAGGACATAGTACAGTTTTGTACCTACCATAAATGTAGATGTCCGATAGATATGCAACTGCAGTTAGGTTTTCCCTCCCTCCTACCCCTCTGCTTTTTTCCTTGGGTCGATTCCCCCTTTCCTTTTTAGCTGGGGATATCTGTTATGGTGTATCTGTTTATTACTGTTGTGCATGTCTGGAATTTTTGCTTATCCAGTCACAAAATTTAGCCTTCCTTGGAGGGCACCTGGCATCTGGGGCAAGAAACACTGAAGAAGATGGCGTCGGCGGATGCCTTTATACTCCAGCCGCTCTGACGTCGGGGAAGAGGCGACATCAGCCGACGCCGGACCCAGACTTTGGAATCCAGCCGACCGAAGGGCTGCCTGAGGCAGGACAACCCATATGTCAGGACTGCAGTTGCATATCTATCGGACATCTACATTTATGGTAGGTACAAAACTGTACTTTTGTGGCTGCAGTCTTTAAATATATTGCTTTGGAAGCCTTTATAAAGCTTTTCATCATATTTTGGAGATTATAAAACCTGCAGTGTGCAGAAGAGATCTATTTTTGTCATTTATAATGTAGCCATTGACATGTGAACCACACTCATGTTTTCACATGTCTACCCATAGCAATATATCCTGTTGGCATGCATCAGAGATTGCTGAACATTCATAGTGTCCCAAGATTCTATCAGCATATGCCCCCCATTTTGCCCATAAGCAACTTCGCAGGTTTCAGGCAGTGTGTGTCCCATCATCTTCCCCATAAGCAGGTGCATAACCATCTATTACTGAGTCCTGTACCTGCCCCCCGACAAGCCCTGTAGTGCAGACATCCCTAATTAATTCTGAGACAGTAGAAATACAACAAGCAAATGTTTGGCAGCTCTCCCATTGGTTCAGCTGGAATAACTTGCAAAAGTTGACGTGCTCATTAATTGAAAGTACTAATGCATAACATAAGTAAATAATAGCAGACTTTAAAAGAAAATAAATATTTTCATCTGTGTATTTCCCATGTGTGTGTGCAAATGCATGTGGTATGTGTGTGTCTGTGTGAATGCTTACATCCTGCAATACGTGCATACCCCAGCCAGTATAAGTTTATCTGCCTTACACCCACTGAGTGATAGAATAGTCTCTGGCATTATCCACAGTGCTGAACTGAGTTATGCCAGTAATCAAAAATTCAATAAAAGCATTAAAAGGTAACAAAATCTGACTTATTTAACTTGTCATCTTGATAAGTATGTGATTTATGTATGGTGGTTGCAGTGCGGGTCATTATTATCACAGAGCTGTGCAACTTTCTGCAGGCCATAGCCGTCATGTCTTGGACTGAAATTGTAAGTCTGGATATTGAAAATCCATATCATTTTTTGTCCCTTCTCAGAGGTACAGCAACCTTAAACGTAATGTATTTTAATCTTTCTGCAAAAATGGAAGTAAATAATTTATAATCAATATCTAAAAGAAAACTAGGTTGATAATTAAAACATTGTAATAGATCTTCATATTGTTTACTGTCGTACTAGAAAAATAGAACAATAGTTCCAAAAAAACTGAAGGATGATTAAATAAAATTTTTGAACATCTAGCCACGCTTTATACAAAATTTGAAGAAAACACAAAGAATGATGCTTATAATTCCATCTATACCCAAAGCTTTATTCAACTGTAATTTTTTTTTAATTGAAATTTAATCTTCATTAAATGTATAGGTTTACATAAATATTCAACCTTCTGACTTGAACTTTTCTTTATGATATTATTATTGAAGAATTTAAAAATATCATCTTTATTACATTTACATGAAATATTATTAGAATCCAGTTTATTACAATACATTCTAAATTCTTGTAGGGTATCTGAAACCTCTGTTAAAACTATGTTTTCTGATGACTTAATACCTTGTATTTGATTTGATCTTGTACTTATTTTCAACCTTTTAATAAGATTGTGCATTCCCTTAACGTTCATCATAAAATAATAAAGTTTAACTTTTTATAATGCAATTCTAGTGTTAGAATTTAAAATTTGCTTATAATTCTGTTCAAATTTTTAATTAGCTCCTTAAGTGTTTTATCTCCCCTTTGGAATTTTTTAGTAGTTTGCAGTTTAATTTGAATTTCTAATAATTATTGATTCTGTTCTTTTATAGTATTGTTGCACCAGCCTAGGATTTTTCCATAAATGTAAGATTAATACTATCCCATTAAATAACTTTATTAATTTCATCATTATCATTTGGTAACACATAAAATAACAATTCTTTATTAAACAAAGTTTGAAATTCCTTTAATTTGAACATATAACCTGGAATTCTGTTTGATGACAGGGATAATGACAGTATGCTTGAGTGAGACAGCTGGTCTGTGTGGACATGGGCTTTGATCACACATATAGAGGTAGGGCCTCCTAGCACTGTTTCAAGACACCTGATAAGCATGGGCCTCCTAGTACGGTTTTAAACCATCCTACAAACATGAGGCTCCTAGCACTATTTCAAGTCAAACTATAAACATGGGCCTCCTAGCACTGTTTCAAGCCACCCTATATACATGGGCCTCCTAGCACTATTTCAAGCCATCACATAAATATGGGTCTCCTTGCACTTTTTGAAGCCATCCTACAAACATGGGGCTCCTAGCACTATTTCAAGCCATCCTATGAACATGGGCCTCCTAGCACTGTTTCAAGTCATCCTGTAAACATGGGGCTACTAGCACTGTTTCAAGTCATCCTGTAAACATGGGGCTGCTAGCACTGTTTAAAGCTATTTTATAAACATGGGCCTCCTAGCACTGTTTAAAGCCATCCTATAAATGCATGGGCCTCTTAGCACTGTTTCAAGCCATCCTGTGAGTTTCAGTGCTAGCTGTCATGCTCTCTCTATTCTTGCACACAGCTGATGTCACCATCTTAGAGGGGGTTTATCACCTGAGAATAACTTGCTAACAGGGAGAGGAGGGGTTAGAGGAGATACACAGAAAAACAGTCTTGCAGAGGAATGTGCTTCTAATGCTAGAATACAGGACTCATCGCCAGAGTGAGTGTAATATGACACGTAAAGTAATGTGCAACAGCAAGTCAGTAGTGGTGCTCATATATGCTAGTACTGTGATGGATTGTGAAACTATAACTATACACTCACATACTGGGCCTGAACAGTACCAGAAGCTACATTACCTCTTATTGTATAGTATTACAATTAACTTTTTCATACTTGTAAAATGTAGTTCTGTAGGTACAAAACTTGGAAAATAGAATTCAAAGTTGTGGTTAATTTATCACCCATTACACAAGTACTTGTTGCATACTTGCAGAAACATTTGTATGATTACAAAACAGTAAACATGCTATACAGTGTACCAACAGTGGTGGCATATGCAGGTAATATAAAATATGTTCATCATTCCATATAATTACCAGACATTGTTGCAACTGCATGTGCAATGAATTTTACAGCATCATAATATGTTTAAGGCAGTAGTTTATTGTCTTCATTGGCTAGTTGTGGATAAGATGTCATTACAGTTAATGGAGTTACACATTGGTTAAAGCTTGGAGTTAAAGTAACGTTGGGCAGCTGTATTACTGTAGTATCCAATTTTAAATATGTAGCAAAATTGGAGTTCTTATTTGTTGTGCTGTTTGGGTTTTATTTGGGATTTTTCTGCCTTTTAACTCAACTTGTTTTGGCAGACATTTTAAAGAAACAAATGTACAATTAGCACATCCTTTTGGACCTTCAACATGTATTATATTTGCATAGTTAACATAATTATATCCTAATGTGTTTTCAGAGTGAACTTTAATGCTACTGGAGTATAGTATACTATGCACACACTATACAAGCATACAGTGTCCCCTCTTCACTTGAAATGATCATTGCATATACTCATAATATAACTATAAGGTCAATTAAGAAAAAAGTGACATCTGTTGTTATTGATTTCAGGCTGTTTTTCATATGCTGTTTGGCAGATGACGGTCTCTGAAGTCTGGTGTTTTATGTATACTTACAGTGCTTAAATGTTATTGTGGTGCGATATACAAATGACTGATGTGGAAAATAGAAAATAGCAATACTGTGAACTAATCAACCATAGTATACTGCAGCATCCTAACATATTAAGTACTCAACACTCAAAGTACTCAGTACTCAACACCAATTGAAAAACAGCTTCAAAGCATGTTCAGTGTTTTCATTACTGCTGCTGTAGCCTAAGCAGTTTAGGTCCTATCTCCAGTGAGTGGCCAGCTTTCAAAGCTTAAGGGTGCCTTGCACATGCTCTGACTGATAGAAGCTCAAGGGGAGCACCATTATAAAAGATAAAGTGCCAATCTATTCAGAGTGTTTTTTGCCACTGAAGAGCACTCTTTCACTGGTCCTTCTAGAACTGTTATTTGGCAAGCTCAGTGATGGGCAAATAAGCCCACTGCTGGGGAAAACCTTTCACTAAAATAAATCTTCTGAAGAAAAATTGAGTATTTCTGACTAAAATGTTGTGTTTGCTAGGAAATTGAATTTGTTGAGGCTGTTGTTGCATTTCTAAGGGCGTTTGTGTATAAATGCTTATGTGAATTGTTGTGCAAAACTCTTTTTTGACAGAACTTTTCTACAGGTTTGTGTATCTGGGGTGAGATATTGGGCTTGTGGGGGATTACCAGTGGTTTTCTTATCTCAGTACCATTTGTTCTTTACTTTATCTTGTACTGCCTTTTCCAGGCTCTTTCATCAGCTTTCAAGGGTGTGAAGGGGTGTAGTGGCTTGCCCCCTGTGAAAAATAAGTTTAAATGAGAAGAGCAGTGTTTGAGATTTGTTGTTCTACTGCAGCTTCACTTTTTTTTTTTTGGCTTGTTGGACCTTGCCATTTTGAGTGCAGATATTGCAATAGAGAGCTGCTTCTGAGGTCTCATTTTTGGTAATGTGAGTGTGAGTGAGTGCCTGTATGCGAATATGTATGAGTACATGTTCATAGGTTCATAGGTTCATAGGTAGGTACTAGGCTATTGGCCCTAGGGCCTATATAAGCCTAGCCAAAAATGTACCCTGGCTTTCGCCACCCAAGAAAATTATTTTCCTGTGCCCCTGTCGAGCAGAGCCACAGAAGTGATCCCCAGGGTGAATTTCCTATCTCCCATCCAATCATCAAGATTTTTCTTGAAGAGTGCTAACGAGGAGCTTTGTTTGATATAGATAAGTAGTTTGTTCCAGAGTATGGGAAGTCTCTGGGACAGAAATCTATGCCTCCAGCATGTTTTGTTTATTGTTGTGACAAGGTTTAGGTCCCTAGAGCATGTAGCTTGGAGGGATTGGGATTTTTTTTTAAGTGGAACATGTCCAGCAGCTCTGGGTTTGACATAGCTTTGTATGTTAGGCGGAGATCGCCTCTGAGTAGGCGATATGCGACTGAGTAAAGTTGGAGTTTTTTGAGACGGTCTGCGTAGGTCATCTGTTTGAGGCCGGTAATCCTCTTTGTGAGGTATTTCAGCGGCCTTTCCAGTTGTTGTAGATGTCATGTTAGGTACATACCAAAAGAGGCACTGTATTCTATAATGGGTCTAATGAGTGACGAGTAGAAGTGAACAATGACCTCTTTTTTCCTGGATGAAAAACCTTTTCATTCATAGGTTAGTACTAAGCTAACTACCCTTGCGAGCCATTTTAAGCTTAGCCAATTATCCCTTGTGAGACTCAAACCCTGCACCTTGTGTTTGTAAGGCAAACACCTTAACAATTAGGCCACCCTCCCAACTTTTTTTTTTTCACAGGAGTGGCTCATGTTTATTTAAGTTACACACTTGACATACAGGTTAAGTATAACAAAAGGTCACTAAAGATTTGAGGGGGGCAGAACTTCCAGGAATCCAGCAGCATCGCCACCCCTCATTCACCCTTTGGTCTTACACTCTCAAAGACTCCAGCTTCCCTCATGGCTTCAAATTCCTTCATGGCATCAAATCGTTTGCAGTAATTAGCATATGCCTTCTTTCTTGGTTCTGCTACACCAAACTTATATCACGCCGCTGCTGTAAATGCTAAAGAAAATGCCACTGTGAGATGAAACCGTAGATGTTTGGCAAGAAGGCCACGCATCTGAGGTTTAGCCAGCATTCCCACAGACATTATGACAAAACTCGTCTTTTTTTTTTCCGGGAGAAACTTATTATACTCAAAAATAAAGAGCTATTGTATACTAAACTGTAGTACACTCTTGACATGAATTCAAGAACTAGGACTGAGGTGTGCCACATAGAAGAATTTCCTGACTACTGTGGCAATGTGATTATCAAAGAAAAGACTACTGTCCACCTGTGTCCCAAGGTCTTTTATCACATTTTCGGTGTTAAGTAGACTACCACCTATGTGGTAGTTCATGAGTACAAAGTTTTTACCAAAAGGGATGACAGTGCACTTTTTGGCATTGAGCTTGAGGCCATGGCTTTGACACCAGGTATCTGTCTCAGTGAGGCCCTTTTGTAGGATGTCCACATCGTTAGGAGTTTCGATTATGGCTCCTAGTTTGCAGTCATCTATGAACTTCGTTAGCCAATGACCTTCTGTGTTAGCCTGTACTTCAGAAAAGTAGATGCCAAACAGGAGAGGACTCAGGACTGAACCCTGTGGTACTCCACTTGTCACTGGTCTGAGGTCGGATTTGGAGTCTGCTACTTTCACAGTGTGGGTTCTGTCAGTGAGCCAGTTGGCAACCCATCTTGTGACATAGGGATTTATATCTAGTTTAGTGAGTTTATCTACAATTCCAGAGTGGGGGATGGTGTCAAAAGCCTTGGCGAGATCCAGATAGGCTGTGTGAACCACCTTACCCTCATCTACGGCTTTGGTGACCGCTTCAAAGAAGTCTATCAGGTTTAGGAGACATTATCTGCCTTTTACAAACCCAAACTGGGTGGGGTCCAGAGTTTGGAGATGATCAATGTCATTGTTTATAAGTTCCATAATACATTCCATAGTCTTGCAGACCAGGCTCGTTAGGCTAATGGGGTGTTAGTTCCCGGGGTCTGTGGTAGCTCCCCCTTTGTGGAGTGGGATGACTGTTGCTGTGCACCATTCAGTGGGCACAAAGTCTGAGGTAAGGCTATGATTGAACATGGTACATACGGAGGTGCCAGTTCGTTCTGTAGTTCGTGTAGAACGCAGCCTGGGATGTTGTCAAGTCCCACGGATGCTGTGTTCTTAGCTTTGGAGAGTGTGGTTTTTACCTGTGCAGCCATGATTACAGGAACTTTGTATTTTTCCGATATAGAGATGGGCCCTTTAGGGGGTGAGAGGGAGGTAAAGTTAGCACTGAACCTATCTGCCAGGATGTTAGCAATATCAGTTGGTTCTGTATATTTAGTGCCATTGTGCTGTAACTCAGAGCAGATCTGAATGTTGCCATTGAGATTCTTGACATAGCTATAGAATGCTTTGTGGATGTCTTTAGAATCAGTGGTGATTTTGTTTTCATAACTAGCTTTAGAGGATTTTATGAGGGATCTCAGCTTCTTACTGAGGCTGACCAGGGAGTTCCTCCAATCATGGGATTTTACTCTTTTTTGCAACAGTTTATTTCTTCTGTTGTAGAGTTTGTTTATGGCAGGGGACCAGCAGATTGGCTTTCTTTTTTTGGAGGATAGCATCTTGGTTCTGTTAGGGATTGCATGATCCATGCACTCGTGTAAGTGCTTATAAAGTGCATTTGTGTAGGATTCAGCAGTCGTACCTCTATTGTCCATTTGCACGGGTGTTGTGAAGTTTGCCACTTCTGGGTTAAGAAGCATGAAGTTGGCTTTGGAGAAATATTTTACAGTGGTTTCCCTAATGGGGGGTGGGGTGGGATGTGGATGTCTAGGATGATTAGCTTGTGGCTGGATCTGACCAACAAGGAACTGACCTCTGGTGTCAAACACCGATTGCCCATGTTTTGTAATGACCAGGTCTAGGATATTGCTGCCCCTGGTGAGGGTGTGGATAAGTTGATCCAAGGCACTGGAATTTATGAATTCCAGAAAATGTTGAGCAAAAGAGTTTATAATAAGCCCTTGTAAGTCTCAAACCCAGCATCCTGCAGACCATAACCACAGTGATTTAACACTACACCATTTACTTGTTTTGCTTTCCCCTTTCCAGAAAAAGAAGAAACTTGTTAGGAAGTTTTGGGGTGTTTGGCTGGCTACTGTTATGCCTCACTTGTTGGTGGGTAACTCTGCTATGGCCATTTTGGTTCTTCTGACCTTTCATCTTTTCACTCTGATCCCTCTTGTGCTGTACCTATAACCTGCAAGGACCAGGGTGTAGCCAAATCACCTGCAGCTATAGGGATGGTCTTATGGGGCAATGGAAAAAACACTGTTATTTGTCTCAGGGAAAGGGCCCTTAAGGCAAAACATTTTGCCCAATGTACTAATCGTAGGAGACTTAGTTGTGAGGCACACTGATGTCCCACTCACTATGTTGAACAAGGAGAGGATGACAGTCATTTGTCTATCAGGTGCTAGGATCTGCTACATAACACATGCACTCAGGTCACTCCACAACAAGTACAAATATGACACAGTCATTGTCCATGTGGGTGTGAATGACCTGAGATGTACCTCCCTGGACAACATGAAAAGATATGTGATGAAACTCTCAGATGATTTGGCCCAGGCAGGTATGACTCTAGCCCTGAGCAGTATTCTACCATCACCCAGAATGATACCACAGTATGAGCAGAAAATGATTGACTTCAACAATTGGCTAAGTTTCTAGTGTCATTCTAAGGGGATCCAGTATCTGTCTGCGTGGGACAACATGATCAACAGACCTTGATTCTCTGCCAGAGATGGCCTGCATCTGTCACCCCTGGGATTCTGGGTACTGGCTAAGGCTCTAGCCACCCCTGTAGTGCCTTTTTAAGCAGTGTTCCAAAGACCAAAATTCCACCGTAACAGCTACAAACAAATGCAATCTGAGGGTCATGCTGCTCAGTGCTAGAGGTCTAAATCTTAAGATGCACTTGCTCGAAGCTCTTCTCAAAATGGAGAATGTCGACATCTGTACTGTAATGAAGACCTGGTTTAAAGAGGCAGAAAACAACCCTGCACTCCCAGGCTACAACTGATTCCATACCTTTTGGTCCCAGAATATGCCTAGAAGCTCCAAAGGCGGTTGTGTCTCCATATTCTTAAAGTATACTCACACTTCTATACTGGTAGCCCAGCACAATGCATCCGAGATACTTCAGGTACAACTAACACTGGGTAAGATGGTGATACAAGTCATAGCCTGCAACAGAACTCCAAACATGTCCCTAGACTCTCACTCCAAGTTCCTGAGCACCCCGGAATCTATCCAGGTTCAACCCAATACTCTCATACTGGGTGACTTCAACTACCCTTCCATCAAATGGGAAAACTGTTCAAGTACCAATGTACAGGCCCAATGCTTTCTGGAATTTATCACTTCCAATGCCCTGGACCAGCTCATTCTGACTCCCACTAGAGGAAGCAACATCCTCGACCTGGTTATTACCAACATGGGAGACAATTGCTCCACACCTATAGTCAATTCCTCCCTGGTTAAATCTGATCACAAAATGATCACCATGGAAATCTCTATCTCACCTACACCCCCCACTAAGGTGACCACCCTGAAAAACTTCTCTAAAGCCGACTTTGGGCTCCTAAAACAGAGGTGGCTAACTTCTTCGCACCCCCAATGAAAAATAGCTGCATGACTGCCGAATCATACACCAATGCACTGTGTGAGCATATACACAAATGCATGGACCTTGGCATACCAGATAGAACTAAGATGCTCTTCTCCAAAAAATGAAGCCCATCTGGTGGTCCCCAGCCATCACTGAACTCTACAACAGAAGGAAGAAACTGTTGCAGGAAAAAAAATGAATACACAAGACTGGAAAACCTCCCTTATCAGTCTCAAGAAAAAGCTGAGATCCCTTATCAAATCCTCTAAAGCCACCTATGTAGGCAGAATTGTGGGTGACACCAAAAACAACCACAAAGCCTTCTATAGCTGTATCAAAAACATCAAAGGCAATACCCAGATTTGCTCTGAGTTATTGCACAATGGCACTTTCTATACTGAGCCAACAGATATAGCCAACATACTGGCTGACAGATTCAGTGGCAACTCTACCCCTCTCCCCATCAAGGGCCCTATCACAATACCAGAAGAGAGCCTGTTACCCACCATTTCTGCAGCACAGTTAAAAGCTGCATTGTCCAAAGCCAAGAATACAGTGTCCATGGGACCTGATAATATCCCTGGCTGTATCCTACATGAGCTACATTATGCACTGGCATACCTAATGAATGGCACACTGCTACAGTCATCCCGTTCCATAAAGTGGGAGCAACTACAGATCCTGGGAACTATCACCCCATTAGCGTGACGAGTCTGGTATGCAAAGCTATGGAGCGCATCATCATTTACCTGCTTAACAAAGATATAGGCAATCTCCAAACTCTTGACTCCACACAGTTTGGCTTTGTCAAGGGGAGATCCTGCCTGCTGAACCTGGTTGACCTCTTCATGGCAGTCACCAAGGCTGTGGATGAGAGTAAGGCAGTGCATACAGCCTACCTCAACCTGACCAAGGCCTTTGATATCATTCTCCTCTCAGGTATCATTGATAAACTCACCAAACTAGGCATCAATCCTTACATTACTAGGTGGGTTAAAAATTGGCTCACAGACAGGAACCATAGAGTGAAAGTTGTGGATTCCATGTCAGACAGTTGACTAGTCATGAGTGGAGTCCCACAGGGCTCGGTCCTGGACCCTCTCCTGTTTGGCATCTACTTCTCAGAAGTCCAGGCCAACACAGAAGGACTTTGGCTGACCAGATTCGCTGATGACTGCAAGCTAGGAGTCATTATCAACTCCCCAAGTGATGCAGATATCCTACAAAAACACCTCTCTGAAACCAATGACTGATGTCAGAACCATGGCCTGAAGCTTCACACCAGAAAATGCATTATCATCCCCTTTGGAAAAAACTCAGTTCCCATGAATTACCACATTGATTGATGGGAGCCCACTGAACCCTTAAGGGGCCATAAGAGATCTGGGCACCCAGGTCGATAGCCACCTCACCTTCGACCACCACATTGCCACTGTGGTCAGAAAGTCCTTCTACGTAGCACATCTTATAACCAAAGGTTTTGCATCCAGGATGAAAGAGGTCATCATCCCTCTCTACTCATCCCTCATTAGATCAATTATTGAATATAACACCCCATTTGACATGTACCTGACCAGACACCTACAACAGCTGGAGAGGCCACAAAAGTACCTCACAAAAAGGATCCTAGGTCTTAAATACATTTCTATATGGACAGACTCAAGAAACTTCAGCTGTTCTCAGTCTCTTATCATCTAATTAGAGGTGACCTCTGCTTGACTTACAAAGCCATGTCCGACCCAGCTCTACTTGAAATGCTACACCTAAAGAAATCCCAGTCCTCCTGCATCACATGCTCCAGAGATCACAACCTCATTACCACAATTAACAGAACATGCTGTTGGAACAGGTTCATCTCCCAAAGACTCCCCATACTCTGGAATAAGCTTCCCATTCATGTCAATCAGAGCACCTCACTGGCCATCTTCAAGAGAAATCTTGACGAGTGGATAAGTAACAAAAAGTTCACTCCAGGGATAAGGGCTATATACTGAAGAGGCATAAAGTAGGGTGGAGATAAGTTGGGAATTTGCTATTGAAATCTTTGCTGCTTTGGTGAGAAATTGTTTATTTCTGTATAATGCTCCTAGTTTTTTGTGGACATTTTTTATGGTCATGGATATGTGAATGTCAAATTTTAGTTTATTGTCTATTTCCACTCCTAGCAATTTGGTGTGTTCAGTTGGGTATATAGTGGTGTTGTCTTTTGCTGTGATGTTAAAGTGAAAGTTGTTTTGAGTATGTTTGGTGGGTTGGAAGATGAGTAGTTTAGTTTTGTTTGGGTTGAGTATTAATTGGGCATCGGATAACCATGTTTTAACAGAGGAAAAGGCTTCCTGTGTGACTTTTTGCAGTTTGGGTAGGGACTGGGCTGAGCAGATGATGGTAGAGTCATCTGTGTATTGGATGAGTGTGCCATGTTTGGTGGCAGAGGCTAGATTATTGGTGTAAACAGAGAAAAGTAGGGGTCCAAGGATGGATCCTTGGGGAACCCCTATGGAGACAGGTAGTTGGGGAGATATGTCATTCTGCCATACAACGGATTGTTGGCGGTCAGACAGGTAACTCTGAAACCAGTTGGTGACCAATTGTGAGAAGGATAGGTTATTGAGGACAGAGATAAGTTGTTTGTGTGGGACCATGTCAAATGCTTTAGATAGGTCTAGGAAAGTAGCAGAGGAGAGATAGCCATTGTTTTATCCTGAAGGATAGTGTTAGTAAAGGAGAGTAAGGCAGTGGTGGTGCTATGGTTTGGTCGGAAACCATGCTGAGTACTGGAAAGGAGGTTGTTAGTAAGGAGGTAGTGTGAGACCTGAGAGTGTATGCATCTCTCTAGTATTTTGGAGAGTGGAGAGAGAATAGCTATGGGGCGGTAATTGGTTAGTTCTGCAGAGGGTCCGCCTTTGTGGAGGGAATTATATGTGAGACTTTCCACAATGTGGGAACGTAACTTTCTGACAGAGATCGGTTAATCAAGATGGATACTGGGTAGGCCAGAGCATCAGCTGCGATTTGTAGGTATTCACTTGGGAGGTTGTCTGCTGCTAATTTGGTGGGTTTAAGTTTAGTTAAGAGTTTTTTTATGTTGGAGGTAGGTACAGGAAAAAAGAGAAGGCAGTGGAGATTACTAGTTGAATGTGTGGGTTGGAGGGGGGGCCGTGTTGTTTAGCTAGTGATAGTATGGTTTGGGTGAAGTGTGTGTTGAATGAGGTAGCAATATTTTCTGAGGAGTGAGGGATGTTAGGAGGAGGGGTACTGACTTTACCTGGGTGGAGGATGGAGTTTATGGAGGACCAGAATTGTTTGGGGCTGTGTTGTGAGGAGTCTAGGGCAGACTGGTAGTATTGGAATTTGTCCCGTTTTATTAGCTTTTTGACTCTGTTGCGTAGTTCTAGGAATTTCTGTCTAGCTGCGGGGGTTTTGGTTTTGCACCAGTGCTCCCAGGCTTTATCCCTGTTTTTCATTTCTGACTTAGTGGTTTTCTGTAGCCATGGGGAGGGTTGTGCTTTGGTTCTGGAAAATCTTATGGGGACATGGTAATTAAGGATGTTCAGGAAGGTAGTATTAAAAGATTCAACTGCGTCATCTAGACTGAGGTACTTTAGAGCATGCCAGTTACATTCTTTGAGGGATGAGATGAATGTGAGTGGGTTTAAGTTTATTTTTTTACGTATTTGATGATAGCTGACAGGTTTAGCTTGGTACAGGTATTTTTTGAGTAGGAATGTTGGGGAGTGATCACTGAGGCTATCTGATAAACAGCCTGTTATATATGACTGGGGGTTCTTACTGACTAGTATCCAATCCAGGGTAGAGTTCTTGCTGGAGTTTTTATTTATCCTTGTTGGTGACTGGACTAGTTGGGTGAAGCCATGAAGGTGTACATGATGGGTTCGATTGTTGCCAGAACAGGATTGCCAGTCAATATTGAAATCACCTAAGATGATAGTTTCTTGGGGGAGATGGTGGGTAGACCAGCTGAGTAGGTTTTCTAGTGGAGGGATGTTTTGGCCAGGTGGGAAGTAGCATCCAATTATGTTGATGGTTTTGTTTCGGTTAATTTTGAGGTTGGTATATATTATTTCTTCATTGCCTATTTGTGGAGCTGATGATTTTAAGATCTGGATGTTTAGATGTTGTTTAAATATTATAGCTACACCACCTCCTTTTTTGTTTAGCCGGTCAACTCTTAGTATGCCGTAACCTGTAGGGAGTATTTGCTCACTGGTAATGTGAGGTTTTAGCCAGGTTTCTGTCAGGATGACTATATCTGGGGAGCATAAGTCTATGGTGGCATGGAGTTCAATGACTTTGTTGAATATACTTCTAATATTTAGGCTTAGTAGAAGTAAGTCACTTGGCTTTCTATTGGCTGTAATATGGGAGAAGTTGTGGTTTCTAGTCTGATTATGAGGACTGGGGTTGGAGATGGTAGGGCCAGGGTTGGGGTGGATGTCTCCACTTAGGGCTAGTTTTGATATGCATGAGATTATTAGTTTTCTCAGTTTTTGAATGTGTTTGTTTATAAGGGAAAGTTTATGATTGTTCTCTGTGGGTAATAGGTATGGTGGGAGGGTTACTATGTTAAGTTGTAGGGATGCTTTACGTTTGAGTGATATAGTTGGTAGAATATGTGGGGGGTGCATTGGGATGGTTTTTGAGCTGGTGGGAGGGGAGCTGAGTATGGGTGAGACATGGGTGGTGGTGTGAGTAGTAGTACAGTGGTAGTGGTTGAGTGGGGGAATGATGGAGCTTTGGTAGGATGTAAGATATGCAAGGAGAGTGCATGCAGTGAGCAAAGGAAAGGTATGCTTGTACATGTCAGTTGAGGAGGTGTGATAGTAGAGGGAATATGGAGGAGGTAGTGTTGGGTTAGCGCTGTGGTTGGCTATTGGAAAGATGGGAGGGGTTTGAGTGCAATAAAGGTGGGACCACTGGGGGCGGGAGGGAATAGGGGGCAGGGTGGAGAGCGAAGTGGGTAGAGACCCTGTTAGTTTCCTGCCCCTCATACAAAAACCTATCACAAAGCAAGACAAGTATGTGTTAAGAACAATTCACAATTGACCAATTTACATTTCAAATATTTTCCTGTCAAAAAAAGATAAAGATTTATCAAAAGAAGATGACGTATTCTAAAGAAGTTTCACAAGAAAATTCAGCAAAGAAAGAGTTTAAGTATGTTCTTTGTAGTATATAAGACCTATCCTTAAAACTAGATAAACTGGACTATAAAGCTGACAAAACAAAAGAAAACTGTACAAAGCAGATTGAATTAATCAAGGAAGTAGTGAAATAACAGAAATTCTAGGTATCTGCTATGGAGGATTCTATCACTGACATAAATTGCAGAATTACAGAAGAAGAACATAACATTTATTTTATTCTTCAACAAAACAACAAGTTATTGAAAAAAAATGATGACCTATCAAGAAAAATAATTTACTTAATTCTACTGATGATATGGACCTGAATATATCTTTAAAAAAAACCTCAATGACATATAAAACTGTTATTTATGTTTTATGTGTCTTAAAATAGGTTGTTTCTGAAATATTTTTAAATGAAATCACCTAAAGGTAATACTTTTCTATTTTCATTGCATTCATTTCATTTTACAAGTCTTAGTCTCCCTGTTACTGCAATATTGCAGTTTTTCCACTAAAGGGAGTAAAGTTTATTATAATAAGCTTATTTTAACTAAACTATTATGAATCTGAAGGGAAATAAACCATACTCGATAGTTTTATTTATTTATTTTTTTATTTCTTTTCCTTTGTTTTCTGGCCTCTCACTTTTTCCTTTTCAACAATAATTTAGTAACTCAGTAACTTTAATAGAATGAGTCTGGTTTGGGGGCTGGTTTGACTGTAGAAGGGAATGTTAAAACTCTTTACTGTTTTAATTTTTAATATTTAACACAATATTTATATATAGTGTTACTGACAGATGGGTTATAATTCAAATGTCTGCAGTGATGTGTTTTTAATCCCTTTTTCTTTCTAGTGATGTTATTAAGGTTGTATAACTTTCCCACGCTTATTTGATGTTAAAAATTATTTCAATTAAAATGTGACTTGCAGAATGTGTCCATGAGTTTTCTGTGTTTAAAGACGTTCTTTTCAGTCTATTTTCCCACTGAATTACTTCAGAAGACTTTAAAGAATGCTTTTGGCTTGCATTGAGCTTCTGTGTGTCTCTGCTTCACTCTCAATCCTTCTTGAACAGTTCCTGAGACAGAGAGGAAGTGCAACATTACCTTTATCCCCTCAGAAGCAGGAGACTTGCAGAACACAGAGAAGGATTGCTAAAGCAGACATTTAAATGCTCTAGCTATTAAAATATTTCCCAGTATTAATGACAAACTGTAAGTAGTCCGATTTAATAGAATAGTAATTCATTAGACTTCTGAAAGGCTTATTTTAGTCATATACACCTGGAACATATGTGTAATTACTGAAGGAGGAAACAAGTGAAATGATGCACAAAGGGAACATATTTAATGTGGGACACATAGACGCATTCTCATTAAATCTCAAACACAATACAAAAATGTACGGTTACCACTCATCCCGTTGGTAGCGGGACACTCACGAGTTGAGCCTTTTCATCCCATTGCCCGCATTGTCAGGCAGTGGGACTTTGAAAGTCTCATTTTTCAGTGTAGCTGAATTGCCGTGGAAAAGCCGAAAATACTTCAGGTTATTCCACAGCAATATGGCTACATCACCAACCTGGACCTGCAGTTAGAGGTATTCCCTGTTAGGTCCGGGTGGTGTAATTCAAGCAGCAATTGGCTGCAAGGATGGAAGGGGGCGTGGATTCACGTTGGAAGAGCCCTACAAAGGTCGCAGCTGTAGAGCAGTTTTGTATTAGTGCTCTACAGCTGCTAATAACTTCTTCTGATTTGGAAAGGACTGAGATAAGCCAGCAAGGAAGCCAGCCAGCCAGCAAGGAAGCCAGCCAGCCAAGAAGCCAACAAGGAAGCCAGTCAGCCAGCCAAGAAGCCAGCAAGGAAGCCAGTCAGCCAGCCAAGAAGCCAGCAAGGGAGCCTACTATCCAGCCAGCCAAGAAGCCAGCAAGGGAGCCTGCTAGCCAAGAAGCCAGCAAGAGAGCATGCTAGACAGCCAGACAAGAAGCCAGCAAGGGAGCCTGCTAGCCAGCCAGCAGGGGAGCCTGTTAGCCAGCCCAGCCACTCAGCAGACAGAGAGACAGTCATCCAGCCAGCCATTCCAGCAGGAAGGAAGCCATCTAGTCCAGCAAAGGCTGTGATAGTGGTAAGTACATAGTATTTTGTGGCTTTAGTTATTTAAAATGGGAATATTGTGCTTTAAGTTTTTAATGTTTAAAGGTTAATGGGGGGTAGTATGGCATATTTAAATATGTGCAGTGGTAATTTTGAGATTTCCAAGTAGTAGTTTTAAATGGGAATATTGTGCTTAATTTAAATTTAAATTTTTAATGTTTAGAGGTGAATGGGGGGTGCAGTACACAGTATTTAAATTTCTGTAGTGGTTATTTTGAGATTTTCAAGTAGTAGTTGTTGGGAATATTGTGCTTTATTTAAGTTTTTAATGTTTAGAAGTAGATGGGGGTGCAGTATGCAGTATTTAAATCTGTGCAGTGGTTATTTTTAGATTTTCAAGTAGTAGTTTAAAATGGGAATATTGTGTTTTATTTAAGTTTTTAATGTTTAGAGGTTGATGGGGGTGCAGTACACAGTACTTAAATCTGTGCAGTGGTTATTTTGAGATTTTCGAGTAGTAGTTTTTAAAGGTATAACACCTGTGTGTGTATGTATATGTAATTGTGATTGCTCTTGGGGATATGATTTAGATGCATTACTTTTTAAAGGCCGAACCATGTGTATAGAAGTTTTGTTTATTTCTGGTGGGGGGCAGTCTTAAATATAAATATAGTGTGATGTATTTCTATTGTCGTAGCTTTTTCAGGGTACTTTCTGTTTGCAAATAGAAAATGTTCAAGCATAGTTTGCACTTTTTTTGTGTGGAAATGTGTGCAATTAATGCTGTTTTCAGGAAGTTAGGATATACTGTTTGGGTATTTTTTCCTGTTCTTGCAAGTCTATGTGCATGTGGTACAGGTCTACCTTTTGAGGGGGAATGTTAATAGTTAACATAGTGCATTTATTATTCTAGTAGATACATGTTGCCAGCTTGCCGAAGCTGTTTCAAGATTGTTTTCATTTACAGTTGTAAATGTGTGCATTTATTTTTTATGCTGCCTTTAATAAGGTTAAAATGTCCTGCTTTGCTTGTAATGTGTGAATATGGGGGTGCTGATGTCCTGCTTTGCTTGTAATGTGTGAATATGGGGGTGCTGATGTCCTGCTTTGCTTGTAATGTGTGAATATGTGGTGCTGATTTTGCTTTGGCCTGTGTATTGCATCGCTGTGCTGGGTAAATTACTATTAATTGCTATGTTTTGAGGTAAAAGGGGTCCATGGAGTCTACCGTACATTGTAGTTTATTTTAGCTGCTCTTGCAAGAAGTATTTTTAAAAGTTAAACGTTTACAGACTTTTTTCCTTTTTTTTTTTTTTTTTTTTTTTTGTGGATGCATGCTCAGAAGTTAATGCAGTGCATTTGAGATTGTGCTAAACCATGTTGTTGTTACTGGATAGTTTGATTTTAAAGCAAGTTTGTATTTTTTGTTTTTAGTGATGTCTTCAATAAATTTACAATGTACTGCTTTCATTATAATCTGATTACGGCCAGTGCTGTTGTTGGGCATGTTCGTTAGTAGATCATTGTTCTGTGTAAATTAGTGCTATACATTTATTTCTTTTAACTGCTGTGGTCAAAAGCTAAATCGGGTCTATGGTATCTGCTGTGCATTTTCATTTTAGTGTTTTTTTGGTACAGTGAAAATGTGTTTAACTTTATTTTCTGGAGGGGTGGGGGTTATGTTCAGCGGTAAAAATAATTCATTCCGTTTCTACGAACTGTGTTAATGTCAAAGTTTTCAATGGCCAAAATGCCCCCTACATTACCTCATTTACTATTACCTTTTTCAAATGGCTTGTAGTGTTAATTCTTTTTTGCCCCATTTGCCAGTTCTTTCATATGCCAATGTTTTTCAAGCCAGTTCTTTTGCATGCCAATGTTTTTCAAGCCAGTGTCTGTATTCAGCCATCTAAAACCCCCTTTTCCCATTTTTGCACATGGGGTTGTTGGGACATTTAACAGTGGCAATCATCTAGAGCCAAGGCCAGTTCATTCTCAGGTATTTACTGAATCTATATCAAAGAACGTTAAGCTGCTTCATGTTTCATATGCCAATATTTTTATATCAGGTGCCAGTCTTTTTCAAACCAATGATTTCATGTGTCAGTGTTTCTAGCCAGTTCATTCATGCACCAATATGTTACTGCACCCTACTAACACGGTTTTGCTAAATATGTTGCATATCAGGTAAGTACAGATTCAAGCATGAAGAGAGCAGCAGCTTCATCACAGCCAACCAGCAGCAAGAGAATGTGCAAGTGGAAGGATGTTTGGAAAATGGAATTCAACTGGATCGAGAGATGCAGTGATGTCAAAGCATTCTGCGGGTACTGTAAGAGAGAATTTCTAGTGACCCACGGTGGAAGAAACAATGTCGCACGACATGAGGCAACTGAACAACATAAGACTGCTTTTTTTCAAGATAAATCCAGTCACCTGATGACAAAGTGGGCAAGGAACACAAACATTGAGGGGCCAGAACTTAGGATCATTGCAGCAGAAGCCTCTGAGGTGAAGCCATAGTTGAAAATGTTTTGGGACCGCACTCATTGGAATGCCTCCTGCATGACCTTCAAAAACCAGGCACTTCATTTGTAATTTCATCAGATGCTTCCAACAAAGGGGAACATAAAATTATTTCCACTTGTTGTGAGGTATTTTTCTAAAGAAGAAAGGGTGGTGAATGACCTTTTGGACTTCTATGAAGACCCTGATGAATCTGCACAGGCCATATTGCAGCAAATTGCGAATATTATGGAATGGCACTCCTTGCCCTGGAACAGCATTTCAGCATATAGGGCTGATAATGCCAGTGTGAACTACGGGAAGAAATTTGTGTGTATACCAGATTAAAAGAAAAGTGCCGATCACTCCAGAAGGCTAACTGTGTTGCCCACATCATTCACAATGCAGCCATAAAAGCTGCAGCACAACTACTGTACGACATGGAAGTATTTGTAATGAAACCTTTCAGCCATTTCTCAGGTTCTGCCACAAGAATCAGAGACTTGAAAGACTTCTTTGAGTTTTGTGGCATGGAATTTGAGAGTCTGTTAAGACATGTGCCAACAAGATGGCTGTCACTACTGCCTGCCATTGAAAGAGTAGTGAAAATTCTCCCAGTGCTCCAGTCTTATTTCCTCTCCCAGGGAGAAGAGGAGACCCCCCCGGCAGATATGGCAGTACTTTTCAGCTAATGTTCATGGTGAGAATGCGTTGTCTACACTGCCCCAGTACTATTTACACTTTCTCTGCGCTGTTCTTGTCGATTTTGATGAGCATATAAATACATTAGAAAAATCCAGACTTACTGCCATGGAAACTTTTTGTGTAATGGTCTCTCTGAAGTAAAAAGTGCGGGCAAGAGCTGAAGGTGCTTTCTTTGGAGGGGAAACCTAGGGCACTTATGAGCACATTAGACAGCACTTCTGCTAACAAACTGAAAAGGCACTTCATTGTGTTCTTGGAGACTGCAGTGAAGTACTTGGAACAGTGATTTGATTACACTGAAAACAACTACTTGTTTACACTGTCTAAATTATATCTGAGTCCTTTGCTTTCAGTGACATACTCAATGTGACCACTACCCTGAGTCGGCAGGATGTAGATGAAGACCATCTTTCAGGGACTCCTTTGCAATTAGGCCCTTTCTCAGTTATGTAAGACAAGCTTGACCCCAGGAGAAAAGTGGCTGAAGATTTACAGAGAAGGGCCTGAGCTGACTGCACTATATCCGGTAATTGCCAGGGTATTATCTATACCGACATCAAATGCATTTGCAGAAAGAGTTTTTTCTTTGGTGAAAGGTAAATGGACAGATGTGCAAAACCGATGTAGTGTAAACTTGTTAAAAGCTGAACTAATGTTGACTGTAAATTACTGGATGAAATGCAGTGACTTTTATTCAAATATTGTTTCAAACCGGGCCCTTCTTCAAGCCATAAAATCTAATTCAAAATACACTTTAAAAAAAAAAGTTATTTAGTGTACTAGTGTGCAGTATGTAGTACTAGGGTGCAGTATGTAGTGTTGTGTTCTTTGCTTAAGCTTTAATTTGCTAGTGTGCAGTATGTAGTTTTGTGTTTTTCTTTGCTTTAGCTTTAATTTACAATAAAAACAGTCTTAATTTTACACTTGGCTTGTGTGTGGTATGTAGATTTTTTAGTTTTCTTTCAGAATAGTCATGGTTGGTTTATGAATTTTTTTACTTTTTTAAATAAACAAGTGTCTGTTTAAAGAGTAGCGTGTTTTTTATTCCTTTAAAGTTTGCTTACTGTTACAACTGAGTAATGTGGGGTTTTTTTGCAGTAATGCTTCACTTCATTTAAATGGTTTGAGTTTTCAGTATGCTGTAATGTCACAATGTTGTACCCATAACTGTAATACTGCATCTCCTTTAACACCTCTGGTGATGTCGTGGTGAGGGTGTGGCCAGTGTCATATTGCACACACACCCTGTCTTACTGGCTACACCTCCATGTCCCACTTTGGCCTTGTTAAAAGGTGTCAACCCTACACAAATGTACAATTAAGAGTTGAGTGGAAATTTGTGTTAAATGTTTTCAACATTACTGCTGAATGTCTTATTCCATCTGTAGCTGCTACACTGTTTTTTAATGTAATTCTGAAGTTTTTAATGAGTATTATTCCTAGCTGAAGCATTTGTTCATACTAGATAATGCTGTAGCACCACTTTGTTAGAAGACTCTGATATGTGTTTTATCTAGGGAATAGTGGAATAAAATAAGTTGAAAAACTCATTAAGATAACTGATATTTCTGCATAAAATGCATACATTAGCAGTCTGCTTTATACTTTAGCCTTGTTAGATAATGAATATGAATATAAATAGCCAAAATCTATGCAGGCTGTTTTCACTAGTTTCTAGTCTGCGTGACAGAGTAGATGAGAATTTGTAATCACGTACTTGGTTTTTGTAGTAAATGTGGAAATGTAAGTAATTTACCTAGGCAAATGATAATATACAGTAGGTACTGGTTTGTAACCTTTTACAGAGTGTAATAAGTACAGGTAATCTGTTTGTTATACAGTGTTGTACATATAGGACATGAGTGTTATTTTGGTTAAATTACAGACAAGTACCTTAAAAAGACATTATTTACTCATAACACAGAGCTCCTTAAGTCATATAAATATTTCAAGTATTAAAATGGACTGAAAATATCTTCAGTATGATAGTTAATATATAAATAAACGTTCCTTATAATTAATGCTAATTATTATAAAAGAAGTTATTTAAAGTTCTTCTGATTGGTAGGGTTATTATATATTAACATTGTGGTAGTGTTTTGGTTTGTTTTCTAATAATTTAACATTTTCTTAAAAGTGTAAAATATTTAATTAGAAATTTTCAGATTATGTACATAGAAGTAGTAGCAAGAATGTGATTGGTTGTGTTATGATGCTGTTAGTAAGCGGCTTATATGAACTTTTCATCAAGCCTGCAATATTTTATTCCATGTTGGAGGTTAAAAATGTTTTTAATTCTGAACTTTTCACATCATCCTTATTGTGTTTGTCCATAATAGCTTGTTCTTTTGTTAGTGTAATGGTTAATGCACTAAATCATTGCATTGTAGTTTCTATACCTGTTGTTCCAATAGATGCCAGCATATAAATGCCTTCATTAAATATAAATGGGTTAAATAACACTTTAAAGAGGGGTAGTTTAAACAAGTATTTAACTCTGCATAAAGCAAATATATATATATTTTTTTTACAGGAAACTCATTTATTAACTAAAGATTTAAATAGATTGCTGTTAAAAAATTATTCAGTTTTAGTTGGCTGTCATTTTGGTTCAAAAAGAGGAGGTGTTCTTATTCTCGGGGAAAAAATGTCAGGTCTACCTAGAATAGAAAAGAAAGGACAATAATGGTATGCTGGGATTGGTGGTAATATAAATTGATAAAAAAAACTATACCCTTATAAAATACCTTATGGATAACTGGGAATAGCTCTAAAACAGTTAAGAAATACAGAAATACTTAGATATTACAACACTATACTGTAACAGAGAAATGTTGATAGCTGGTGATTTTAACTGCATCCTATCAGACAAAGACACCACAAATGTTAAAATAATTAGGCTACTTTCAGTAATGAAATATTTAACTCGTTTTATTAATACAATGTATATGAGATATATATATATATATATATATATATATATATATATATATATATATATATATATATATATATCAGATTTGAAAATAGATGTTTCTTTAAAATATACTCACTATTCTTTTAGATTTGGGACTCAAACCAATATTAATAAATTATTGGTATCCAGTGCATTATATTCCAAAATACAGGAGGTATTAATATTTTCATGCTCTTTATCTGACCACAATGCTATTACATTTAAATTAGCTTTAAGTCCAAACAATTTAATTTCTTGCCAAAGACTCCCAGCATATATAACTGAAATAAAAGGCTTTAATGAATGGTTATTAAAAGAGATAAATCAATCGTGTAATTTAGCAATAATGGTGAGGTCAAGGATAGTCATACTGTGGGGCATGTTAAAAGCTTATTTATATAGTAAAGTAAAGAACTATATATGGTATGTTTGTAAAAGAAAGGAATGGGATAAAGAGGTAAATGCTTTCCAAGTTGAAATTGATAAATTAAAATTAAAACTAAAACTCAATAATAAAGCTACAAGCACACAGTTGAAAAACCTAAATGAGAAATACCTAGAAATCTTACGTCATAAGATTTCCATTAATCCAGAAAATATTAAATTATATTTGTATTCAGTAAACCCCCAAGAGCGTTCATAGAATAGCTATTAGATAAGAAAACATGAATAAAATAAACCATATCAAGGAGATTGTCTATAAAGAAGGGAAAAAGACTATTAATGCTATGGATCTGAAAGATATATTAAAATGTTGAAGCAAATATTATGAAGAAATTAATAAAACACAGTCAAATCTGAGTAACAGCAACTTATTGGACAATTTTTTTAAAGAAAACATACATATTTAACTATCAAAAGAGCAGAAAAACAAGATTGATAAGTATTTTTCCTTTAAGAAATTATAAGACCAAATTAAAAAGTCTTAAAAGTAATAAAGCATGAAGTATGGATGGGATAATTCCTGAGCTATATAAACTTTACCTGATAATATTAAAAAAAAATGTATTAAATGCTTTTAAAGAAGTTAAGAGCACATCTAATATTCCCCCATCATAGACATATTCTGTTATTATACCCATTTTAAAATCAGAAAAGAACCCTGTTCTATGTTCTTCTTATCAACCTATATCACTTTTAAAAGTAGAGTACAAGATTTCCGTGCCTGTATTAGCAAAGCGATTAAATCAAGTGCTTATTGGTTTAGTAAATGAACATCAGATTGGGTTTAGAGTTAATGGTAAAGTTCGAGATAATATAATAAGACTCGTCTTTGATTGATATGGCAAACAAAAATTAAAAAGATTTATCCATAATACACTTAGCTATGGATAAATCTTTTGATTCTCTGAATTGGTCATACTTGTTCAGAGTACTAAATGAATATAACTTTCCCACTGATTTCATAAAATTAATTAAAAAGCTTTGTGATAACTCAATTTCTTTTGTCAAAATAAGCTCCTTTAAATCCAGCCCCTTTGCTGTCTTAAAAGGTACCAGAGATGCCTTTATTCCCTTTGCTATTTGCACTTAAAGAGCCATTTGCTAAGTATAAAAGATCTAACATAAACATTAAAGGTTTTAAAATAAATTATTTTTTTCTAAAATTAAACTTTTTGCTGATGACATTCTGCTCACTAGTAGTAATATTGAAATTTTGCTGAATCATATAGTTAGCTCTGTAGACTATTTTGAAAAGATTTCAGGACTGAAATTTAATCACAATAAAACAAAAAAACCTTGCTTATAAACAAAGGGGTAACCACTAAGTTAAACTCTTACAAAACATTTGGCTAGGACATTTATAGTTAAAACACTTAGGAATTACTATTGAGACTAATATTAAAAAATCAATTTTAGTTAACTACCAAAATCTAATTGATACAATATGCAAATTAACAGACAATCGGAATAAATTATTTTTCACATTTTAGGATAGACTTATGTTGATTAAAATGATAATCTTACCAAGAATTTTATTCTTTAGTCCGTCATTAATTCTTCCCCCTTCTAAAAAAGTATTAAAAAAGATAAACTCTGTTTTACTAAAGTTCTTATGGTATCCCAGAAAAGCAAGACTCTCCTTAGACTGGCACATCAACAAGATAACATTAACATTAACAACATCAGCATTTATTAACATTAATTAACATTCAACATTATCCCCAACTCAGGCATCATTGACATACTCACCCAGCTAGGTATTAGCCCTTATATCATTAGATGGATTGCTGACTAGCTCACTGATAGAACACATATAGTCAAAATAGTGGAATCCACCTCCAACAGCAGACCTGTAACCAGTGGTGTTCCACAGGCATCAGTCCTGGGACCTCTGTTGTTTGGAATCTATTTCTTTGAAGTACAGATAAAACTAAAGGTCTGTGGCTGGCAAAGTTTGCTGATGACTGCAAACTGAGAGCGGTCATAGAATCTCTAAATTATGTCAACATCCTACAAGAGGGTCTTACACAAACAAATGACTGGTGCCAAAGTCATGGCCTTAAGCTCAATGAAAAAAATATATTATCATCCCTTTTAGTAAGAGTGATATTCCTGCTAACTACCACATCAGTAATAGCACCCTAAGTATGCATTCAGTGGTGAGAGACCTGTACACACAGGTTGACAGCAACCTTGATCACCATGTCTCCACAGTGGTAAGAAGGGAATTATGTATTACTCATCTCATAAGTAACAGCATTGCCTTCAGAAAAAAAGAAGTTATAACTTTCCTGCACTGTTCCCTTATCAGGACAATAATTGAGTACGATACCCCTTTTGATATGTACCTTTCCATCCACCTACAGGTATTGGAGAGACCACAGAAGTTGCTCAGAAGGAAATTTCAAGGTCATCAGCATCGGTCCTACATGGATCAGCTGAAATCACTAGTACTTTATCCTGTTTCATACAGACTAGTCAGAGGGGATCTCTGCCTTGCATATAAGGCAATCTCTGACCCTGCTTTATTGGAAATGCTGCATATCCACAATTCAAATGGTCATAGCTTACTTGCTGTAAAGACCTTAACCTGGTATATGACATTAATAGAACCTGCTGGAGAGACAGCTATGTCTTCCAGAGGTTACCACACCTTTAGAACAGACTCCCACTTTATGTCAAAAAGAGCACCTCATTGGCTATCTTCAAAAGCAATCTGGACAATTGGATGGGTAACCATACATTCACTCTGGGAGTTTCACCTGTGTCCTTCTTGGACAGCGCAATAGGTGCTGTGTGGAAATAAGGGTAGAAATTGGCTAGGTTTGTAAGGGCACTAGGGCCATTAGCCTAGTAACTTCTTATGATCCTGTGACATCAAAAGTTGGGAAGAGGGAGACATTGGTTTCTCCAATATTGACTTGTATTCAAAATCTGTAATTATTAAAGTAATACTCCAGTGGCTTGACTCCTCTTATGCTTCCTGTTGGAAATCAATACATGAAAATATACTAATAGATAATAAAAAAAATCTGTAATAGAAATTTATACAAATTTGTACATCAGTACCCTTTTTGGGTTTTAAAAGACTATATATTAAATCAAAAGCATAAGTTTACTCTCTACCCTTTCATAATCCATCGGTTTATTGCAATAAATCAATAAATTTATGAATTCAAAATATCTAATCAAAGATCTACTGATAATATTATTTCCTACAGCTTTCACAAATGGGTGCTTAATTGTTTATTAATACAAGGAAAACGACTTAAAGAATAGTAATTTACTTTATTCGCATCAATTTATAAATGGGAATAAAATTCACTCAGCTGATTTTCTGATTGCTAGATACTGTATGAAAAACTGTAGTTGGTTAGATATAGAAACCTGCAATGATATATTCAAGTCAAAATTAAAATAGCATTACACATGCAAACTGAAACTATTCAAAACATCCTAGACTTCTTTTCTAATATAAATTATAATCCAGCTAAGTCATACTTGTCAGTCATATATATACGATTATTATAAATGGATTTGTTCCTCCTGAATTGTCATACTGGAATTACTCTACAAAAATAAATAAAGAATAATTTTCTGTGAAAAGAAACTTTCCTTAAAATCTGCAGGAAAATCAATATCCTCTCTATACTGGAACATTTATACATGGAAATTGTTGCACAGAGTCTTTCTAATACCCCACAAAATTGCGGTTGTATATAAATCAGAAAATAAAATGCCAGAAATGCAATGAAGCCCTTGATGCAGATTGGCTTCATATGATCATAGAATACAATATAGTGTCATCTTTCTGGACTGATTTTAGTAACTTTTGCCAAGCATTGTCATCAGATAATTGTATGATTACAGATTCCCTGATTTTGTTCAGTGCCCCAACCCCAGACGTTATTCCATTATCACAAATACCTCTTCTTTGGTCTGTACTATCTATTGCTAGGAAAGTTATAACTAAACACTGGAAATGCAAAACTACTCTCTCTTTTACTAGTGAATTTATCTGCCAAGCCAAATATGTTTGTAAAAATGAATTATCAACCATAAAAATGAGAACTATAAATGTAACTCATCAATACATAGTCTAGCAGAAATGTAATGATCTATTAAAAAAGTACTAATGGTTTTGTGTATATAATTCTTGTTATGGACTTTTATATATAGTTTTGTTTTATTTAGTTTCAAATTGTTGAATTATTCTTGGAATATGTAAAATCAAATGAAAACTTAAGAAAAATATTCTGATGAAAAGGAAAAGTTGATTCAAGGAGTGACTCAAAATTTTGAACCCTCCCTTTTAATAGCAAATAAACATTTTCCTTCCTGCTCAGCTACCTTTTTCGATAAGCAGTATAAACAATTTAAGCAGCAAGGATCTGTCAGTCAGGAGTTTAAAAAATGATGACAATGAGGAGAAACCACTGAAAATCAGGTGCAGTCTTCCCAGTCAGAATAACTATTTCCTAGTTCATGCTCCCTTTTCCACCCTGCCAACTACTGAAGTGTTATGAGTCTCCGTTTTGCCTTGTGGTGCCAGATTGTGGCAGACACATTGGTTTTAAATGTGATTCAGCAGGGGTGCACTTGGCAATGGAAATCCCCCTCCTTCCCAAGGGATTTCCTCCTATCCTGTGAGCTAAGGTTTCTTGTTTCTTCCTGTCTGGATCTAATGTTTGCACAGGGAGTAATATAAGCACCATGGGCAAAAGCTTTTTTTCAAGGATTTTTTTTTCTGGTACCAAAGAAAAAGGGATCCTGGAGTCCTGTGCTAGTCATTTCATTTCTGAATCTTTTTTGTCAATGGTTTCTCACCATTCCCTTTTACCTCTGATCCCTTCTCTAACTTTCTTGGTAAAGCTAGAGTTAAAGGATGCTTATCATCACTTTCCCATTGCCGTGTTGTTCAGATGTTTTTTTTTATTTTATGTGTCTGGCTTACATTATCAGTTTTCTGTGTTACCATTTAGACTTTCCACTGTATCATGGATATTACAAAAGTGTTTCGCTCAAGTAATTGCTTATTGTAGACTTAACATCATTTACATTTTTCCATATTTGGATAATTTTCTTATCTTTGAAAAGTCTTTTTCCAAATGTCAGGAGTCTTTAGCAACTGGTCAGAATCGCCTTCTTAGTATTAGTTTTCAAATCAACTTAAAGAATGATAAACTACAAATCCCAACTGGGGGACAACTAGTTACCACTAATGCAGAAAGCCAAAAGTGTCTTTGAAGCATAAGATGTTTAATATAACAAGCCTGAGGGCTTTTTCTTAAATGTATTTACAGTCTTCATCAAAACCATTGCTTGTTCATAACAAGTGCTCAATTTATAAGTTGTTTATAAAGGAAAATCATATGATCAACATTGACCAATTGCACAGAACTAATACAAACCCAACACTGTAAAACTCCACAATAACATTGTACAAATAATTAACTCATTACATCCGAGTGACACCTCCAGGTACATCTGCAGTTAACTCCTGCTAATGCCTCTAGGCATCAAATATTGCTAGTTCATATTTGCACCAATAATTCTAAAACCATGCTATTTCTATGTACAAGGTTTTAAAAGATTTTCATCTTAAAGCTTGCACAATGGCAAACTCAACTGCATTAATATTTGACCTCTGCCAAGTGCAGGTAAATAGGTATTAACTGTTGTTTTTATGATATTAATTTATGTAAATATATTTTTCATATTTTTCTTAATATCTCAACAACCAAGTAACACAGACAGAACTCTTTAGTCTCATATGCATGCTCTCAGCTAGACGAATAAAATGCTGCTGACAGTATGTGTGTAACTTGAGTGGTTGCTGAGATATTGTAAGTTGTTTACAACGTGAAAATTTGAAGCCAAGATTACTCTCTCTATTACCTACCCACCCAGTCCAATGTACAATTCTCAAATTCTCATAAATCTTAACTCAGCATTCCTGACCAAACTCGAATCTACTTACAACAAGGAAGCTAATTTGCTGCCGAACAAACTTAGAAATCCCATCACTGTCTCTCTCTAAAACACCTAAACTGGCTTGAATTACCCCCACCAGCTTCTTCTCTCTCAGCTCCAGATCATCCATTCTATCCTATACCAGCTTTCCTACTACCCAGCACTGTCCCCTCTCATCTCCCATTGTTCTCCTTCCAGACTTCTCTAAAGCTCTAACCAAGACCTACTACAAATCTACACACCCAAGTCTAAATTTGGACACAACATGTACAGCTATGACCCCACTATTGCCTGAACAGGCTCCCACTAGAAATCAGAACCCTTACACATCCTAAACAATTTAAGACAGCCACCAAAGAGCACTTTAAATGTCACTGGTCCTGCCACTGCACTCTCCCTCCTTGATCATCCCCTACTTCCCACACCCTGATCTACTTTCTGCCCTTAACTCACTCTTCTCACTAGCTTTCTCTAATCTTCCTTGACTACTCTTTCTACTGTCTTTTAAAATCTATTAAGCAAATCACCTCAGAGAAACATGCTATTGTAATTGTCTTGCCTTCATGCAACTACATTATGATAAAACTGGGTTTTTGTAACCACTTACCCCAAAAACTATATTCATCTTAATAACATATTTCTTTTTATATATCTTGTAAATAGTTTTGCTATACTCCTGATTATTGACACTGTATACCACTGTATTGTAACTTAATGCCTTGTAATAATCCTGTAACACTGCTGTTTAATGCTAATTTATAATAAAAATTGTATGATATGTTGGAGCTTTTCTCCCCGGGTCTCTGCTGAAAAAGGGCTCTTCAGCTCAGTTGGACAATCCTGGTCAACAAATGTAAAATAAATAAATAAATAAATAAATATTACAAATGTAATAGTTATTGTGTTTACTGTGATTTATAAAATTTGGTTTAAGACCTGGAACCTAAAGAATACTACCACTATAAAAATAGTTTGTACTGAAGAGTTTGCCATTTATATTTCTTTCATAATCCTTATGGTTCAGAGATATGAACATTTGTTTGAAATGTGAGGACATAATTTGATTCTGTGAAAAGACTTAGGCTCCTCCCATTGGAAGTTACAGTGCAAACTTCCTGAGCTCCATTGGAGTGCAAACCATTTTGTTGATCAAATATACTAAAATATGTACAAACAAAACCCAGTTAACATGCCTGATAAGAAAATAATTTTAGCACTGGGCTCAGACCCAAATGATCATTCAGACCTGGAGTCCTACTAGTATTTAGTCTGATTTGCCACTCCAACTCCCTATACTCAAGAAATTATTTCCATGAAACACCTCATTCACTGACATTAATCTTGCCTATATTAAAAAAGAAAAAAAATCTCTTAAAAATAATATACAGCATTGAATGTTTATATAATGGATTATTACTGTTTTTTTTAAGTTTATAGAGCTTTGTAAAAGTAGCTTCCCTAAACATTTAGAAAGATACATTATGCCTTTGGTAATATGCACAGGCAAGAAATGGTACTCGGATAATTGCTCACTACAGTATTTGTACCATGATAAATAGATATAAACTATGAACAACATTCACATTTACTTGGGCATTGTAGCTATTTTGTGATACGAGTTACTATTTCTGTGGTACATTCTTAATATCGAAATTATTTTTATAACATATCTTAGGATCTGATGTTGTTAATCTTCTTTCCATTCATCACTGATGGGTTCGGTTCTGAGCCCTCGGTACCGAGTCAGCCTAATACCAAGCTAGCGCCAGCCAAAAAAATTCTCGAGCTAAGCTATTACCCATAGTGCCCTTTTCCCTGTTACTTCAGATCTCATTTGCCATGTAGCCGTAAAGCCACATTCAAGCCAAGCTCTCAGCTAAGTGGAAAAGTTTTAATATCTTTTCTGGATATTTTGTCTATTTCTTGTTCCTTGGTGGTAATTTTGATATTTCTTTAATTTTGAAGCTGTCTATAGACCTTTTAACGCTTCTGTTTCTACCTTTTGGTAGTCTTTAAGTACCATTGGTGGTATAGCCTTTTTTCCTACCCTTGTGGTATTTCTAAATACCATCGTTGGTATTTCTTCTTCTTCTATTTTGTGTGTGTTTTTCTTTTGATATATATATAGTTAGACATAGATTTTTTTGATCTTTAGACATGTTAAACTTAGAAATAGTAGAACTCTTTGCCTTAGTTTTTTTATCTGACTTGTTGGTGCTTGTTTATGATGTCAGATAAAAAGGGCACATTGGGGTTTAAACATTGTATTTCTTGTAAGGGAAAACTGCCTAATAGTGATTCCCATGATGACTGTGTTTATTGTTTAGGGGTGCCCCATCTTTCAGTGCAACCCCCTTGTGTGATTTGGCAAAGTTATAGTCAGCACACCTTGAATGAGCACAAAAACAAATTGATTCTGAAGGGCCTCCTTAAGTCACCCTTTTCAGAGGCCCTTTCTGCGATGGAGGTCTCATCCCCTCCAACCAAGGTTAAGAAAAGATTCCACTCTGTTCCCTCTTCACCATCGGGTGTCCAGGGCAAACCTGTAAAGTCTAAAGTACCTAAATTGTCTTCAGAGCACAAGTCCACCTTATCGGCACCGACCTCTTCTGCTCCACATATGACTGTTCCTATATCAGCGCCTGCTTCGGCTCTGATACTGCCTACGGCACCGACTACTGACTTTCCAAAAATTACTACAACTTTGGCATCGACTGCCACTTCGGCACAGTGCATGCCTTTGATGCCTATCTCTGTGATTACACTTGCTACAGAACCTTCTGTGTGACTACAAGTGCCCCTTCAGCACCGAGCTCGTTCATGGTCCCGATAACGACTATTTTGACTCCACATCTTCCGGTCTCCAAACTTGAGACATTGGTGCCACACCACAGACCCGATATGCTCCATTGATAGATCCATTTCTAGGGCAAG
This sequence comes from Protopterus annectens, assembly GCF_019279795.1. Lineage (NCBI taxonomy): Eukaryota > Metazoa > Chordata > Ceratodontiformes > Protopteridae > Protopterus > Protopterus annectens. The sequence continues at coordinate 94,624,829 of NC_056745.1, read as the reverse complement.
TATACAGTCCATTCCTAGAATAACCTGACTCCCCGTTGGGAGTTTCCACTAGATCCACCAGGAGCCTTTCAAAGTTTAACATGGTGCATCTTGTGGATCAGCTATTGACAGCCAGGGGGATACTCACTCCGTCTAGGACCCATCCACCTGCAGGACTTGTGTTGGTTTCTCCATGGACTCCATCCTACTCTCCTCCTTTGACCATAATGGTTTCAAAATCTTCTGCTCTGACATCCTTTTTGGAACCCCCCATCTCAGCAACTGTATTGGACCTCACTGGGGCTCTGGGACTGTCCCTTTGGCCATCATTCTCATCTGAACCAGGCCTTCCTCAACTCTGTCATTGGGCTGCGGGCTCTTCAGTTCACTATACAGTTCCAAGTGTGGCTATGGTTCCATCCACGGTGCCGGGGGTTCCATCTGCACCAATCCTGCTTGAGATTCCATCCTTGGGAGCAGGTTCGACAGAGTGGGGTGTGACCTTGGTTCCGAGGTTGTCCTTATTGGTTCCGGGCTCCCCTCCCTCTTCAGGTGGACTTGCTTTCCGAGCTATGGAGAGGGCAATTGCTTGTGGAAGCATTCCACTGATGTCGGAACCCCAGACCTCTTTTTCCCCTGAGCTACAGCTGACACAAGCCACCGCCCTGGGACACTGGGCAGGAAAGTCGCAGGAGACCCCGTTGCAGGGAGTCCCCTCTTCTGACTCCTCCTCAGAAGCCCCCACTGAGGAGCCCCCATGGAAGAGATTGTGCAAGAGGAAGAACATAGACTCCCCTGAAGAGCATCTGACAGAGGATACAGATTTCGATGATGGTAAAGGGTCCCCACAGTCACCCCCTGATGATGTCTCCTTTGGAGACATCCTTGAAATGTTGAAACAGAGGGGTGATTGGAAGCCTACTAACCCTTCTTCCAAGGGGTCCGTGTTTCTGCAGACTTTCTGTGCCTGGCCATCTACCTTTTGGGTGACCCTGCCTGCAGATGAGCTGGTACAACTTGTGGTTCAGCGCGCCTGGAAGAACCATGATTCTGTTGAGTCGATCCCTTGGAGACCTGACAAGATACTGCCCCCCCCCCAAAGAAAACCCTCATTGATCAAGCGTTTTACCAGTCGATGCTATGGTGGTGGTGGTGACCACAAAGAAGGATCTCGCCGAAGAGAGTCATACTGTTCATCTGCCCAACAGAGAGTCCCAGAAAGTGAGTTTTTGCTTCAGCGAAATTTGCCATATGGTCTCTAAATTATTTAGCACATTTTACAAGGCTCCAAAGGGACTTGGTTTCTGAGCACTTGCAGGACAGGTGACTGATGAGGTAAGGGACAAAATTGCCTTGCAGCTTGCAACCCTGGAATCGATCTCCAATTCGTCTATGAGGTTATTCTCACATGCAACTGAAGGGTGGTTAGAGTGGCGGGTTTGTTATGAGATACCATGCCTGGATGTGCCTCTGTGACTTCATGGACCTTTTCAAGTCTTCCTTTCTGAATGTTCCATTCGAAGCAACTTCCCTTTTTGACCCCAAGGTGAAAGTCACCCTGGCCAGGTGTGAGCAGGACAGTAAGACCCTTTCTCCTAAAGGCCTACGTTATTCCAATCCTCAATGTTCCTTTTCCAGGAACCAGAGGAGTGGAAAAATGTGACACAAAAAATCTCAGGGTCCTTTCCGTGCCACACGTGGCAATGATACCCCCAGGGGCAGAGGGGGTAACAATTCTGGAACACGCCCCTACCAAGGCAGAGGGGGGGCTATGTCACCAGGGACCCAGGGATTCTTTCTCTGGGCAGCCTTACCAGCGCTCCTGAAGAGTGGCCCGATTGCTTTCCTCTGGAAGCAGTTGGGGGATGTTTCTCTTTGCACAATGCTGCCTGGCATTCAAGAAAATTCCAACCGTTGTGTGCAGAAGATTATAACCATAGGCTATACTATCCCCCTCATCACTTATCCAAAACTTCTGACAAAACATAACGACGTTCCACCCAGTCAAAGGGAAGAAACAGCTACAGAAATAAACAAGCTATATCAAAAAAGAGTCATCCAAATAGTCCCACCAGAACAATGTGGATCCAGATTCTACTCAAGATTCTTTTTGGTGCCAAAAAAGACAGGGGACTGGAGACTGATTTTGGATCTCAGCAATTTGAACAAGTCTGTTGCCAAATGAAATTCCAGATGGTCACGGTTCAGTCCATTCTTCCCTTTCTAAGGGAATGCGATTGGATGTGCTCAATAGATTTCCGGGATGCATATTACCACATCAAAATGGAAAAACCCTCCAGGAGTCTACTTCACTTCTGGCTAGGAGTCAATCACTACCAATTTTGTGCCCTGCCATTTGGTCTCTGTACAGCCTCCAGGGTGTTCACAAAGTGCATGGCATTGGTCACAACTCACCTGAGGCTACAAGGATTCCAGGTGTTTCTGTATTTGGATGATTGGCTCTTTACTGCCCCCACCAAGCATCTTCTGGTAATAGCCCTGCAATACACTCTTTCCCTGGCAAGACATTTGGGGATAACGATAAACTGGGAGAAATCCAACCTTCCTCCAACTTAGAACATAGAGTTCATTGGAGCAGTCTTTGACATCTGCTCTTGTCTGGTGTCCCTCCCAGCTCACAGACTTCAGAGATTGAGGATCCAGCTCCAGGTGATACTCTGTCAAAACAAAGCCTTAGCAAGGGAAGCTCTTCAGGTTTTAGGATCCATGGCAGCTTCCATACCAGTAGTGCCTCTTGTGAAACTGCATATGTGAATACTTCAATGGCTTCTATCTCAATGGTTTCCGAATTACAACCCTCTATGCTTTCAAATTCAGATAACCAATTGCTGCAAGCAGGACCTTCTTTGGTTGATGAGGCCAGACACAGAACTTTGGAGCCATCCATTCCTTTCCCCAACCCAAGGCCATTGTGACAATGAATGCTTCCCTGATAGGGTGGGGGGCCATTTCCAGGGAAAAACAGTCCAAGGCACATGGTCCACTTTGAAGGCCAATCTGCATATCAATGTTCTAGACCTGAGAGCGGTGCTGTTAGCGTTGCAAGCATTCCAATCTATTCTTCCTTCTGAAACAATCACAATTCAATCAGACAACATTTCTCACCCCCAAGGGTTGAGTCACCAGAATCTATCCAGTCTGGTATATCAACAAGCAAGGAGCAACCAAGTCCTACCCCCTGTGTCAAGAGGCAATGAGAATTTGGCAGTAGGCAATAGCTTCCAACTGCTTTCTGATAGCAATGCATATCCTTGGGAATTTCACTGTGATCGCAGACAAGCTGAGCAGATGTATTCTCCTGCCTCACGAGTGCTCTCTCAATCCCAACATAGCGGCAAAAATTTTCAGCCATTGGGGCCAGCCTTGCTGTGATCTGTTCTCCTCCCCATCAAACAACAAATGCAGCAGCTATTTTACCCTATTCCCCCCACAGGGGGAGTCCTTGAGGGATGCTGTGATTCATGGTTGGCCCAACGGGACTGCTATATGCCTTCCCTCCATCCCTCTGACTCCCCAATTTATAAAGAAAGCTATTCGGTTGAAATGCAAAGCCTCCTTTTGGCCTCGACAAGTTTGGTTCCCCTTCCTTCGGCCTCATCTGTTATGTTGACTGTGGATTCTGGACCCTTTTCCAGACCTGATTTCTCACCCCCAAGGGTTGAGTCACCAGAATCTATCCAGTCTCAAGCTGACAGCTTGGTTTGTCCACTTCTACTAATTGCCAGGCAGGATGACCTTCCCTCACCTGTATGTGACATTATTCTGGCCTCTCACAAACCATCCACCAGAGACTATACCTAGACAAATGGAAGAGGTTCTTTATTTGGTCTAAGAAAAGGAGGCTAGACCCATACTCAGCTCCACTTGCAGCAGTTTTACATTACCTTTCAAAATTCTTCGAAGATGGAGCAGCAGCTTCTACCATACGAGTACATCTAGTGGCTATCTCTAACTTTCCTGATGGGTTGGATAACTCTCCCCTCATCTTGCTTTGGTTATGCAAAACCTTTCTTAAAGGGATCTCCCACATCAGGTCTCCAATCAGACAACTTATAGAGCCATGGAACCTCACATTAGTTCTTTAGTCCTTAACTCAACCCCCTTTTGAACCTGCAGCGAAGTGTGATCTCAAATTTTTATCTCGGAAGTCCCTTTTTCTGGTAGCCATCATGTCAGCCAGATGAATTTTAGAGCTTCAGGCTTTATGCATTAAAAATCCCTGTTTAATCTTCCACAAGGACAGAGTATCACTCCGGACAAACCCATCTTTTCTCCCCAAAATTATCTCAGATTTTTCCGTCAATCAGACCATTGATTTGCCAATATTTTTCCCAAGTTTTTCTAATAAAGGGGAATACTGTCTACATTTTTGGATGTACACAGACAACCTAAGTTTTATTTAGACAGAACCAAAGCAATACGTAAAACTGACCAACTTTTCATTTTCTTTTCTGGACCTAGAATGGGAAGTTCTGTCTCCAAGGTCACTTTATCAAAATGGCTAAGGGACTGCATACTCTACATCTGTTCACTTTCAAAAAACCTATATGACAGAATGTTAAAGCCCACTCTACCAGATCTATGGCAACATCTGTAGCTTTCCATGTGAGAGCCTGTATGGATGATATTTGTGCAGCAGCCACATGGACTGACACCCACAATTTTATTAATCATTACAAATTGGATGTGGTCTCCAGACGGAGAGCTGCCTTCGGCTCATTGGTACTCGGGATCGTTCTTCCATAAGGGCCGCCCAAGGAACACAAAGTAGCTGGGAATTCTGTCCCATCAGTGATGAATGGAAAGAAGATTAACAACATCAGATTAAGAAGTTTTGTCTTACCATAACGTTCCATCTGTGTTGTTGATCTGCTTTCATGCATCACTTCCCACTCTCCTTCCCCCTCCAAAGGCACCTGGGGGATACTTTGGGTCCAAGTGGTGTGTTAGGGGATTTGTGCAGAAATTACCTCTGCTTTACTAGTACAAAATGGGCAAACTCGATCTGAGGTAACAGGGAGAAGGGCACTATGGGTAATAGCTTAGCTTGAGAGTTTTTTGCAGGCACGAGCTTGGTATTAGGCCGACTCAGTTCTGAGGGCTCGGAACCGAACCCATCAGTGATGAAAGAAGATCAATAACACAGATGGAATATTATGGTAAGACACAACTTCTTTTTTTGAACTTAACTTACTATGCATTTCTGTACTACATGTGGTGTCCCAGTGTTTCTTCAAAATGTGTTTAATACCATTAGCAACCAGAGTATAGAGTGATAAATACCTTACCACCCACACACTATTATCTAAAGGACTCTTCGCCTCAAACTTCTCTAGATCCCTTTAAACCTATTCTCTAAACACGTTAGTTCCTCTTAGACTGCCCCCTCCGTATAACCATAGAATCGACCTGTGAATGAAGATATATCCTTCTCCCTTGTGATTAAAAGCTCAAACCTCTTTACTTCTTAACCTATCTGTATATCTGGGTATTTACTCATCATGTACTTGTGGAATTTAATAGAATGTATTTGTAATGAGTCTCTCTGTATTTTGTATACTATGAATGTTGCTGATGTTAGTCTATGTATTGTTGTTCTTTTCAAATGTGGAGCTTTTCTCCCCGGGTCTCTGCTGAAAAGGGATATGTATCCAGTCAGACTAACCCGGTAAACAAATGTAAAATAAATAAAATAAATAAAAATAAATACTGTTGTTTATACAGGTGTTCTTAAACAAATCAAAATTAATGTCAGACAAATGCAATATTGGTTTAAATTGATTAGTTCTTCCTGTTAATATTTATTATATTTAAAAAAATAAAGGTGTAGGGTAACCCTTGGTGACCAACATTTTAATCAAATTATCTAGTTCTTCCAAAAGTTCTTCATCCACAGAAATACATCTCGACAGTTGTACCATTTGTCCTTTAACTAGGCTACATTTTTGGTGGAAAGGATGGCAACTGGTACAATGCAGATAAGAAACAGAGAAGGTTAATTTTCTATATACAGTGTACTGAAAACAACCGGCAATGTTATCTTTCCCAGTAACCACATCTAAATAATGAATTGACAGAACAGCACTAACACTGGTAATAGCAAGAAAAAGTTCTTCTCACTCTGAATAACCTCAAGCAGCTCAGATACACCTAGACAAAATTCAAGCTGTCAGGAAAGCTGATCAGCTGTTTGTCTTCTATGAAGATAAGATGGAAGGACAACTAGTGTCAAAACAGGCTTTTTCCATGTGGTTGTCTCATGCTATTGCCTTTTCTTATACCCATTATTATAAGCCACTTCCAGTAGACCATTTACACTAGGGATTTGGCTTATTCTGTGGCTTTCTGGAAAGGGGTGGACTCAAGAAGTATTCTAGTGGCAGCAACATTGTGCACATTCTTTTGCAAAGCACTACAAACTAGATTCCTTTTTCTAGGTCCAGAACTGAATTTGCTAAGATTATTTTCCAGGGTTTTCTGGATTATTAGCATATTTTCCTCCTCCCTTCTTAGTTTCTAAGCCATTTAGGGATTCATGTAGATATTATCATGTCTTTTGGCAAAATGTCAGAGGTAATAAGAAAATCATATAAGTAAAGTCATGGCATCTAGGTCTGTAGAAGTCATCATGCCACTATACTCAGATCTCATCAGAGCCATCATTGAGTATAGTACTCCCTTTAGTATGTACTTAACCAGGTACATGAGACAACTGGTACATTCAAAAAGGCTCCCCATAAAAAGAATGCAGGACATAAAATGCCCTGTGCAGATTGCCTCAAAGCCCTATCCCTATACTCCATTTCCTACAGACTGCTGGGAGGCGATTTATACCTGGCATACAAGGCATACTTGGATCTTATTCTGATGGACCTTTTGCATATCTATAAAACAAAGTGCATCAGAACCACTAAATCAAAGGATTCAGACTTTGCTTGTAATTTAAACAGATTGTGTTGGAAGGACAAGCATGTAACTCAGAGAATTCCTGTTCTCTGGAATAGTCTTCCCATCCATGTGAAGCAGAGCCCTTCCATAACCCTATTTAAGTGTAACCTGGGCTATTAGATGGGAAATTGGAAATTCACCCATGGTATTACATCTATGTCTCTGATGGACAGTAACAGAAGTTAAATCATGCCCTAAGTAATATGCAGCCCTTAAAACAGCCTCTAAGGCAAGGCAGCCTGTGGGATTTATTTTGCTTGCATGGCTCAGCTTATAAAGGCCCAGTGGTCACTAGCCGAGTATATACCTATGAACCATGGAAGCTATGGTAATTGACTCAAACAGCTTAGGCTGCTACAACTGTTTTTTAAATGTTGAACATATCACAGCTGTGCATTTAAACTTTCCATAATGGTCAATGTTCTAATAGATCACTGTTGCAGTTTTCCCCATATTTTGGCTGTTTTCCTTTTGTATTGCTAAGGTATGGGTGCATTGACCCTTGTACATATTGTTTACCATTGGGTTTATTTCCTAATATTATTTTCAGGGTTTTGCCTACCCTTTCTAGCAAAAAAAAAAAAAAATATATATATATATATATATATATATATATATATATATATATGAATAAATTGGCACTTTATCTTTATACTATAGCTAACCTTAAGCTCCTGACAGAGTGAATGGAAGGTACCCTTTAGCTTTGAAACCTGGCTGGTCACTGTTGCTAGAACATGAGACATTTAAGTACTGCAACAGTGCTCTATTAGAATATCTGCTAGTATGTTTAGTTTATATGGTCATGATTAGATCACTGAGGCAATTGCTTTAACAATATAGATTATATCCTGCCATCAACAGTTAAGATTACTACAGCAGTGATTTACTTGAACATTTAATTTTATGTTAAGTTCAATTACACAACTGTATTTTACAAATGTTTATGTTCCACAGTACTAATATAGATATTTTTCTGTGTATTATGCATGTGGTGATTGCACAGTGTAATTGTTCCATGTGTGGATGTTGTGTCATATTTACAGTTATATATCCCTAAGCAGGGCATACTTAGTGCTACGTTCTATAATTGATATAAGAACATAATTATAGCTATGTGACAAAGACTTATGGATAATATGCAAATTAGTTGTGATGGAATCCCTAAACTGTGTACCAATAGAAAAAGGATTAATATGTCAGAGTTGCGGAGTTAGATTGTACCCTCTTTGTAATCACTTGATTTTTTTATTACTAAAGCATAACGTATTGCAAAATCATAGAAGTATAGCTACTGAGCATACCTCCAAGAGTCACGCACTGCAGACATTGGCACACATCCAACAGTAACAACATAAATTCATTTGCAACATGTTGCAGTTGCGCTTACTCATTACAAAAAAGCAGTGAGTAAGCACATTTGCAAAGGAACAAAAGCTACAACCTATTATTTTCCATACCTGTAATACTCACTACACATGTTGTTGGTAATCTTTTTTGTGTAAACATGATGCATATTGAATATATTTCATTTTATCAATGTATACTACTACTGGGAATATGCCAAGTACAATATGTCTTATGTCATGTAATCAGATAACATTTCCTACAAGTATGCAACAAGTACTTGTGGGTGATTGGGTAATATGATAAACATAACTGTGGACTTTCCAAGCACAGCAGCCTTTTGTAATAGTATGAGGTATTGAAAAATACACCTACTAGTACTGCTTAGGAATAGTATTTTTGCCATATTTTATAGTTAACTTGTGAGCACATTAATAACATTACTAATATGTGTGAACCAATATCAACTATGTGTTACACATCCATTTACACTGTCCAGTACTATGCATGCATATAATCACACTGTTCAAACTGCCATAAATTAGCAGCTATATGTATGCATGTATGCAAGTATAACTGTGCTGCACTATAGTCTGTTTGCAACATTCAAGATGTTCTTGAAAAACCCAAACATTTCTGTTTCTGTAGCAATGTCAATGATACCACATGTAACACACTTGCCTTTGGTAAAGAGGCCTGTGGGTTCTGTTCCAATACCCAGTATATCAATTGCTGACACTGCAGTGCAGAATAAAAGGGTGCTACACTCCTGAGTGTGTCATCCTTTGCATAAGATGTTAAACTGAGGCCCCACTTCCATCTGCTGATGATACTTCAGGTGAATGTAAAAGATCCCATGACACCTATTGAATAAAAAAGGGAAAGCTCTTCAGTGTCCTGGCCAATTTTCCCTTGTGGTATAAATACCACTTCAAGTCTCCCCTGAAAATAGTTCACTAGCTTACTGGGACTAACCTAGTTATCAAAAAATAAATACATAAAAATAACTTTGCTCATCTCGCACTCTGGTAATATTGTGGTGGTTCTTTGAGATGTGATGATTTGTAAGGAAGTGTGTCTCTCCCGAGCTCTCCTTTCTAAGATGTCACAGTTAAACAGTATCACCCAAAAATGTAACCCCTCAGACCAGGTTTACCAGCTTAGGAGCTAAGACTGATGCTCGAAGAGGATGGCTTGGCAGTAATGGGAAGCCCATCCCCCTTTAGCCTGGCATTATTCAGAAAAAACATTGTGAGGCATTAGGCATGGGCATCTCTTTAAACTAAATCTACACTCCTCCTAAATTTGTGACTACACATTCACATACTCTTGATATTGTTCATGGCTCTGGTCTTCACTGAGGCTCCAGGAATGGCTTGCCTCACTCTAGAACGTTATCCTCATGCCTCCACTGAAGCAGGATGAGCAGTTATAGGCTAATCATTCCTCCCTTCCCCCATTAGCTCTTACAGATGTTTGTGCACTCACTGAAATCAGCTTGTGCCTGGGTCACAGTAAGGACACTATTCCTCTTCACCAACAGAGATGGCTTGCTCTGCAATACTTTTGGATTTTGAGATATACTTTTGGCCTCAGCAAGGATTGACAGACACTGGCTCTGTGTGCTCTCAGTCCTGGAAGTTCTAATACACTGTATGCTAATGAAGTCCATTAATGATATATGTTGCTGAAGAGCAAATATGGCAGTCAGAGTATCATATAAATCTGCAATAATCTGAGACACTCACATATATGGGACTACTTGTACATAGAGAAATAATGCAGCTGCCCGAAACCAAGATATGTCCACATATTTTATGTCAGATCAGATATACTTGTACCACTTTCTAGGTCTGTGCTCAATATGTTTATGATTATGATGCTCCTGCCATGTATTTGTTGAAGGTGAAGACTTGCTTGGAAGATACTATATGCATATTATGTTATTACTTACATTTTTTACCTTCATTTGGAAATCACTATTTAGATAACAATACTTTCATTGTAATACTTTTTGTGGATAACTTTTGTGGATACTGATGCATATATGTGAAGTTGTTCTATCTCGCCATTCATTCTTACAGATGGATTTGGAGCCGATCCTCAGCTCCAAGTCGGCCTACTACAAAGCTCAAGGTCTTCAGATAGCTTGAGACCAAGTCCCTATCCCATGATGCACCTAGAGTTACCTCAGATCTAGTTTGCCATTGCAATAGATCAGAGGTTCTTGCTAGCTCGGGCCAGTAAAACCTTATTTTTTCAAATATTTCTGCATTATAGTCATAACTCTTTATTGATATAGATTTAGAGTGTGCTTAATTAGTGACCTTTTGTCACAGTTTAGAATAATTAGAGCTAAGGTTTAGTTTTCAGTGTGTGAAATAGTATTTAGTATTGTTGTGTGCATTTAAACAGCGATTTTCTGTCACAACTTGATACTTTATCTTTGTTTAGATAAATACTTTTGTGTGGACTTTTAGCCTGTATTTTTCAAAGGGCTTTTTGATTGTTGTTACTGTTCAAATTTATTTGGCTGTGTACATTTTTACAGTAACCTGTTTTGTGATACTGTAGTTTGTACAGTATAGCTGACCAAGACAAATACCCTAAGACAGGATTTAAAAAATGCCCTAAATGTGGCCAGAAAATGCCTGTCACTGACAGTCATGTTAACTGTGTGTATTGTTTGGGACCATTACATCTCCAAGATAGCTGCTCCATATGTCATTCTTTCTCTTCTGGGTTTCTCCAGGAGAGAAAGAGGAAATTGATCGATAGAGGTTTGCTAAAACTCTATTTCCAAGAAGCTTTGAGTGACTAAGATGGATCTAGTAAGTCCTCAAAGTCTTTCAAGACTTCTGAAAGTAAGAAATCCAAAAAGTCTTAGATGTCGGCTCCACAGATATCAGAGCCAACTGTCTTATCCTTTTGGAGCTGGTCCCCAGTTCTGGAACCGGTAACCAAAGTACCTAAGTCTCCTCTGTTACAGTCGGTACCACCCTCTATCCACTCATCTCAGTCTTTGATCAGCCTTTCCGATTTGGATGTGGATCATGTGGTGCAGAAGCTTTTACAAGCACCGGCCTTTGCTAATTTTTTATTGGCTATGACCCAAGCAGCTTCAGAGCCGAAGACCCTTTTGCCAGCTACTACTCTTCCTACTCCGAGCCATACCGGTTCTTCGGAGCCAGAGGAGTCGGACATGTTGATCATGGAGCCTTTGGAGCCTACACCTGCTCCAGTGTCTTCGGCTCTGTTTACTCTGACATCCTCAGTGCCAATCGAGGAATCTAGGAGCCGACACTTTCTAGTGTGGACTGGGGAGGATAGTCAGACAGACTTGTCAGTTCTGACTCTGCCTCTCGGGGCTTCAGCTTGGATTCATAGGTTCATAGGTTCATAGGTGTTTACTGGGCTGTCTGCCCGAAGGCATATATTAGCCCAGCCACGTCGTGCTAAAATGCCTGTGTCTGCTTCTGCTTCACACATCCTTGCCAAGCGTAGAGACCCAGAGCCTCAGGAAGCCCCACTGGGTGGCCCATGCTCTTCCGAGACCTTACCAGAAGCTCCCACTGATGAGGTTCCCAGGAAGAGAGTTTGTAAGAGGAAGCATCTAGACTCCCCACAGGAGGCCCTGACATCTGATACCGACTTGGATGAATCAGAAGGGTCCCCACGGTCCCCTTCTGAGGATATCTCATTTGCTGTGATATTAGAAATCCTTAGGCAGAGGGGTGACTGGCAGTCCACCAACCCTACTGAAGACAAGTTGGTTCTCCTGAAGGCTTTTGGGTCTCAGCCCTCCACCTCTTGGATGTCTCTGCCCTTTGATGAGCTTATGCAGTTGGTCTCACAAAGGGTGTGGGAGTCTCCAGACACCATGGAGCCTGTCACTAGGAGGCCTAATAAATTTATCTCTGCTCCCCAAGACAAATCCTTTCTGACCAAGGGTGTGCCAGTTGATGCCATGGTGGTAGTGGCAGCCACCAAAAAGGAAATTTCAGAAACTTCCTCTTCTATCCATCCTCCTAATAGAGATTCCAGGATCATGGATAGATATGGGAAGCACACTTACAGTTCAGTGACTTTTGCACTGCGTTCGCTCAACTATCTAACCCATTTTATGAGACTGCAAAGAGATTTCCTCAAAGAGCTGGGAGATGCTGTTCAGGATACAATAGCTGCAGGAGCTTCAGATAAAATTGCCTCCCAGCTTGCTACCCTCAACTCCATAGTTAACTCATCCATGTGCCTCATTTTGTATGCAGCGGATGAAACAAGCAGGGCAGCAGGTACAGGAATTGCTCTTAGGAGACACTTCTGGATGCGCTTGTGTTCCTTCGCGGAGCCCTTCAAGTCATCCTTTGTAAATATCCCTTTTGATGGCTCATCCTTTTTCGGGCCTAAAGTTAAGGACTCTGTCTGCCGTCTGAGTCCATTTTTCCACCCCTACCAGACCCTAACCCAAGGGTCAATGGTGAGGAAAGATGTGGTTCTGAAAAGCCCAAGAAGCCTTTCAGGGCACATGTGGTGAACCCCCCTTCCAGGGGCAGAGGAGGGAGCAATAATGGAAGATGCCTCCCTCGTGGCAGAGGGGTTCCGCAAAACCAGGGCGACAGAGATCACTTCTTTGGAAAGCCCTACCAGCGCTCCTGAAAGGAGGCCCGACTGTCCTTCTCTGGAGGCAGTCGGCGGTCGCCTATCTTTGTATCCAGACACCTGACTCAAAATAACAAATGACAGTTAGGTACAAAGTATCATTTCCAGAGGATACTTCATTCCTTTTCACCACACCCCATCCACCAACAAGGAAAATCCCGGACATTCCACCCAGTTACAGAGAACAAGCAACAGTAGAGGTCCAAATGTTGTAAGAAAAAGAGTCATCCAACCAGTCCCAGCAGACCAGACAGGATCCGGAACTTACTCAAGATTCTTTTTAGTTCCAAAAAAGACAGGGGACTGGAGACCTATATTGGACCTCAGCAGGCTAAACAAATCTGTCAAGAAAGAGAAGTTTTGGATGGTCACGCATCAGTCGATGCTTCCCTTTTTAGGGAAAGACAATTGGATGTGCTCGATAGATCTCCAGGATGTGTACTACCACATAAAAATGGCCAGACCATCCAGGGATCATCTGCGCTTCCAGCTGGGAGCCAACCATTACCAGCTTTGAGCCCTGCCCTTTGGTCTCACTACAGCTTCCAGAGTGTTTACCAAATGTATGGCAGTGGTCACGGCTCACTTGAGACGTTTAGGATTCCAGCTGTTTCTGTACCTAGTCCATTGACTCCTCACCACCACCACCACCACCAGGCATCAACTCATTCAAGCCAGAGACACCACTCTGCACTCTGCAGCCAGTTGGGCATTACAGTAAACTCAGAAAAATCTGCCTTGTTGCCATCGCAACATACTGTTTTTATCGGAGCAGAGTTGGACACCACCTCCACCACTC
>NC_056745.1:94603576-94606076 GCF_019279795.1 Protopterus annectens | reverse complement strand
GAATATATATCTTTTAGTTAGTCTATACAAAGTAGTATTCAATACAGTTTTTTAGTAGATACAGGATAAAAAAAACACAAGCATTTCAGTGAAGATCACTGTGAGAAAAAATAAAGTTAGTAGTGTGTACATATTAAATAATAGTTATGATCAAATGAATTTCCTTTATATATATATTTATTTATTTTTGAGTAGCAATAAACACTGAGTACCAGTAAGAGTGAAAGGGAAGGTCTACAAGAGGGTAGTGAGACCAGCTATATTATATGGGTTAGAGACAGTGGCACTGACAAAAAGGGAGGTGTCAGAGCTGGATGTGGCAGAGTTAAAGATGTTAAGATTTGCACTGGGTGTGATGAGGGTGGACAGGATTAGGAATAAGTATATTAGAGGGTCAGCCCAAGTTGGAAGGTTTGGAGACAAAGCCAGAGAGGAAAGATTACGGTGGTTTGGACATGTGCTGAGGAGGGATGCAGAGTATATTGGGAAAAAGATGCTAAGGATGAAGCTGCCAGGTAACAGGAAAAGAGAAGGCCTAAGATATGTATACAGAAGAACAAAAACCAAGGATGCACCAACAGCTATGTAGAAATCCAAAAATTATCAGCAGACAAATCCAAAACGACAACAGCCAACGATGTATTCCACTTTTTATTGACAGGAACAGAATAAAATCCAAAAATTATCAGCAGACAAATCCAAAACGACAACAGCCAACGATGTATTGTCGTTTTGGATTTGTCTGCTGATAATTTTTGGATTTCTACATAGCTGTTGGTGCATCCTTGGTTTTTGTTCTTCTGTATACAGCTCTTTTTATCCAAGGTTGCTTCACTCAGTGGTGAGTTTCTTTTACTGCTAGGCCTAAGATATGGTTTATGGATGTGGTGAAAGAAGACATGCAGGTGGTTGGTGTGACAGAGCAAGATGCAGAGGACAGGAAGAAATGGAAACAGATGATCCGCTGTGGCGACCCCTAATGGGAGCAGTCGAAAGAAGAAGAAGAAGAAACACTGAGGAGAGGGAGAAAATGAGATAAGGAGTGGACAGTGTATTGAAAGGGGTTATATATATCTTGTCAGTCAGGTTTGGCAAAGGAGCAATGCCAGTTTTTGGATAGATGTTCAAATAGTAGTTGTTTAACTCATTCACTCAGGAGCAGCTCAGAAAAAGCTGCCTGCTTAATTCCACCATAGGAACAACAGTGCAGTCTGAGCTCATTTTCAGAAAATCCATTTCTAATACCATACAGAAAACACGTTCATAACTCTTTAACTATAAGAACTAGACTAAAAATGTAAATGCGAACGTTGTACAGCAGACATTGACCTTTCCAATAGTGTAAATGTTGATAATGTATTAAAATATGTATCAAAGTCATTATTAAATATTTGGCAAGGAATGTTGATATTGTGCATATTTGTTTACCTTTTTGGAAATGCAAAGCACAATACCTTGGTCGGTGTACCGTGTAGACCCAGACAATTTGTATTTAATTTGTTTTTATCAATGTTAGCTTTAAAATGATACCTTAACCATTACTATGTGATGTTCCTTTATGGAGATATTCACAGAAATATAATTAATATAATATTTCTCATAATTGATAAACAAAGCATAATATCTCATCACCTGTAATAGAGAGAGGCTACATATCAACATAGAAGTTGTGCGTCTCAATGTCAGCTTCAAAATGATGCATCAGTTCTGTCATTATCATGCTCCCTTGCAAAGATATGGGTATAATAATGAGAAGTATTGGAAATGTATAATTTTCATATTCCTACAAGACTAAACAAACTGTGATATCAATACATGTGTACAGTGCATAGACACAGTTATTTTACCATGTTGTAAGGATTAACACTGTCTTTAAAATGGGGTATTACTTAGCACACTCAGATGCCCCCTTGCAAAGTTATTGACCCAAATATGAAAAGGTCATAATTTCCATAACCTAAGTCAGAAACAAACTTTGACATCTGCATATGTGTACAACATACAGGCACAGTTCTTTTACCATGTTGGAACTATTGATACTGTCTTCAAAATGTGGTATTACTTAGCACATTCAGATGTACCCTTGCAAAGTTATTTACCCAAATATGAAAAAAATTAATAATTTTCATAACCTTAGTCCTAAACAAACTTTGATATCTATACATGTGTACAACATACAGACACAGTTCTCTTACCATGTTGGAACTATTAATAATGTCTTCAAAATGAGGTATTACTTAACACATTCAGATGTTCCCTTTCAAAATTATTTACAAAAATATGGAAAAAATATAAATTTCATAACCTAAGTTCTAAACAAACTGTGATAACTGTACATTTGTACAGCATTTTGATAGTTCCATTACCCTTTTAAAACGACATTTTACTCAGCATTTTGACAAGCTCCTAACAAACTTATAGAAGATAGGAAAATTAACTCTGTACATATGGGTAATTGAAATCACAGGTGAAAAACATAGCAGAACAGAAAATTTTGATG
>NC_056745.1:94516076-94598576 GCF_019279795.1 Protopterus annectens | reverse complement strand
CCAGAAAAGACATTGCCTGGCGTCCAATATTGGACTTATCAGTTTTGAGCACATTCCTGGACATTCCAAAATTCAAAATGAAGCATATAAATTTATCCTTACTTGGACGGCTGTCTCATTCAAACAGAAAACAAGGACATTCTTCTTCAACATCTGGCATTTGTAAGAAGGCTTCTAACATGCCTAGGGTACACAATAAATGAAAAGAAATCACAACTGGTACCCTCTCAAAAAATTACATTTTTTGAAACTATGAAACTATTCCTGGACATTCCAAAATTCAAAATGCTAACTTTACAGCTACTGCCTATGCTGGACAAGAACGCTTGGTTAGTATCTCTAGACTTAAAAGAGGCGTACCTGCATATCCCAATAAGAGAATCGTGCAGAAGATACCTCTGCTTCAAGGCAGGTTTTATGCATTACCAATTCTCTGCACTGCCCTTTGGCTTATCTACTGCTCCCAAGGTCTTTACAAAGTGCCTGGCACCAGTAATTGCATTTTGCAGACAAAGAAGCATACAAATTTATCCTTACTTGGACGGCTGTCTCATTCAAACAAAAAACAAGGACATTCTTCTTCAACATCTGGCATTTGTAAGAAAGCTTCTAACATGCCTAGGGTACACAATAAATGAAAAGAAATCACAACTGGTACCCTCTCAAAAAATTACATTCCTGGGTGCAAGCTTGAATACAACTGCCCAGATGGCTTACCTCACGCCAGACAAACAAAGGCAACTGACTATATATTTCAAACAGATGGCAACAAAAACCCAGTTATCTGCAAGACAAATTCTGCAGGCTGTGGGGTTCATGGCATCCTCTATTCTACTAATTCCATATGCAAGACTGCATATGAGGAAACTTCAATGGTACCTAAAAAGTTTATGGAGTCAACATTGTCACAGTCTGGAAACAATGATTCCTCTCATTCCCTACCTACAACAGGAGTTTCTTTGGTGGGCAGAGACATGCCACCAAAACAAGGAACTGTCATTCGCTCTACCCCCTTCCACTCAAACCCTAACTACAGATGCATCAGACTATACTTGAGGGGCCCACCTGGCGGGGAGATGCATTCAGGGTATATGGAGCCCAAAACAAATGCATCTACATATCAACCAGAAAGAGATGCTAGCTGTTCAGAATGCCCTGACAGCCTTCAAGGACTTACTTCATACAGGACAACTACTGATAAAGACAGACAGCACCACGGTTATGTGGTACATAAACAAGCAGGGGGGTACACATTCCTACCCCCTTTGCAGACTAGCCATGGCATTGTGGAACACAGCCTTGACTTACCAAGTACATCTTCAAGCTCAGTTCCTGCCAGGAAAACAAAATACTCTGGTAGACGACCTAAGCAGAAATCTTATGGACCCGCACGAGTGGAAACTGGATCCACAAGTCTTCAGCATGGTAACACAGAAATGGGGGAGCCCAGACATAGATCTATTTGCCTCCCCCAAAAATTATCAACTGGACAAATTCTGCACAAGGACTTATCACAGACAGGCATGGAAAGTGGATGCCCTGTCCTTCAGTTGGAAAAACCTATCAGTATATGCCTTCCCCCTCTGCCTCTTCTCTCCAAGGTCTTACTAAAGGTCAGACAGGAAAAAACAAAAATGATCCTAATTGCTCCGGACTGGCCTCGCCAGCACTGGTACCCAATTCTAAGGAATATGTCTCAACTCCCTCCTTGGAACTTGCCTCAAATACCTCATCTACTGTCTCAGCAGGACAATCAAATTCTGCACACTCAGCTCCAAACTCTGAACCTTGCAGCATGGCTGATCATGTAATTATTCAAACAACACCTCTCAGTAAATCTGTTATGGATGTCATTTTGGAAGCCAGAAGGCCTAGTACTAGAAATTCTTATGCTGATAAATGGAAACAATTCTGTGCTTGGAAGCAAGCACAAGGAACGGACACAGCAAAACCAAATATCCCACAGATTTTACAATACTTGACTGAGATGGTTGACAAGGGCCTATCCTTCTCTTCAATACAAATCCATGCCTCTGCCATCTTGGCTCATTATAATACGGAGCCTCCCATCTTTTCTCATCCTCTGCTAAAACAGTATCTTAGAGGGGCCAAAAATTTAAGGCCTCCCAGAAGATCACCAACTTCTGCATGGGACCTCAATTTTGTGCTGGAAAAACTCACCCTGCCTCCTTTTGAACTAGCAGCTAATGCAGATATAAAGTTTTTATCTTGGAAAACAGCTTTCCTTTTGGCAATTACTTCAGCAAGAAGGGTTTCAGAACTACAGCCTCTCATGGCTATGGAGCCTTTTATTACATTTTACCCAGACAGGGTGTCCCTCAGGACCAATCCTTCCTTTATGCCTAAGGTGGTATCCAGTGTGGCTCTTAACCAAACTATTCACCTGCCAACTTTTTACCCAAATCCGCAGAACAAAGGGGAGCGGATTCTGCATTCATTGGACATACACAGCCAACTAAGATTCTACTTAAACAGGACCAAATCTCTAAGAAAGTCTGAGCAACTACTGGTGACATTTGGTTCAGGATCAGAGGGGAAGGCTATATCAAAGCAGGCTATTTCTAAGTGGATAAGCCACTGCATTCGTTCTGCTACTTGCATCATGGTAAACCTGTACCCAAGGGAATCAGGTCACATTCCACCAGAGCTGCCTCTACCTCAGCAGTCTTTCTCA
This sequence comes from Protopterus annectens, assembly GCF_019279795.1. Taxonomy (NCBI): domain Eukaryota; kingdom Metazoa; phylum Chordata; order Ceratodontiformes; family Protopteridae; genus Protopterus; species Protopterus annectens. Next base: position 94,595,881 of record NC_056745.1, on the reverse strand, counting down.
GAGGAGTTCCAACCAAAGACATTCTAGAAGCTGCTACTTGGAGCTCTGTTCATACCTTCACAAAGCATTATCATTTGCCTCTCTGCTCTAAATCCAGGGCAGGCTTTGCCACTGCAGTTCTGCAGAGCCTTATAGCCACTCCTAATGCTATTTAGTTCCATCCTCCCATCCATAGCTTTGGGATTTTACCCAAATGTAATGACTGCAACAGTGAAACACAAAGAACATAGTACAGTTGTGTACACTTACCATAAATGTAGATGTTCAAGTGTATTCACTGTTGCAGTCTGGGTTACCCACCCATCATCCCCCTTTTCTATAACTTCTCTTTCCTTCACTGTACTCTAAAGCCTTTGTGGTGTATTTGCTTTTAGATGAAGGTAAAGTTTATGTTGCTAAAAGTGCATTTTCATATATTGCTGTTTATTTATATATATATATATATATATATATATATATATATATATATATATGTATATATGGGTCTACCTGATAACACCGACACGCCAAAACACCGACAACAAAATAACCGACACGAAAAAAAAAAAAGTTCAAAAACACGAAACTTCACATGCCTGACAAACCAAAATCCCGACAATCAACAAAACAAATACCTTTCCAGAAAAAAACACACACAACACAAGCACACCAAAAACCTTACAAACCTACACTAAACCTTACATACACAACTATCTTTGCACTAACTTTAACCTAAACCCTAACCCTAAGGTCCGTCTCTATCGGACACTTACCATACCCGCACCTTAACCCTAACTAATAAGGCCACAGAAGTGACCCTGTCCAACCCTTTAAAGAAAATCTGACATAGAGAGTGTATGTTGAACTAACAGCTGTTAAAATACTAGGCGAGTTTGACCCTGTGCCTCAATTTTGTGATCGAAAACAAAACACCAAAGTAGAGCCAGGATTATAGTGCGATGTCTATGGATGTGTACTAGCGTCAGCCATGGAGCACTGAGTCTTATTTTTACTTCTAGCTATGATGCCCCCTTAGGAGGTTTCTAACAAAGAGCAGAGGGTACTTACCCAAACAGAGAGAAGCGCTTGCTGCGATCTGGCATAGCATCTGTCAAATCTTCGTCTTCTGTGAGTCTGACATCCGCTTTGCTACCGGCTCTGCATCCCTGCACCAACTGACACCTACAACAAGAACACAGTTAGGGTGGTAGTACCTGAAGGAAAAAAGATCACATTTAGGGAAAAATGAAGAAGTGAAAGTAACGTACCTTCACCACACTATTCTTTGTCATTTGAAGTGTGTACAACGTTGTATGCATTCACAGAACAAAGTTTACTACTTGCAATCCATTGACAATTTGCTTTATCAAACACTTAGATTTTCTCAAACAAGTTTAATGTGAGCAGCATGTAAATACACGCTGAATCATAATGATAGAATGTAAATAATAAGTTTAGTTATGATTTCAGTGTGTTTTACAGTGAGGACAGCAAAAAATCAACATTAAAGTTTGTGGTACTTGTGGAAGGCACTCGGAGGTAAGAGCCTGAAATTTCTCTCGTGTCATAGCGCGGTCGGGTGTAAGCACAGAGGTGCCATAAGACGGTACTTGAGGGAAATGAGTTAAAGCGTATAGATTCAGGTGTGTTTTGTAGGGTGTGGGCTAGAGAGTTCCATAATTTGGTTATCTGATTTGAGAATAGGGCTTCACGGTGTGTGCTGTTAGTTTTGTTTACTGTCAGAAAGTTTCTGTCTGCAGATTTTAGACTTTGTGGGCATGAGTAGGGAACAACAAGTTCCTCAACGGATGGGCTACTCTCAGGATGGAAGATGATATTATGTGTGAATTTAAGTTGGTAGAGACGTAGCTCGAGCCAATTTAATTTATGTAGATCAATACAATGGTGGGTTTGGTGGGAAAGGTTGGCTGTAAAAAAGGCTATTTTGATATAGTATATATAAGGCAGAAATAGTTAAGGCATAGTTTACTAATCACAGCATGTAAATGCAATTGGTTATTTACATTAATCAGCAATTTATAAATTATAATATGTACAGTTCATGTTATATTGCATTACACCACAAAGCAAAGTATACAAAGTACAAATAAATACAATCTAAGCTGTGCAAGGTATTTGAACTAGTAGTGGCAATTAGCCATTTTCTTTGAAGCAGCTGCTGCTGCACGACTCTTTGAGCATGGCATTTTTAACTCACTTTTGAATTTGTCTAGGGTATTTTCTTGTCTTAACTCTGCTGGTATTTTATTCCATATAGAGGGAGTTCGTTTACAGAAAGCCATTTCAACAACTATTTTCAATCTTGGTTTTATTAGGGTCATTGATTCCTCTGAGTCTACTGTTACAATGTAGCTTTGTTGTCTAATTTAAATTATCTTTCTCAGGGAAGGGCAGTGACCAGATTTCAAGTTTTTATAGAGTTGGGATTCTAGTAAATGTCTTGCTTGATCACTGGGAAATAACCAGTTAAATTGCTGCAGAAGTTGTGAGTTGCGCGTTCTTTGGTCTGCTAGAAAAACAAATATGTAGATTTTATTGACAGCTGTTGTGGTCTTACTACAGTGGTTGGTAATTAATGGCAGTCCATATTCAGTTTTAAGAATTAGTACATTTCTGGCAAGAATTGTAGCATAGTTTCAATTGCCGAAGAAATGAGAGAGAGATTTTGTAGCATAGTTTCAGTTACTGAAGAAATTTCCTGACAGTGATATCAATGTACAGGTTGGTCAGTTATCAGACCTAGCTATTTTTGTTCTGAGATCACTGGCAAGACATAGCCAATTGGGTCATTTACACTGATGCTGAGCAAACTCTTTCTGGAAATCCCAAAGATCATAATGCTAAATTTCAGTGTATTGATGAGCAGTGTGGGTTTTCTTTTTCATCTGTTTAGGGCTATGAAACTCTCTTGCAATTCTACTGTAGTAAACTTAACTTCTTACTAGATTCACAGAGGAGGACATTATCAGCATACGTAATTATGTTAATGTTAGAGATTTCAGAGGAAAGGTCTTTGATAAATAGTGAGAATTGCGGGGAAGCAGGGACTGATTCTTGGGGGATGGCTGAATTAAAGATATCACTGGAAGAGAGTTGGCTATATGCATTTACCTGAAGGGACCTGTTTTGCAAATAACACTTTAACCACTAAAGTTTGGTGTGTCTGAAGTTGTGTCTGCTGAGTTTATGATTGACGGACTTGAAGCTCTATTCATGTCATTGAAGAGGCCCTGTTTTAACAGGATTTATTCACGCTGTTGAGAATGGTATTTGTAGCAGTGATCATGGCAGTCATTGCACTAAAGGAAATGTGAAGACCATGATGAGCAACATATAGACAATATTTGTTTATGTGGTCAAAGATCCGAGTATATATTAGTTTTTCAGATATTTTAATAAGTGAATACAAATTATCAATAGATCTGAAATCTTTACAGCCTTATTACATTCATTATGACAGCATGCTTGAATGCTTAGAGGACGATGTCAGCTGAGTGCGCTTCCAGGCGTTTCTGCAGTTACCTCCTACTGCGCCTCTAGATGTCAAATATTGCTTATTCATATTTGCATTAATAATTCCAAAACCATGCTACATACAAGGTAACAGAATATTTTATCTTGAAGCATACATAACAACAAACACAATTGCATTGATATTTGACCTCTGTCAATGAGTAGTTGTTAGAACTGTAAGGTGATAACTTCATTTTTTAAAGGCTCAAGTCACACCCACTAGGAGTTAAAGATATACACTCAAAAGAGCTGTACTGGAGGGAATGAGTTAAAACAAGGATTGTATATGAAAGTAAGTGGATTTGTGATGTGTAGAGTTTTGTCTGAAGAAAGAGGGATGAAGCTTGGAGAATGATGCTCCATAAGTATTGTCTAACTTAAGGAGAGCATTCTTAATTTGTTTTACATTTATCTTTCAAAAACAAAAGCAGGGTGCCCAAGCTACAAGTGTGCATGGTAGAGAATATTGTGGTTGTGATAACAGGGTATTGTCAGTTATTTGTGGAGATAAAATGAGGTTAGTGAAAGCTTATGATAATTGTTGGAAGATTTTCTAATGTTAGTTATTTCACAAGTTAGTGATTTCATTTCAAAGCAAAATTGTTTTGGCATTTTAAATCAAAATTGTTTGGGGCTTTTGGTAAATACTTCCTGCTTTTTCTTAAACATAAACACACACACACACGCACACACACACACACACATATGGATCTACTTCAGTGGATCAAAATACCATAACATCAAAACTCATAAAGACGAGACAAAAACATCGCAAATTCACATCCACAAGTGTTAAAGCTGAATGTTTTAAATAACAAACCAACTAATGCGCATGTCAAGAAGTCATCAGGGGATTTGAATGGACATCTTGTAAAACACAGAAACAAATCTATATATTGATACACTTAAACAAAAAAATACAACTTTTCCAATGTTTTTGCAAGGGGGTAAATCATGTACGAGCATCCCCTGCAAATTATATATACCAACTTAGAGATCACATTACAGTGGGGAAAAGGGTTAAATCTAATGTTGTTAATCTTCTTTCCATTCATCACTGATGGGTTCGGTTCCGAGCCCTCAGAACTGAGTCTGCCTTTTTACCAAGCTCGCACCAGCCAAAAAAACTCTCGAGCTAAGTCTCTACCCAGAATGCCTTTCTCTCTGTTACCTCAGATCTCATTTGCCATATAGCCATAAAGCCGTTTCAGCTGAGCTCTCAGCTAAGTGGAACTTTATTTGATATTTGTGTGAAAAACTTTTGATATCTTCATATTTTAAGTGATTAGTATTTCCAGTGTGTTTTCTTCTGTTTAACCTCTCCACTCTAACCGTTGTTACCCTTGGTAAACTTTCAAGTACCATTGCAGGTACGGCCTTTCCTCCCTTACCCTTGTGGTATTTCTTCAATACCATAGTTGGTATTGTTTTTCCTGTTTAACCTATTAGCTTTGGTTTTTAGTAAGGTGTTTCCTTTTTCTCTTTTCTCTACATATCAGAGTGTTGCTATATTTGTGATTTCTTTGAATGGTTTTTGACTTTGTTCTAGTTGGATATACGGTTGGCCTGTGGTGTCTTTCTGTCAAGATGTCGGATAAGAAGGGTACTTCAGGTTTTAAGCATTGTGCTTCATGTAATGGCAAGTTACCTAATAGTGATTCTCATAATGACTTTGTATACTATTTGGGAGTGTCCCACCTTTTGGTGCAGCGTCCATGTGACATTTGTCAGAGTTTCAGTCAATGCACTCTTAATGAGCACAAAAATAAACTGATCCTGAAAGGGTTACTCAAGTCTCTCTTCTCAGAGGTTATTTCTGTGGTGGAGGTTTCAACCACTCCTACTAAGGACAAAAAGAGATCCCACTCTGTTCCTTCTTCACCACTGGGTGATCAGAGCAAGCCTGGGAAATCAAAGGTCCCAAAGTTATCTTCGGAGCATAAGTCTACCTCTACGGCTCTGTCTTCTTTGGCTCCGAGCATCTCAAAACCTTCGATACCTGCACCAGTTTCGGCACCGGTCCTGCCTCCAGCACTGATTATAGACCTTACTATGCCTATGTTGACTTCTACACCTGTGGCCACTTCGGCTCAGGGCACACTTTCGACTTCTTCAGTATCTACCATTTTGGAACTGACTGTTTTGGCTCTGAGTGCCACTTCGGCACTGAACGTTGTACCGACCTCACTGGATTTGACCCAATGTTAAGTTGTCAATCCCGCCTTCATTCTTGCTGGATGGACTCGGCACTTGCTAAGCTCGAGAGCTAATTTTACCAGCTCGAGGCAACCCTATATCCCATGATGCAAGGCGGAGACTACCCAGATCTCGTTTGCCGCTTCGCTAACGAGGTGCCTTTTTTTACCAGCTCCAGGTAAGTTTCTGAATAATAAGACTTTAGTCTCACCCCTTTAATTTTCATAACTGTAGTTGTTTTTTGTTAACCTTAACGCTTACTTTAACCCTATTCCCATTAGTGTTCCCTTTTTTTCGGGTTATTTATCCCCTTTCCCTAGGTTAGGTCTTAGGCCTTCCCCTTCCTAAATTTTTCCTGTCAGGGATTGTTTGTGTCTGACTGTGTTGTATCCCTGTTTAGTTAAAATTTTTGGATTGGGTGTTTTTTGTGTGTGTGTGTTGGTGTTTTGTTTTTGACAACTTGTGTTTCCTCGACACAGCTATGTCGAAGGACACAAAGGTCTCAGGCTTCAAGAAGTGTGACTCGTGCTGTCAGAAGATTTCTCTGACAGATGGTCACACTTCTTGTGTTTACTGCCTGGGACCTCTGCACCTGCAGGACTCTTGTGCTATCTGTCATGCCTTCAGCCCAAGAGTCCTGCAGGAACGCAGAAATAAATTGATATTGAGGGGCTTATTAAAGCCTGAGAGGTCCCCGACTAAGTCGGCGCCGGGGAAGCCCTCGAAACCTATGGCTGAAAGTTCCAAGCCGTCGGCTACTGGTTTATCTTCACCAGTGTCGAGATCGGCTCCGGCCGGAGCCGATCCTTCCATTATAGCAGTCACAGTATCGGCTCCATCCGGCGCCGATACTGCCCAATCTGGACATTCAGTGTCGGCTCCGGCTGGAGCCGACGTATCCTCGGCTCCTTTGGCTCCATCGATCTCTAAAAAGAGATCTCGATCCCCCTCATTAGAGTCGATACGTTCGGCTCTGAGATCACCCTTGCTCACGGAGCGGAGCCATCGGAGCCATTCTTCTCGGTCGTCCAGGCTGTCTGATCACGACCTCGAGAGAGTGGTGAGTAGACTATTTAAGTCTCAGGCATTGGCCCAAATGCTCCATAGCCCATCTCAACAGACGGTAGCTATTTCACATCCACCAAACATTCCTCCTTCGACTCTCTTACAGAGCTAGGAGCCGGAGCTCCTCGGAACCGTGACCATTGTAGCTTCGGAGCCGATACCACACCTTTTGGCTCCGTCGTCCTCTGCTCCGATTTCCTCCTTGAGGCCTTCATTGGAGGGATCCGGGCGTCTGGTCTCTCTCGTCAGCTCCAAGGGGTCGAGTGGCATCGGACCCTTGTCCGACCCCGTTCTCCCACTCGGGGCTTCGGCGTTGGTGAGCGCAGCCCCGACATCTGCCTCGGAGCCTTCCCTCTCGGTGAGGCCTGGAGTTCCTATCTCTTCGGAGCGGGAACCTTCTGGTCTCTCTGATGGGGGAGCCTTCGAGGTGATGAGGAGTGTACTAGCCCCTGGGCTTATTCAACGGACAGTTCCATCAGCTCCTCCCACTACAGTGCCTGCTGACGTCTCTTCCCACTCTCTTGCTCCCGGACCCAGAGATCCAACACCTCAGGTTTCCCCATTGGGAATATCTTCCTTTTCCGAGGCTTCTCCTGATCTGTCAGGTGAACCTCCGCATAAGAGGACATGTAAGAGGAAACATCTAGACTCCCCCGAGTCTATTACATCTGATACTGACCTGGATGAGTCGGAGGGATCCCCAAGATCCTCCTCTGAGGATGTCTCTTTCTCAGACATCCTTGAACTCCTTAAGCAGAGGGGGAACTGGCCCTCCCTTAATCCTTCCGAGGACGAGTCAGTATACCTGGAGGCGTTCGGATCTCGACCCTCCACCTCCTGGGTGTCTCCGCCTTTCGACCCTCTTATGGATGTAGTGGCTCGGAAGGCGTGGATGGCTCCGGATTCGGTGGAACCTATTCCTAGGATGCCTTCTAAATTCATTACGGCCCCACCAGATAGACAATATTTGACAAAGGGTGTCCCAGTTGATGCCATGGTGGTGGCTGCTGCCACCAAGAAGGAACTAGCTGATCCTTCAGTACTAGTCCATCCTCCTAACAAGGATTCTAGGACTATGGACAGGTACGGCAAGCGGATTTTTTCTTCAGCGACTTTTGCCATGAGATCGCTGAACTACTTGTGCCACTTCACCCGCCTTCAAAGAGATGTTCTTAAAGAGTTGGGAGAAGTTTTACAGGATCCGTCAGCTGCTGGGTCTCAGGATAAAATTAGCTCACAGCTAGGAATCCTTAACTCCATTGTTAACTCCTCTTTGCGGCTCATTTCCTATGCAGCCGATGGAGCGAGTAGGGCCGCAGGCACAGGAGTGGCTTTAAGGCGTCAGTCCTGGATGCGGCTTTGTAATTTTGCAGACCCCTTCAAGGCGTCCTTCACAAACTCCCCTTTTGATGGTTCGACCTTGTTCGGACCTCAAGTGAAAGACACTTTGACTAGATGCGAACAAGATGGCAAGACTCTTTCTGCCGTAGGAGTCCATTTCTCCACCCCTTCAAGACCTTACCCCAAAGGACAGAAGGGAGGGAAGATGTGGTTCCGCAAATCTCAAGGAGTCACGCCTGACGCACAAAGTCAGTTTACCCCCTGAGGCAGAGGGGGTAACAATAATAGACGCCGCCCTAGGGGCAGAGGGGGTCCGCAGAATCAGGGTAGCAGAGAGCCTCTTTCTGACAAACCCTTCCAGCATCCCTGAGATGTTGCCCGATTGTCCACCTTCGGAGGCAGTCGGGGAAGATTATCGCTGTACCCAATAGCCTGGCTTTCCCTTTCTCAAGACAAATGGGTACAGTCGATTATATCCGAGGGTTCCAAAATTCCCTTTATTCAAACTCCAATTCAGCAAAAGGGAACCCTTCCAGACGTTCCACCCAGTCTAAGGGAACTAGCAGTACTAGAAATATCAAAACTGCTAGCAAAAAGAGCCATCCAGCCAGTCCCAGCGGACCAAATAGGATCCGGAATCTACTCAAGGTTCTTTTTAGTTCCAAAAAAGACAGGGGACTGGAGACCAATATTAGATCTGAGCAAACTAAACAAGTTTGTAAAGAAATCAAGATTCCGGATGGTCACGCTTCAGTCCATTCTACCCTTTCTGGGCAAGGACAATTGGATGTGCTCGATAGATCTTCAGGATGCGTACTATCACATAAAAATTCACAGACGCTCCAGAAGATTTCTCCGCTTTCGGCTGGGGACCAGTCACTTCCAATTCAGGGCCCTGCCCTTTGGACTCACAACAGCCCCCAGAGTGTTCACCAAATGTATGGCAGCGGTTACGGCTCACCTGAGACGTCAAGGATTCCAGGTGTTTCCATATCTAGACTGGCTCCTCACTGCCACCACCAGGCATCAACTTCTCCAAGCCAGAGATTACACCATTCACATTTGCAGAGGGCTAGGGATTTCTATAAATTTCGAAAAATCTGCCTTGTCGCCTTGTCAATCTATTACTTTTATAGGCGCAAAATTGGACACCGTACAACTTTCAGCAAAGTTAACAGACCAAAGTATCTTGGACATTCAAAGTCACGTCCAGGTGATTCTTCTCAGCAACAAAATTCAGGCCAGATTTGCTCTGAAAGTATTGGGTCTTATGGCGGCCGCCATAACACTTCTTCCCTTTGCCCGCTTTTACATGCGTCTTCTACAATGGATGCTATTCGCCCAATGGTCTTTTCAACAACTTCCCATGCGTCACAAGATCACAATAACTCCAACTTGCAAAAGGCATCTGACCTGGTGGATATCGTCCCCTCAAGTCCATCAGGGCAGACCCCTTGTTCCTCCTGCCCCGGTTGCCACGGTTACATTGGACGCCTCCCTGATTGGGTGGGGGGGGGCATTATCAGGGCAGAATGGTCCATGGCACTTGACAACCTTTCGAATACCATCTGCACATAAATGTCCTGGAGATGAGAGTGGTGCTTTTAACGTTGCAAGCCCTCAACGACTCTCTTCCCCTGGGAACTATTGCAGTCCAAACGGACAATATGTCCATAGTGTGGTATATCAACAAACAGGGCGGAACCAAGTCCTATCCACTGTGTCGAGAGGCTCTCAGACTTTGGCAATGGGCAATCTCTTCTCAGCGGTTTCTGATAGCAACGCATATCCCCGGGAAATCCAACATCATAGCGGACAGATTGAGCAGAGCTATTCTCATGCCTCACGAGTGGTCTCTCAAACAATCAGTGATGGAAGAGATCTTTCAGAAGTGGGGCCTTCCTTGCTGCGACCTTTTCGCTACACCTCAAAACAGCAAATGCCCAGACTTCTTCTCTCTTCCCCCTTCCAGGCCATCCCCCCAGAGACGCTCTAACCCAAGATTGGCCCCGGGGACTTCTTTATGCCTTTCCCCCCTTTCCGCTGATACCTCAACTAATTCAGAAAGCAACCGCCTTGAGAGCCAAGTTGATTCTCATTGCCCCTTATTGGCCTCGACAGATATGGTTTCCGTTCCTACATCGTTATCTCTTGGTACAGCCATGGCATCTGAACCCGGTTCCAGATCTCCTGACCCACCAGTCGGGGCAGCTGCACCAATCCAATTCTCTCAACCTCACTGCTTGGTTGCTCCACTTCCATCCTTAGCCAGGCTTCCTATGATTTCTAATCCCGTCCAGGATATCATAGTAGCTTCCCTAAAATCTTCTAAGAAAGATTTACACTAGTAAATGGCGATGTTTCTCCTTCTGGGCAAAAGCTAGGAACATAGACCCCTATACTGCTCCGATTCATTCAGTCTTGGACTTCCTAGCAAAGATTTTTTATTCAGGATCCTCTTCCTCCACAGTAAAAGTTCAACTGGCAGCCATTTCGAATTTTCATGTAGGCCTTTTGGACCACAACATTATGTCACATAAACTTTGCAAGGCATTCCTTCGAGGTATCTTTTTACTTAAACCTCCGATTAGAGACCCCCACCCACAGTGGGATCTAAATTTAATTTTAACATCCTTGATTCTTCCCCCTTTCGAACCTGCGGCTGCCTGTTCTTTGAAATTTCTTTCTTGGAAGACACTTTTTCTAGTCGCCATTACTTCTGCCAGGAGAGTATCTGAGCTTCATGCTCTCTGCATTCGTCCTGCCTACTTAATCTTCCACAAAGGTAGGGTATCTCTAAGGACTAATCTGTCTTTCTTACCAAAAGTGGCATCGCAGACGAACTTAAATCAATCCATTGATCTTCCAGTGTTTTTCCCGAATTATTCTGATAGAGTGGAACAAAAGTTACATTGTCTTGAAGTTCACCGCCAGCTCAGATATTATCTGGACAAAACTAAACTTTTTAGGAAATCTGATCAACTGTTTCTATCCTATGCAGAGAACAGGAAAGGCCTTCCAGTTTCCAAGGTGACTTTATCTAGATGGCTGTCTTCTGTGATTACTTACATTTATCAGCTCAGAGGCAAAGAGTTGATTTCTAAGCCAAAAGCCCATTCTACCAGAGCTCTAGCTACATCGACAGCTTTTCAAGCTAGACTTCCAATAGACACTATTTGTGCAGCAGCCACATGGGCCTCTCCTCATACCTTTGTTTCACATTACAAATTAGACTTGGCCTCCAGAGACAGAGCGAATTTTGGTTCCACTGTTCTCAAGAGTCTGTTCCATTGAGCCACCCAGGATAGAGGTGCTAGGTACGCGGTCCCATCCAGCAAGAATGAAGGCGAGATTGACAACTTAACATTAAGAAGTTATGTACCTACCATAACGTTCCATGTTAGTTGTCTTCTCTCGCCTTCTTTCTTGCATCCTGCCCTCCATCCCCCTAGCCTGGTCAGACCGAGAAGATTATGCCTCTTCTATTAAGAGGTTTTATTCCTTTTCTAGCTATTCAGCTTCTAGTGTCACTAGATTAGGTTGATCCTTTCTAGAGGATTATGATGTTATTTAGTATTGTTACTTTTTCTTCCTCCTCTACAGTTGGAAGAATATATTACTATTTCCTTAGCTACCAAACGAGATCTGGGTAGTCTCCGCCTTGCATCATGGGATATAGGGTTGCCTTGAGCTGGTAAAATTAGCTCTCAAGCTTAGCAAGTGCCGAGTCGGAGCCGAGGATCGGCTCCGAACCCATCCAGCAAGAAAGAAGGCGAGAGAAGACAACTAACATGGAACGTTATGGTAGGTACATAACTTCTTATTTACTTCCGGTCTCAAAACTAGAGACTTCGATGCTGGCAGACCTTGCACCATGGACCCGATATTTCTCTTCCGTAGATCAGTTTCTGGGCCAAGTGTATAGCCCTTTCCTTGAACGTCTTGACTCTCCATCTGGAGTATCCACCAGGAGCCTGTTGGAACACGACATGGTGCATCTTGTGGACCAGCTGTTGTTAGCCAGGGGTATCCCCATACTTTCTAAGACCCATCCATCTGCAGGACTTGGGTTCACTTATCCACAGACTCCATCTTACACTCCTCCTTCGATCATCTCGGTTCCGAAGCCTTCTACTCCGACATCCTTCTTGGAACCCATCACCTTGGCGCCTGCGGTGCAGCCCACTCTTGCTCTGAGTTTGCCCCTTTGGCCTTTGGTTCCCACTGAAACAGTCCTTCCTCAATCTGGGGATTGGGGGACGGGCGCATCGGCCCGGGGTATGGAGCCGTCTTTCTCCTTGGTTCCCTCCTCAGTGGTGATAGCCTCGTCCATGCCGATGCTGCTTGAGGCTCCACCTGTGGGGGTGGGTTCATCAGACTGGGGTGTGACCCCAGTCCCGAGGTTGTCTTTCTCAGTTCCGGGCTCCCATACCTCTTCGGGCAGAACTCCCTTCTGTTCGATGGAGAGGGCTCTTGCTTCTGGCAGCACTCCTTTGATGTTGGAACCACAGTTTTCACCCCCTGAGCTACAGCTGTCTCAGACCAACCACCCCCCCCCCGGGACACAGAGCAGAGAAGCCTCAGGACACCCCTGTTCAGGGTACCTGCTCTTCTGAGTCCTCCTCAGAGACTCCCACTGAGGAGCCCCCTCAGAAGAAGACGTACAAGAGGAAGCACATGGACTCACCCGAGGAGTCCTTAATGGAAGACATGGACTACGATGATGGTGAAGGGTCCCTGCGGTCACCTCCTGATGATGTCTCCGATGGAGACATCCTGGAAATGTTAAAGCAGAGAGGTGACTGGAAGCCCACCAACCCTTTGTCTGAGGAGTCCGTGTTCCTGCAGGCTTTTTGCACCCAGCCTTCTACTTCTTGGGTAACCCTGTCTGCTGACGAGCTCATCCAGCTCATCATGCAGTGGGTTTGGAAGAACCCTGATTCCATTGAGGTGATCCATTGGGGACCAGACAAAATTCTTTCACCTCCCGTGGAGAACCCGCATTGGTCCAAGGGGTTATCAGTTGATGCTATTGTGGTGGCGGCAGCCATGAAGAAGGACTTGGCTGAGGAAAGTCCCGCTGTCCACCCGCCCAACAGGGAGTCCCGGGAGGTGGACAGTCTTGGGAAGCGTGTTTTTGTATCAGGGACCTTTGCTATATGGTCCCTGAATTATTTGGCACACTTTACAAGGCTCCAGAAGCACCTGATCTCTGAACTGTCTGGGACGCTCACAGGACAGTTGTCTGATGAGGACAGGGACAAGGTGGCCTCGCAGTTCGCAACCCTGGAATCAATATACAACACGTCCATGAGGTTGCTGTCACATACGACCGAAGGGGTGGCTAGCGCAGCGGGTTCGGGCATTGTTATGAGGCGTCATGCCTGGATGTGCATTTGTGACCTCACAGATCCCTTCAAGTCTTCCTTTCTGAATGCTCCCATAGAAGCTCTGTCCCTTTTTGGCTCCAAAGTGAAGGATACACTAGCCAGGTGTGAGCAGGATGAAAAAATCCTGCCTGCTGTAGGCCAATGGTTTTCCAACCCTCAACGTACCTTCTCCAGGCATCAGAGTGGTGGAAAACTGTGGCATAAAAAATCTCAGGGGTCTTTCCATGCCGCATGTGGTGATGATACCCCTAGGGGAAGAGGAGGTAACAATTCCGGAAGACACCCCTATAGAGGCAGAGGGTGTCCTCAAAACCAAGGGTCCAAGGATTCCTTCTCTGGACAGCCTTATCAGCGCTCCTGAAGAGCAGCCTGATTGCTTACCTCTGGAAGCAGTCGGAGGTCATTTCTCTCTGCACCAATCTGCCTGACAATCTATTACCATAGATCATTGGGTGCAGAGTATTATCACCAGAGGTTACACCATTCCCCTTTCTTGTCAGCCAAATCTTCCAAGAAACCTTCCCAACATTCCACCCAGTCAAAGGGAAGAAGCAGCTTCAGAGATTATAAAGCTGTCTCAAAAAAGAGTCATCCATCCAGTCCCACTGGACCAGCGCAGATCTGGATTTTACTCAAGATTATTTTTGATGCCAAAAAAGACAGAGGACTGGAGACCCATTTTGGATCTCAGCAGCTTAAACAAGTCTGTCACCCAAACCAAATTCCAAATGGCCATGGTTCAGTCCATTCATCCCTTTTTAACAGAAGGCATTTGGATGTGCTCTATAGATTTCTGGGATGCATATTACCACATCAAGATGGACAAATGCTCCAGGAGTCTGCTTCGCTTCTGGCTAGGGGCCAGTCATCACCAATTCCGTGCCCTGCCATTTGGTCTCTCTACAGCCCCCAGAGTGTTCACGAAATGCATGGCAGTGGTCACAGCTCAATTGAGACTAAAAGGATTCTGGGTGTTTCCATATCTGGATGACTGGCTCCTCATCACCCCCACCGAGCATCTTCTGGTATCACCACTGCATTATACTCTCTCTCTGGCAAAATTGTTGGGAATAAAGAAAGCTCTTCAGTTGAGATGCAAGGTGATCCTCATAGCCCCGTTCTGGCCTCGAAAAGTTTAGTTCCCCTTCCTTCGGACGTACCTAATTTCACCCCCAAGGGCTGAGTCATGCAAATCTGTCCAGTCTCAAGCTGACAGCTTGGTTTCTCCACTTCCACTAGTTGCCAGGCAAACATATCTCTCCTCGTCTGTTCAAGACATCATTCTGGCCTCTCATAAACCATCCACCAGAAGACTATATCAGAATAAATAGAAAAGGTTCTCCGTCTGGTCCAAGCATAACATGCTAGACCTGTATTCAGCTCCAGTAACTGCATTGCTTCAATACTTAGCTAAGTATTTTGATAATGGAGCCTCTGCCTCTACCGTATGAGTACATCTAGTGACAATTTCCAATTTCCATAATGGTATAGATGGCACCCCTCTTATCTCTTTATGCTTTTGCAAGGTTTTCCTCAAGGGGACCTCTCCTATCAGGCCTCCTGTCAGACAGCTCGTGGAACCATGAAACCTCGCTCTAGTCCTTCAGTCTTTGACTCAAAAACCTTTTGAACCTGCTATAAAGTGTGACCTAAAGTTTTTGTCTTGGAAATGCTTGTTCTTGGTGGCCATCACGTCTGCCAGAAAGGTCTCAGAGCTGCAGGCATTGTGTATCAAGAATCCCTATCTGGTCTTTCATAAGGACAGAGTATCATTTCAGATGAATCCATCCTTCCTTTCCAAAGTTGTTTCTGAATTCTTCATGAACCAGACCATTGATCTACCAGTGTTCTTTCCAAATTTTGCCAATAGAGGGGGGTACTGCCTTCACTCTTCAGATGTACACAGACAACTAAGATTCTGCCTAGACAGGACCAAACTTATCCGCAAATCAGAACAGCATTTCATCTCTTTCTTGACCCAGAAAGGGGAGTTTGTTTCCAAGTTTACATTATCAAAATGGCTAAGAGACTGCATACATTTCATCTATTCCCTCAGTAAAAAACCTATGCCAAAAGTTAAAGCTCACTCCACTAGATCAATGGCAACATCTGTAGCTTTCCATTTCAGGGCCTCCATGGATGACATCTGCCCATCATCTACTTGGGCTAAACCTCATACCTTTAGCAATCATTACAAGTTGGATTTGGTCTCCAAAAGGAGAACTGTCTTCAGCTCAATGGTAACATAACATAACATTCCATCTGTGTTGTTCATCTTCTTTTATTCATCACTTCCCACCATCCTTCCTCCTCCAAAGGCTCCTGGGGGATGCTTTGGGTCTAAGTGGTGCCCTAGGGTATTTGCGTAGAAGTGGCCTCGGCTTTACTTTCTTTTCTCTAGCAAACTCAATCTGAGGTAACAGGGAGAAGGGCATTCTGGGTAGAGACTTAGTTTGAGAGATTTTGTGACTGGCGCGAGCTTGGTAAAAAGGCTGACTCGGTTCCGTGGGCTCGAAACCAAACCCATCAGTGATGAATGAAAGAAGAACAACACAGATGGAATGTTATGGTAAGACATGACTTCTTTTTTCCTGATCCTCACTGTACTGTGGACTCTATTCACAATCAGTAAACATGAAAATTTTTTTCTCTTACATATTATGTTACATTGAAGGAAATCGTTTTCTGAGTTTAGGGCAATGTCCATTCAAATTCTCCTATTACTTCCTGACGTGCATTACTTGATTCGTTGTTTCAAACTTTTGGCTTTGTTAAAATTCATAGATGTGTATTTGTGATGTTTTTGACTCACCTTTATGAGTTTTGGTGTTATTTCAATCTACTGAAGTAGATCCATATATATGTATACACATATATATATATATATATATATATATATATATATATATATATATATGTATACCCATACATATATATATATATATATATATATATATATATATATATATATAAGTTCATAGGTTCATAGGTAGGTACTAGGCTATCTGCCCAGGCATTTATAAGCCTAGCCGGAATGTGTTGGCTTTCACCGCCCCCTTAGATTAGCTCCCTGTTCCTCTGTCCAGCAGAGCCATTGAAGTGATCCCTGGGGTAAACTTTCTGTTTCCCATCCACTCGTCAAGGTTTCTCTTGAAGAGGGTTAGTGAAGAGCTCTGCCTAATGTAGATTGAAATCTTGTTCCAGAGCATGGGAAGTCTCTGGGACAGGAATCTATCCATCCAGCACGTCCGATTTATTGTTGTGGTGAGGTTTAGATCCCTGGAGCATGTGGCTCAAGGGGATATGGTTTTCTTTAGGTGGAGCATGTCCATCAATTCTAGGTTGGACATGGCCTTGTATGTCAGGCAGAGATCACCTCTGAGTAGGCGGTATGCAGCCAAGTACAGCTGAAGTTTCGTCAGTTGAGCTGCATAGGGCATCTGCTTGAGGCCAGTGATCCTCTTGGTGAGGTACTTCTGTGGTCTTTCCAGTTGTTGCAGGTGTCTTGTAAGGTACATCCCAAATGGGGCATTGTACTTTATGATGGGTCTGATGAGTGATGCATAGAGGGGCCCAATGACCTCTTTCGATCTGGATGCAAACCCTTTTGTGATTAGGTGGGCCACATAGAAGAATTTACTAACCACTTTGGCAATGTGATTATCAAAGGAGAGGTTACTATCTACTTGGGTCCCCAGATCCCTTATTACACCTTCCGTATTTAGGGGCTACCACCTATGTGGTAGTTTGTGGGTGCTTTGTTTTTTCCAAAGGGGATGATGATGCCCTTTTTGGCATTTAGCTTGAGGCCATGGTTTTAACACCAGGTATCTGTCTCAGTGAGACCCTTTTGGAGGATGTTTGTGTCAGCCGGAGAGTCAATTATAGCCCCTAGTTTGCAGTTGTCTGCGAACTTGGTCAGCCATAGACCTTCTGTGCTTGCCTGTACCTCTGAGAAGTATATGCCGAACAGGAGAGGTCCTAGGACTGAGCCCTGCAGAACGCCACTTTTAACCGGTATAGAGTCAGACCTAGCTCCTGCAACTCTTACCGTGTGGGTTCTGTCCATGAGCCATTTGGCAACCCATCTCATGACATAGGGGTTTATGTTCAGGCTGGTGAGCTTGTCTATAATACCTGAGTGGGGAATGGTGTCGAAAGCCTTTGCCAGGTCTAGGTAGGCTGTGTGGACCACCTTTCCCTCATCTATAGCCTTGGTAACTGTGTCAAAGAAGTCCACCAGGTTTAGGAGGCATGATCTGCCCTTAACAAAGCTGAACTGGGTAGGGTCCAGTGTTTGGAGGTTTCCAATGTCTCTGTTAATGAGATCCATGATGATGCGCTCCATAGCTTTGCAGACCAAGCTAGTCAGGCTTATAGGGCGATAGTTCCCGGGGTCCATTGTGGCTCCAACTTTGTGGAGTGGAATAACCATTGCTGTGCACCACTCTGTGGGCATGTAGCTTGTGGAGAGGCTGAGTTTAAACAGTGTGTTTAGGTGAGGGGTTAAATCATCTTTGAGCTCATGTAGGACGCAGCCTGGGACACCGTCCAGTCTCATTGATGCTGTGTTTTTGGCTTTGGAGAGGGCTGTTTTAACTTGAGTGTCTGTGATTTCAGGGGCACAACATTCTTCTGGTATAATTATGGACCCTTTTGGGGGTGAAGTTTGCACTGAACCTGTCTGCCAGGATGTTGGCTATATCGGTCGGTTCAGTGTATTTTGTGCCATTCTGCACTAACTCCGAGCAGATCTGAGAATTGCCACTTAGATTCTTGACGTAGCTAAAGAATGCCTTGTGGTTATCTTTGGAGTCCATGGCAATTTTTCTTTCGAAGCTAGCCTTGGATGATTTTATGAGGGAACGTAGTTTCTTGCTGATACTGATTAGGGATGTCTTCCCTTCTTGGGATTTTACTCTTTTCTGTACTTGTTTCCTCCTTCTATTGTATAGCTTGTTTATGTCAGGGGTCCACCAGACTGGTTTCCTTTTCTTGGAGGAGTGAGTCTTGGTTTTGTTTGGGATAGCACGATCCGTGCATTCTTGCAGGTGCCCGTAGAGTGCATTAGTAAAGGATTTTGCAGCTTGGACAGCGTTATCCTTTAGCATGGGGGCTTTGAAACTTCCCACCTCGGTCTTAAGTAACGTGAAGTTTGCTTATGAAAAGTTTTTCACGGTGGTTTCTTTGACTGGTTGTGGTGGCAGAATGTGGATATCCAAAGTGATTAGTTTATGGTCAGATCTAACCAGCGAGGGGTTGACCTCTGGTCTGGAACACGGGTCGCCCATGTTGATGGTGACCAGGTCCAGTATGTTGTCATCTCTGGTGGGGGTGTTGACCAGTTGATCCAGGGCATTTGAGTTTATAAATTCTAGGAAATGTTGGGCAAGGGAGTTTATACTTGAGTAGTTCTCCCAGTTAATGTTTGGGTAATTGAAATCACTCAATATCAGGGTGTTTGGTAAGACCTTTATGTTTCCCAGTGTTTCCAAGAATGCGAAGTGGGGGTCCTGGAACATGGTGGGTGATCTGTGGTCAGATCTAACCAGAGAGGGGTTGACCTCCGGTCTGGAACACGGGTCGCCCATGTTGATGATGACCAGGTCCAGTATGTTGTCATCTCTGGTGGGGGTGTTGACCAGTTGATCCAGGGCGTTTGAGTTTATAAATTCTAGGAAATGTTGGGCAAGGGAGTTTATACTTGAGTAGTTCTCCCAGTTAATGTTTGGGTAATTGAAATCACTCAATATCAGGGTGTTTGGTAAGACCTTTATGTTTCCCAGTGTTTCCAAGAATGCGAAGTGGGGGTCTTGGAACATGGTGGGTGATCTGTAGCAAGCTATAATTTGAATAGCAGTTTTGCCCGTTGTTAGTTGCACGTGGATGATCCCTGAAGCATCATGCTGTGCCACTAACCTGGCGGTGTGGGTATCCTTGTTGAATATGGATACTCCCCCACCTTTTGTATTTCGGTCTGGGTTTTGTGGCCCGAAATGTATGGTATGAGTTGTAGCCTGGTAGTGCTGGGGTGCTCTCTGGAGCTTTAAACCAGGTTTCTGTTACTGCACATATATCGATTTTCTCCATACTGAGGAGTGCCTTTAGTGCGTGCATTTTGAGGTTTAGACTTCTGGCATTGAGCAGCATTACTCTCAGTTTTTTGTTACTTGTGCTATTTACGGCGGTGGGTTTGTCTTTTGAGCCTTGCCTAAAAAAGGCACTATGGGGGTGGCAAGAGCCTTGGCCAGTATTCAAAAGCCTAAGGGTGACAGGTGCAAGCCGCCTCTAGCAAAGCAGAGTGGCTTGTCGAGCATGTCATCCCAGGCTGACAGACAATGGATCCCCTTTGAATGACACCAGAAGCTTAACCAATTGTTGAAATTGATAATATTTCTCTATACCGTGGTATCATGAATTGTGAGGACAGGATGCTGCTCAGGGTCAGGGTCATACCGGCCTGGGCTATGCGATCAGAGAGCTCCTCTATGTCTCTTTTCCTGTAGTCCAGGGAGGTACAGCTCAGGTCAGTCACACCAACATGGACAATGACAGAGTCATATTTGACTTGTTCTGGAGTGACCTAAGTGCTTGTGGTATGTGGTGGATCCTGGCACCCGACAGGCAACTAACAGTAACCTTCTCCTTTTTCAGCCTAGTGAGTGGGACATCAGTGTGCCTGACTATAGAGTTACCTATTACTAGTGTGTTGGGTATGTTATTTTGCTTTAAGGGCTGTGATTGTGTGGCACACTGGTTTTGTGAAGTATGTATTTCATGGTTTGTGTTGGAGGGTGGAGGTTGCTTGGATATCTGCTTTGGAGGTCTCTGTTGCTTTTGCAGATTTTTATTTAGAGCCTCCGAGTATGTTTTTGTGTATTTATGTGTGCTTTTTGCCAGTGCTGGTTTCATAGGTCTATGTGAGACTGGTGGTGTGATGCAAGTAACTCACTTCTTCTCTTGACTGCCTGGTCCAGTCTTCGGTTGAGAGAGCTTAGCCTCCAGTTTGGCTGTATAATTGCATCTCTCGCATGTATTAGTGTTTGGTGGAAGGAGGAGTGGGTTGTCTGTGTACATGAGGCAATTGTAACATTGCCTCAAAATGCACAGATTCACCAGTTCGACTGGAGAGTAATCCTGAAACTGCTCTTTGGACATGCCCGGATAGGTACAGTGAACTGTTTTACTGATTGGCTGGTAAGGTCGAATAGAGAGCCTTTTCCTTCTTTACAGTATAGGGAGGGTCTAGTGCTAAGGTTTATTAGTGCTTGCTATGAGTTTTGGGCAAGTGCCGGGATGAGAAATGAATGATTTAAGTGCTTAAGTTGAAAGTTTGTCTAGTTCCAAGGGAAAAATTGAAGAGTAGACTTTGTGGAGCCACGAATAGTGATTCCCTAGCTAACCGGCACTGCCCGGCGTGCAAAACCGCGCAAATGCGGTTTTATAGCAGGGAAATGAAAGAGATAGAAATTAGCCCAAAATGGCCAATAAACTACTAATTTCTGGGCTGAAACCACTCCTCCAGGGACAGATAGGCTGCTCAAGGCTCCCTCTCTCACAGTGAACAGAAAAACTTCTTTCTATCCAAGTAAGGTATGCGCAAACACAGAAACTTGTAACACAGCCCTGAATTCAGCACTAACCTGAAAACTGGACTGAACTAGCTTAGAAAGGTGGGAAAACAAGTATTTGTTTTCAGAAAATAAAGCAGATACAATCACAAAAACACTTTAAATGCACAGAAATGGCTATCACACTTGAGTGTGTAGTCTACAACAGTTAAACATGTAATTTAAACACAAAAATGACTTTGTTAAAGTGCAGGCAGTAAAATAAGTACAATATGTAGCTGAAACAAGCTTTTTAAATCACAGAAACTCTAGAAAATCCGTGTTTTAGGCGGAATTAGCTAATGGCAGCAAGATAATGCAGAAACATGATACTTAATCACTCCAAAGTCTCTCGTTTGTTTCTCTGCTGCTGTAAAACTCTGCAGGGCACCAGGCAGGAGTTTGCTGAGCTGTATACTAGCATAAACACCTTGTAAATGTGGGTTTTATAGCAGGGAAATGAAAGAGATAGAAATTAGCCCAAAAATGGCCAATAAACTACTAATTTCTGGGCTGAAACCACTCCACCAGGGGCAGATAGGCTGCTCAAGGCTCCCTCTCTCACAGTGAACAGAGAAACTTCCTTCTATCCAAGTAAGGTATGGGCAAACACAGAAACTTGTAACACAGCCCTGAATTCAGCACTAACCTGAAAACTGGACTAACCTAGCTTAGAAAGGCAGGAAAACAAGTATATTTTTTGTTTTTTTTTCAGAAAATAAAGCAGATACAATAAAAAAAAACACTTTAAATGCACAGAAATGGCTATCACACTTGAGTGTGTAGCCTACAACAGTCAAACAGGTAATTTAAACACAAAAAAGACTTTGTTAAAGTGCAGGCAGTAAAATAAGTAGAATATGTAGCCGAAACAAGCTTTTTAAATCACAGAAACTCTAGAAAATTGGCATTTTAGGCGGAATTAGCTAAAGGCAGCAAGAAAATGCAGAAAAATGATACTTAATCACTCCAAAGTCTCTCTTTTGTCTCTCTGCTGCTGTAGAACTCTGCAGGGCACCAGGCAGGAGCTCGCTGACCTGTATACTAGCACAAAAATCTTGCAAATGCGGGTTTTGTAGCAGGGAAATGAAAGAGATAGAAATTAGCCCAAAATGGCCAATAAACTACTAATTTCTGGGCTGAAACCACTCCTCCAGGGACAGATAGGCTGCTCAAAGCTTCCTCTCTCACAGTGAACAGAGAAACTTCCTTCTATCCATGTAAGGTATGGGCAAACACAGAAACATGTAGCACAGCCCTGAATTCAGCACTAACCTGAAAACTGGACTAAACTAGCTTAGAAAGATGGGAAAACAAGTATTTTCTTTTGTTTTTTTCAGAAAATAAAGCAGATACAATAAAAAAACACTTTAAATGCACAGAAATGGCTATCACACTTGATTGTGTAGCCTACAGCAGTTAAACAGGTAATTTAAACATGAAAAAGACTTTGTTAAAGTGCAGGCAGTAAAATAAGTACAATATGTAGCTGAAACAAGCTTTTTAAATCACAGAAACTCTAGAAAATCGGCATTTTAGGCGGAATTAGCTAAAGGCAGCAAGAAAATGCAGAAAAATGATACTTAATCACTCCAAAGTCTCTCTTTTGTCTCTCTGCTGCTGTAGAACTCTGCAGGGCACCAGGCAGGAGCTCGCTGACCTGTATACTAGCACAAAAATCTTGCAAATGCGGGTTTTGTAGCAGGGAAATGAAAGAGATAGAAATTAGCCCAAAATGGCCAATAAACTACTAATTTCTGGGCTGAAACCACTCCTCCATGGACAGATAGGCTGCTCAAAGCTTCCTCTCTCACAGTGAACAGAGAAACTTCCTTCTATCCATGTAAGGTATGGGCAAACACAGAAACCTGTAGCACAGCCTTGAATTCAGCACTAACCTGAAAACTGGACTAAACTAGTTTAGAAAGGTGGGAAAACAAGTATTTTCTTTTGTTTTTTTGTTTTTTTTTTTTAGAAAATAAAGCACACACAATCAAAAAAACACTTTAAATGTGCAGAAATGGCTATCACACTTGAGTGTGTAGCCTACAACAGTTAAACAGGTAATTTAAACACAAAAAAGACTTTGTTAAAGTGCAGGCAGCAAAATAAGTACAATATGTAGCTGAAACAAGCTTTTTAAATCACAGAAACTCTAGAAAATTGGCGTTTTAGGCGGAATTAGCTAAAGGCAGCAAGAAAATGCAGAAAAATGATACTTAATCACTTCAAAGTCTCTCTTTTGTCTCTCTGCTTCTGTAGAACTCTGCAGGGCACCAGGCCGTAGCTTGCTGAGCTGTATACTAGCACAAAAACCTTGTAAATGCGGGTTTTATAGCAGGGAAATGAAAGAGATAGAAATTAGCCCAAAATGGCCAATAAACTACTAATTTCTGGGCTGAAACCACTCCTCCAGGGACAGATAGGCTGCTCAAAGCTCTGTCTTTCACAGTGAACAGAGAAACGTCCTTCTATCCAAGTAAGGTATGGGCAAACACAGAGATGTGTAACACAGCCCTGAATTCAGCACTTACCTGAAAACTGGACTAAACTAGCTTAGAAAGGTGGGAAAACAAGTATATAGAGATACACACACACACACACACACACACACACACACACACGCACATACACACGCACACACGCGCGTGTGTGTGTGTGTGTGTGTGTGTGTGTGTGTGTGTGTGTGTGTATGTGTGTGTGTCCATTATTCCTAAGTCTGTATAGGCAATGTTTCAATTTGCTTGGATATAACACATGGACTCTGTAATATTTTAAATATTTCAGAGACATTACATTGCCCCTTTAATTACACTGAACACTTTCCATAGCTTGGTAGAAGACGTTTCAGAATCCCACCCTGTATGTGTATGTGTGATCTTCACAGCTGCAGAAATTTAAGTGCAATTTGGGGAATACACAATTTAATTCTGAATTTGTTAATGTCTAAGTATTACATTTTGTCCAAGGTACAGCAATCTCAGAGTCAGAATATATAAGTAGTGGGGCTATAGGGATTCATCTCCTCACTGTGAGGGTGTAGTGTAATTGCCCTATGCAAAAAATGCTTTTAATATGTAATAGCAACTTTCACAGTTTGCTGTTATTTCTATAAAATTGTACTTACTTTTTAACAGTTTCAGGACATGCACATTTGACTCTCAGATTTCCACTAGGGCACTATATTTTAAAGCTAAACATGTATATAAGCAAAATAACTTTACCAATGGGTTTATTGCTGTGACTTTCTTGATCTGCCATTATGCACATTAAGGCAGTTTGGTGGCACATATGTTATAGATTCCCAAGTACAGCAAATGTGTTTTTTGTATTACCCTTCTGAATACTTAAATTTAAATTTTAGTGTTGAGATGGGATTTTGATGAGTTCTCTTACTTTATTCTCCCATTTCTGTTCCAGCTATGTAACAGTACATATATTTAGTTTGTTAGATCTTCTTTGTTTATATTGTTTGTCAATTTTTTATGCTTACTCTTTATTGTAAACCATTAAAGTCCTTTCTTCTCTGCTTAGGGCCTGTTCACTAATTTTCCCTATCTGAGTTTGTTTTGTTACATTATGATGTGTAGATCAATGTGTGTGTATATCTTTAAGAAGCTATCCAAGGGCTTGCTTAAGTGTATAAATAGTATGTATGTAAGGTCTGTCTGTTAATCAGTTTGTTTATATTTTATGATGCTGCTATCCAGCCTGATGTGTTCCTATGTAATGAAGCATGTAAATGAACTACCTCACCTGTTCATCTGTATTTAGAGGGATGAGTGACATGGTGTCAGAAGAGGCATGGCTAAAACAACTTGTTGCCAGAAAGAGTTCTAATTTCTCCAATTTTAATCCGAGAGGCATCTAGTAAGTGTTGGAGGAATATACAGAAGTAGATTATCCCTGCTGCATGTATAATTTGCAAAACAAGTCAGAAACGAATTTCAGATGTTAAAACTTGCTCAAATAATTTCTTATTCGCAAAATATAAAATGAAGCAGACAGAACACTCTAAATGATATTTAAACAAACTGTGATGTCAGATATTGATAGAAATATTTGAATTACTACAGAAAATGTTGGAAATAAAGTCCAAATTGCATAAAAATGAATAAAATAAAAGGAAACGATCACATTTTTCACGGAGCACATATTTTTCTTATTAATTAAGGCTATCCGAGTTGTCAGATGTGTATGAAGTGTTAGCATGTTTGTGTAGTATTACAGTACACTTATTTCATAAAATACAGTCATTTCAAAGCATATTTCACAAAGTACAGTATTTCGAAGAGTTTATTGTGCATTTGAATGTTGTTGCAAGCACACAGCGGTTTGTTCATAATTACAAGGGTTATATTTTCAGTGTGTTTGTGCATACTTTGTTGGCATGGCAGATGGATTTTGAAAACTAGGACCACTTGTGTTTGATACTAATATTACAGAGAATTGGAGAGTGTTTGAGCAAGTGTATAGCATTTTCATACAGGTTGCATTTTCTGCTAAAGATGACTGTACAAAGGCATTTATTTTGCTTAATTTAGCTGGATCAGAAGCCATTGAAAGGGAACGTTCATTTGTGTATGCACCTGCTATCTATACAAGAGAGGGGGAAAACCATCATATTGTTGTACCGGTTGAGTCAAGGGAGGACCCTGAGTGCTTGAAACGTAAATTTAGAGACATGTGTAACCCCCAGACAAACATTACAATGGGCAGACACTTATTTTACAAGGGATAAAAAGCCTGGTGAAATTTTTGCAGCATATATAACTGATTTGAGAAACAGAGCTAAAATGTGCAGATTTGGTGATTTAAGGGATGAGCTAATAAAGGACAGACGTGTGTGGTATTAAAGATGATGCTGTCAGAAAGATTTTGCTTCATGAAAGTGATGACTGCGATGGTGGTGCTGTGGTAGCGTTGTCGCCTCACAGTAAGACGTTGTCCATTTTGATTCTCAGCTAGAGCATCTTCTGCGTGGAGACATGCGTGAATGGGTGTACCTTCATCGAAGGTTGTGCGTCAGGGCTGGCAACTCGGCACGTAAAAAAAAAAATCTACTGCCAATCATTAGCGGACTGGAGTTCCGCTGTGGCGACCCCTAACCGGGAAAAGCCAAAAGACACAACAACAGTGATATAGCTTTGAATAAGGCCATTGAGATTTGTCAGATATATGAGCTCACAGAAAACCACACAAATATACATACAAATGAGAAAGGCATGTTTATAGTAAATTCTAAAGCTCATGTTGATAGTATGCATCATGTGGTTAAAAGAAACAGGCCCAAGTACATGGTAGCAACTGTAGCCCGTGCAGCACTCACTGGTAAACCCCAGAGCTTTCTAGCCTTAGTGAAGCATAAGAGTGAGTCAGCAAATGCAGAGCAAGGGCCAACACCCAGTTTCATTGCCGACTGTCGTAACTGCAGTGATAATCATGACTCTAAAAGGGAAAAAACTTAGCTTTTGATCAACAATGCCATGGATGTAATAAATTTAATCATTTCAAAAGGTTTTGAAAATCAAAACCCACACATCCTTTTATTAAAAAGGAACATTTTGAGAAATGATTTGATGAATTAGAAAGCTGTGGCCCTACTTTTTATGTTGATAGTGTGTCACTGCTTACTGAAACAGTCAATGCAGTAAATTTATGGGGAAAGAATAAAGTATTTTGTACTGTTCGGATAAATGGCAAACCCATAGAGCTCAAAGTTGTTACTGGCTCAAAGTGCATTGTTATGTCAGCAGAAACATTTGCTAGAGTATGTTCTGGTGAAAGGCTCAATTTGGCAAAGTGTGCGAAGTTTGTTACTTATGGTGGTGAAGAAATTCAAACCGAAGGTTCAGTAATGCTTTCATGTTACTCTGCTGGAAGAAGCTGCAATTTGTTATTTTATGTGGTCAAGAGGCATGTCCAGTCATTATTATGTTTCCGTGATGGTTTGAAAATGAGACTGCTTTCATTTAACAAGGAAGTTCACCATGTTAGCTTAAAATACCACTATTCTAATTTTGCCCAGTCTATTTTTTTCTACCTATGCTGATCTTTTTGAAGACAAACTAGGAAAGCTTCCAGTTGTGTACTCCTTGAAGTTAGACCCAGATGTCAGCCCAGTTATCAGGTCAGCCCAGAAAGGTCCAATAGCTATGCAGAACAGAGTCAAGGCCAAACTAGGTAAAATGGTGCAACAAGGTGTGATTTGTCCAGTAAATGAACCAACTGAATGGGTATTTTCTATGGTGGTAGCTCATAAGAACAGCTCAGATGACATCAGAATATGTACTGATCCATGAGATTTGAACAAGGCACTGAAAAGACCTCATCATCCAATGCATACAGATGAAGTCACCGATGTTATGCCAAATGCCACTGTTTTTTTTCTGTCTTAGATGCAAAGAGTCATTTTGGCAAATTTTGCTTGACAAGAAATCTTTATTGCTAGCACTTTCAGTATTCCGCTTAGAAAGTATAGATTTCTGATAATGCCATTTGGGATGAATTTTGCAAGTCAAATCTTTCAGTGTGCAATGGAGCAAATTTCTTCTGGGTATCCTTGTGCTTTTATAGTAGATGACATACTAGTAGGATGTAATGGTGAAACTGAGCATGACAGAAACCTCAGAAAAGTTCTGGAAAGGGCACGTCAAGTGAATCTTAAGCTTAATCCTCAGAAGTGCAAATTCAGGCTACAAGATGTTACTTAGGTTAACCATTTATTTACCAGTTCAGGCTTACGACCAGACCCTTCTAAACAAACAGCCATTCTTGAGATGCCAGCTCCAGACAATGTTCAAGCCCTACAACATTTTCTTGGCATGGTTAACTACCTAGGTACATTTATTCCAGACTTCAGTAAAATATCAGCATCACTCAGAGAGCTAACATGTAAAGATGTATCCCGGTTATGATTAGAACAATACCAGAGAGCATTTAATGTCCTGAAACACAGAATTGCCAGTCCACCCACTCTCAGATACTAAGACGTTCACAAGCCAGTTACTCTTTCATGTGATGCTTCTAAATTTGACCTAAATACAGTCATTCTGCAAGAGATTCAACCTGTTGCCTGAGCATCCAGAACCCTTACCCAAACTGAAATGCAGTATACCCAGACAGAGAAAGAACTTTTGGCAATTGTGTTTACATGTTCGAAGTTCCGTGATTATGTTTATGGTAAACCTATCCAGACCAAAACAGACCACCAACCACTAGTCACTATTTTGAGAAAGCCTATTCATACAGCTCCAGCCAGATTGCAACATATGATATTGAGATTGCAGATGTATCATTTCTATCTTGTCTACAAGAAAGGCAAACTTCTTTATCTTGCTGACACGTTATCCAGATTGCCCATATCAACCACTGAACAGCACGAGAATGAGATCCTTGATTTTGAAGTCATGGAAGTGAGAAATTTTCTTCCACACATCTAGATGAGCTTAGAAATCATATTCCCACAGATTCAGTTTTGCAGAAACTCAACCATTTTATCAAAGAAGGATGGCTGTCAAAGAAATCTAACGCACCTCAAGAAGTTCAACCTTATTTTCCATATAGAGATGAGATTTTGTCAGACAATTGTATTGTCATGAAAGGTTCAAAAGGTATTGTTCCAAAGTCTTTGCAACAAGAGTACATTACTGTTTTGCATCATGGTCACACGGGAGCAGACTCTACCAAAAGAAGTGCAAGAGGACTAGTATTTTGGCCTTCTATGTCAAAGGATATAGAAAGAGTACCTTCATCTTGTTCTGTATGTAATAGTACTAAGCTGCATCAACAGAAAGAACCACTTCCGCTAAACCAGATTCCTTAACTACCTTGGTTGACAGTAGCTGCAGACATTTTTGAATGGAATGGTCACCATTACTTGGTGTTAGTAGACTCTTATTCAAATTTGTTTGAGATTGACCTACTTCCTAATCTAGCATCCAGTACTGTCATTACTAAGATGAAGCATCATTTTGCAGTCAATGGTAGTCTGCACAAAGTTATTTCTGTCTATGGTTCACAGTTTACAAGGCAACAGTTAAAAAGATTTGCTGAAGATTGGGACCTTTTTCATGTCATGAGTAGCCTAGAGTATCCGCAGTCAAATGGTTTGGCAGAACATACATTTCAAAGTGTAAAGCAGTTATTACAGAAGTCAAAATGAGACAACAGTGATGTTTTTATGAATCTCCTGAATCTCAGAAATGTACATATTGGTTCACCTGCCCAGAGACTTCTGTCGAGACAACCCAGAACCATGTTACCAATCAGTAGTCAGTTGTTGGTTCCTATGTGTCAGAAGCAACAGGTCATTGAAAACCAATCTGTTGAAGAAGCTTTTAGCCCAGAAGTCCTATTACGATAAGCCCAGCAAACTGCTCATTTCATTACGAAAGAGAGATGTGGTAAGGTTGCAAACATCCAAAGGTTATGATTGGATTGGAGTCATGAAGAATATTTGCCCAAAGCTGAGATTATACATTATGGAATCACAAGGATTAGAGTTTACACAGAGTCAGAAACATTTGATACCGGTGTCCAAGCCTATACCACAGCACGTAGTATGTGAGAAAGACTCTTTATCTCAGAGTGAGTTGTCCGGTGTTCCAGTTCCAGAAATGTTCCAGAGAATATTCCTGTTCCTTTGATGAATCCCTAAGTTTCTGATATGAGTTGTTCATGGAAGACTGTCCCTGTTGCTAAACTGAGCCCTGATTGTTATGTAACCCAATCCAGTCTTATCTCCAGATCAGGATACAGGTACACGGCAACTCAGACATGAAAATTGTGTTTGGGTCATTTTCGTTTAAGGGCAATCTTTTTAAGAGGGAGGATGTAGATCAATGTGTGTGTGTTTCTCTTTAAGAAACTATCCAAGGGCTTGCACAAGTGTATAAATACTGAGCACATGTGAGCCTGATTGCCATTTTGTAGTTAGTTGTGAAGATGTAAACATGCATGCATGTAAGTTCTGTCTGTTAATCAATTCATTTATATTTTATGATGCTGCTATCCATCCTGATGTGTTTCTATGTAATAATGCATCTAAACAAACTGGGTCTATATCATGAGATCGGCATCTAAAAACGTCGACTCTTATTTGTTCGACACAAAAATGTTGAACTCCAACTTTCCCGAACTGCCAAATCACAGATTTCTTTCCAATGGAAAGAAATTGGTTGTCCAAACACCAATGCCACACAAAACAAACATATTTAAGTGGGGAGCTTCACCCCCCCACACCCCCAACATTGGGGGCTGTGCCCCTCACCCCCCCAACTAAATATTCTAACTCCGAGACCGCACTACGGTCAGGGAAAGGGCAGGTGTAACAGAATGGCCAACCTATTTCTTTCCGTTGGAAAGAAATCAATTTGGCCATTCGGGAAAGTTGAAGTTCGACATTTTCATGTTGAACAAATGAGAGTCGACATTTTAAGATGTCAATCTCATGATATAGACACAAACGAACTACCCTGCCTGTTCGTCATCTGTATTTAGAGGGACGAGCAACATGATGTAACCTGGGCTGAACCTATATTTGATCATTATTTGATCAGTGTTCCACCCCAATAAATTAATTTTAAATAAATAAGTAAATTAAAAATCTAGTGTTAAACCTGTCAATGTGAAGGTAATATAACGGCATCTAATAGTGAGTTTTCAGAGTTTATGTAGTTATGATACATTAAAAATCTTGTAACATTATGTTCACAATAAATTGTGCACCTGTAAAAACTACAGATACTGTAGCAGATTTTAAAGATATCCTTCATAGAAGCTTCTGTGTAGATAAATACCTTCTGTTGAAGGTGAGGATAGCTTGATGGTAGAAAACACATTGATGATGGATAGTCTTGCACTGTTATGATGTGTTATAACCAAGGGTTAAAAGTCTGAACTTCTTAAATACTTGCACTGTGTTAGTTACCACCTGCATTAAGAATAACAAACTATACATGGAAATAAATTAATGAAGGCTGTAATTAATATACACTGCATGGTTTGCATACATATTTTATAATACAACATTGAATTGCTTTACATTTTTAGTGTTTCACCCCTGATCAGTAATGAAGTGCAGTTTATATTCTGTCTGAACAGTTTTCTGTAGAACCCACTCTTATTTCCATTTATGAAAATTAAAAAAAAAAACAAAG
This sequence comes from Protopterus annectens, assembly GCF_019279795.1. Taxonomy (NCBI): domain Eukaryota; kingdom Metazoa; phylum Chordata; order Ceratodontiformes; family Protopteridae; genus Protopterus; species Protopterus annectens. Next base: position 94,564,606 of record NC_056745.1, on the reverse strand, counting down.
AATGCTTTCATTGCTTTTATTATTATTCTGTTTATGTATGGTTAAATCAAACTGATTTTTTCCAACAATTGTACATAAACTGGAGTGAGGTTGAGCTATTAGACGATGTTTAACTAAAACACGGTTATGACATTTTCCACTTTGTCTTTGTATGTCTCAGGCATTTGTCATTTCAGTCACCTCTGACTTCATCCCTCGCCTTGTCTATCAGTACAATGAGAATAGAACTATGCATGGCTTCATCAACCATACACTCTCATACTTCAATGTCAGTGAATTTGAATCGGGGACACAACCTGGGAACAATAGTGAGAAGGTTGAGTTCTGCAGGTAAACTATATTGCATTATATTTATTTAATTACCATGTACCTTTTATAAAACTGGAAGATAGAGGGTCATCTACAGTGGTCTCAGCTTTGCACAATGAAGTGAGAACATGGCAAGTTCTGGAGTAGTTAACGTCATTTTATCTTCAACCTGTGGGTATACGGATCCATATCAGATCCGAGCCAGCAACTTTACAAGCATCTGCTCTGAGATCCGAGCTCCTCCCACTTACCCATAGTACACCACCATCTACTGCCTTCCCTCAGATCTCGGTTCCCACTTCATGCATCAGCATCATGATCTCCGCAGCTCTGAGCATTCAGTGGTACTGTAAGTGCTTTTTGGGGTTGTTCAGTTAGTTTCCCTTTTCCTCCCCCCTACGCTAGTTTGTCATTTTTTTTGTGGAAAAAAATATATATCTATCTATATATACATACATATATATATATATATATATATATATATATATATATATATATATATATATATCGTGAGGTAGCTTTGTGTAGGCCCTTCCCTTCCTTAGTGTGTGTGTGGTCAAGTAGTTTGTTTGGGTGACTGGGTCTGGTTTGTCGCTTTGTTGGGATGTCTGAACAACTTAAACCCACCTTTAAAAAATGCACAGTGTGTGGTCATAAGCTTTCACCAGCGGATGGCCACACTCTGTGTGTTGTTTGCTTGGGCGTTGCACATTGGTTCATCCAATGCAGCATTTGTGCAGGGTTCAATCCTAGGGCCCTTAGAGACAGAAAGGCCAAACTTGTGGCGAAAGGCCTGCTTTAAAGCATCGATCTTGGACTCGTCAACGGTCTCGGCTTCTTCTACTACAACTCCCGCCCAACCCACTCCTCAGGCTGAGACCCACCCTCCCGCTAGACCTGCTGAAGGAGATGTTGCCAAAGGGAGAGACAAGGACAAAAAAGACAGACCGAAGGATGCAGAGAGAGGGAGAGACAAGGAGAAGAAAGGGGATAGGCCCCGTAAGAGGTCTTCAGATCGGGAGTCCTTCACTAGCCCGCCTTCTAAGGTTTCGAGACCTGTTTCTCCACAGCTCCACTCCCCCAGATTTTCCCTGAAGCCAACGGAGCGTACGGAGCTGAGGCCTTCTTCTAGATCCTCCCAGCAACCAGCCAGATCCGAGTTGATCGCTTCCTCGCGCTCGACTCGGAGTCTTTCTGAAATGGATATGGACAGGATGATGAGGAGATTCATTCAGATCCAAATCCAGATGGGAGTCTTGCCAGGCCACTCTCCCTCTGGAGGGGGGACCTCCATGCCATTCTTCCACCCGATTTCTCCTTCCCCAATCCGGCCTTTGGTTTCGAGGTACATAGATCCGAGGATCTTCGGAGCTGGGGATTTGGTGCTGATGGTTCCTCCAACCTCGACTCTGGCAATTACCTTGAGTTCCTCAGATCCGACTAGCTTGGATCCGAGCAGCTCTCGGGGCTGAGGATGGGGAGTTGGACCCAAGGGGATGCATGTGTTTTCAGCTCAGACCTTGTCAGATCCAAGCCGTTCCTTCGGTGCTCCGGCGTTCAACATGGTGTAGAGGGTTCTCTCCCAAGGATCGAGACCCCAGCCTATTCCCTTGGATTCTGCCCAGACTCCCTCGGATACGGTTGTGACTCCCTTCATCTTGTCTCAGGGACAGCCCATGCTAGAGGAGCCCCAGGCGGTTCCCCTGGAGGAACCCCCCGCAGCTCACAAGCCCTCTTCAGGGAGTCTCACTGAGGAGGGGCATTGTAAGCACACGTGCAAAAGGAGGCACTTGGACTCCCCTGAGTCCCTTACCGAAGACACTGATTTAGGTGAAGGAGAAGGTTCCCCCAGGTCACCTCCCGAGGATGTCTCCTTTGGAGACATCATGGAGATACTTTGCCAGAGGGGAGGTTGGTCAGCCCCAAAACCTTCTACGGATGAATCAGTGGTCCTGGACGCTTTTGGCACCGACCCATCTACTTCCTGGTTGTTCCCACCAGCGGATCCTTTAGTGGATCTTATCACCACGTGGGCATGGAAGGAGCCTGACAGCATAGAGCCAATACCTAAGCGCCCAGACAAAATTCTCTCTCCACCCTCTGACAGGCATGGTATAAAGGATACCCTGTGGACGCTATGGTGGTTGTAGCAGCCACCAAAAAGGAACTGGCTCAAGAGAGTTCCTCAGTCCACCCTCTGGATAGGAATCCAGGACGGTGGATCAATTTGGGAAGAGAGTGAATTCTTCAGCGGCATTTTCCATCTGAGTGCTGAACTGCTTGGCACACATCATACGACTGCAGCGAGACCTAGTCACAGAGTTAGCTGAGTCAGCCCCAGAGTCTTTGTCACAGGAGGACAAGCGTCTGTTCTCCGCAAAGATGTCTACTCTGAAATCAGTGTCAATCACATCCATGCACCTCCTTTCTCATGCTATGGAAGGAGCAGCTAGGGTGGCTGGGACTGGCATTGCTATGAGGCGACAATTTTGGCTCAGACTGTGTCAGTTTGCGGACCCCTTCAAGGCGTCTTTTACGAATGCCCCCTTTGATGGTTCTTCTCTCTTTGGGAAGACCGTCCATGACACCCTTGACCAGAGTGAAAAAGACGTGAAGACTTTGTCTGCCATCGGAATCTGCTCTCTAGTCCTCAAAGATCCTTTTCCTAGAATCAGAGGGGGCAAAAGAAGATGTGGTTCCAGAAATCTCAGTTTTCCCAGGACTCTCCGGACAATTCATCCCCTAGAGGCAGAGGGGGACATGACAGACGCCAGCCCAGAGGCAGAGGGGTCTGAGAAACTTTGGGTGTAGGGAGCCCTTCTCGGACAGGCCTGCGCAGCAGCCCTGAGGGGTTGCCTGACTGTCCTACTCTGGAGGCAGTCGGGGGAAGATTACCATTGCTCCCAATGGCATGGGAGTCCATAACTGCAGATGGTTGTGTGCTTCAAATAATATCCAGAGGTTACACCATCCTGTTTGTTGCCCCTCCAATCCAACCAAAGCACCTCCCAGGTGTCCCACCCGCTCAAAGGGAGATGGCAGCAGTAGAGGTTTCCAAGCTGCTTCAAAAACGAGCCATCGAAGCGGTTCCCCCCCGATCAGTCCGGGTCAGGCATTTACTCCAGGTTCTTTTTAGTGTCAAAAAAGACGGGGACCTCAGTCCCATTTTGGACCTGTCTACCTTAAACCTGGCTGTCACCAAACAGAAATTCCGGATGGTCACCCTGCAGTCCATTCTACCTTATCTTCGAGAATGCTACTGGAGGTGCTCAATAGATCTCCAGGACGCTTACTACCATAGCAAGATACACAGAAGCTCCAGGAGATTCCTTTGCTTCCGTCTGCGAGACAGTCATTTCCAGTTTCAAGCCCTACCCTTTGGTCTCACCACAGCCCCCAGGGTGTTCACCAAGGTAATGGCAGTCGTAGCAGCTCACCTGAGGCTTCAGGGAATTCAGGTATTCCCTTACCTAGATGATTAGCTCCTCACTGCTTCCACCAAGCGTCTTCTTTGCCAAGCCAGAGACTTCTTCCTACATCTTGCAGCCCTGTTAGGGATTACAGTCAATGTTCCCAAGTCACTCTTGAATCTGGTACAGATCTTGGACTTTATCGGGGCATGGCTGGACACCCTTCAGTTGAAAGTCTTCCTAACTCCAGACAGGGTCCAGAGTCTAAGGACTCATGTATCACTGATTTTTGGCCCCAGGTTGCCGAAGGCAGCAGATGTTCTCAGAGCCTTGGGCTCTATGGCTGCCACAATTTCTATCCTCCCCTGCACGCATCTTCACATGCGTGTTCTACAATGGACTCTAGCCATACAGTTGTCTTGGCTGGATCCCCCCCATGGAATACCCAATTCACATCTGCAAAGCCTGCAGGGCATTACTTCTCTGGTTGGTCCAGTCTCCGGAGATTGTAGTGGGATGCCCCTTTGTTCCATCCACAGCCCAAGCCACTGTGACCACGGACACCTCCCAGCTCGGGTGGGGGGGGCATTATCTGGGGAGGATGGTGCAAGGCACATGGTCCCAGATCGAGACCAGATTGCACATCAATGTACTGGACATGAGAGCAATGCTTTTAGCATTGCAGGCCTTCCATCCATTTCAGTTTGTCTGTGATGCATGCCACTATTTTACTAGATTTCTTTCTTTCTCTGCAGTCTGAATTTGTTTTGCTTCATCAGACCTTAGGCTGAAATTACAAGCATATATTATAAGTTCATATCTAACAGAGTGTGCTGATGCATATACCTCAGCCTCTTTGATCAAGAATTCTGGATAAATGCAAAAATAATTGGGGGAGGTGACAAAACAAAGACCCTATCTTTTAATTGTAAAATAACCTTTGCACTACTGTGCATTTTCTGAAGTATGTAAAGGCTGACACTCAAATGTCTGTCACTGTTTGCTGACTGTAATCTTCAGTGATTTGCCAGAAAAATACACATTTTATGAGGAACACACCAGAAATATGAGACAAAAATCTGGACATTATCATAGGGTTATAGGAGGTTACTAGGCTATTGGCCTTGAGGCCCTTATAAGCCTAGCCAAGAGTTTAGCCCATATTTAGATAAATCAGCACCCGATGCCCCTGTCCAGCAGGGACATAGGTGGAATCCCAGGGGTATATTTTCTGTTTCTCATCCAGTTATCCAGACTGCGCTTAAAAAGGAGTAAAGAGGTACTCTGCTTGATGTAAAGAGGGAGTCTATTCCATAGATGGGGGAGTCTCTGGGACACAAATCTGTCCCGCCAATAAGTCTTGTTGATGTCACAGACCAGGTTGAGCCTACGTGTGCAGGTTACTCGAGTGGAACTTGACTTGCAGATATGCAGCAGTCCCATTAAGGCGGGGTCCGTGAATGCCTTGTATGCCAGGCAGAGGTCACTTCTGAAGAGTCTGTATGAAACCGAGTAGAGGGATAGGGCTTGTAGCCTATCTGTATATGGTAGATGTTTGAGGCCCTATATTCTCCAGGGGTAGAACCTCTGTGGTCTCTCCAGCTGCTGCATGTGCTTTGCGGGGTACATGCTGAAAGGGGCATTGTAGTCATTAATGGGCCTTATAAGGAAAGAATACAGGGATGTTATGACTTCCTTGTCCCTGGAAGAGATACCCTTACATCTGATGTTGTTAATTTTCTTTCCATTCATCACTGATGGGTTCGGTTCTGAGCCCTCGGAACCGAGTCGGCCTATTACCAAGCTTGCACCAGCCAAAAAAACTCTTGAGCTAAGTCTCTACCCAGATTGCCCTTCTCCCTGTTACCTCAGATGTAATTTCCCGTGTAGCTGTTAAGCCACGTTTCAACCGAGCTCTCAGCTAAGTGAAATCTTTTTGATATTTGTGTAAAAATTTTTGGATATCTTCATATTTTATTAAGCAATTAGTATGTTTAGTGTTGTTTCTTCTATCTAACCTTGTTCTTTCCTCTCTACCTGTTGTTACTGTTGGTAAACGCTCAAGTACCATTGTTGGTATGGCCTTTCTTCCCTTACCCTTGTGGTATCTCTTCAATACTATAGTTGGTATTGTTTCTCCTGTTTAACCTATTAGCTTTAAACTTTATTCAGGAGTTTCCCTTTTCTTCTCTACATACCAGTGTATAGTTTTATTTGTGAATTTTTGAATGGAGTTGACTTTATTATAGTTGGATTATACAGTTGACCTGTGGTGTTTTTCTACCAAAATTTTCTCTGGCAAAATTGTTGGGAATGATACATTGGGAGAAATCAAACCTTATCCCTACACAACAAATGGAGTTCATTGGAGCAGTCTTCAATACTCAGTCCTGTCTTTTAACACTGCCAATTCACAGACTCCATCGATAGAGGCTTCAACTCCTGGTGATATTATCTCAAACAACAGTCTCTGCAAGGGAAGTTCTTCAGGCCCTAGGTTTTATGGTTGTGTCAATTCCAATAGTGCTCTACCAAAGCTACATATGCGGATTCTGCAATGGCTCCTTCTGTGTCAATGGTTCCCAAACTATCACCCCCTTGATTACCAGATTTGAATAACCAACTCCTGCAAACAGGATTTGCTTTGGTGGATGAGGCCAGACGTAGATCTTTGGACTTGCCCATTTCAGCCTCCTCAGCCCACAGTGATTGTGACCACGGATGCTTCCCAGATCGGGTGAGGAGGCCATTTCCAGGGAATGACTGTCCAAGACACATGGTCCACTTCAGTGACCCACCTGCATATCAATGTTCTGGAACTGAGAGCCATGCTGTTAGCATTGCAGGCCTTTCATTCGGCTCTCCCTTCCGGGACAGTTGCAATTCAATCAGACAATATGTCATTGGTCTTGTACATCAACAAGCAAGGAGGAACCAAGTCCTAACCCCTATGTCGAGAATCCATGAGAATGTGGCAGTGGGCCTCACCCAGTATACCCACCATGGATTCTGGACCCTCTACCAGATCTGATTACTCACCCCAATGGTTGACTCACCCAAATATGTCCAGTCTCAAGCTGACAGCTTGGTTTCTCCATTTCCATTAGTCGCCAGGCAAGCTAGTCTCTCCTCACCTGTTCAAGACATCATACTGACTTCTCACAAACCATCCACCAGAAGAGTATATCAGGGTAGATGGAAAAGGTTCTCCATCTGGTCCAAGGATTACATGCTAGACCCATATTCGGCTCCAGTTACTGCAGTGCTTTTATACTTGGCTACATTTTTTGATAATGGAGCCTCTGCCTCTAAGGTATGAGTGCATCTAGTGGCAATTTCCAATTTCCACAATGGTATAGATGGCACCCCTCTTATCTCTTTATGCCTTTGCAAGGCTTTCCTCAAGAGGACCTCTCATCTCAGGCCTCCTGTCAGACAGCCCGTGGAACCATGGAACCTCACTCTAGTCCTTCAGTCTTTGACTCAAAAACCTTTTTAGCCTGCTGCTAAGTGTGACCTAAAGTTTTTGTCTTGGAAATCTTTGTTCCTGGTAGCCATTACCTCTGCCAGAAGAGTCTCGGAGCTGCAGGCATTGTGTATCAAGAGGCCCTATCTGGTCTTTCATAAAGACAGAGTGTCACTTCAGATGAACCCATCCTTTCTTCCCAAAGTTGTTTCTGAATTTTCCATTAACCAGACCATTGATCTACCATGTTTTTTTCTGAATTTTCCCAATAGAGGAGAGTATTGCCTTCACTCTTTAGACGTACATAGACAATTGAGATTTTACCTAGACAGGACCAAACCTTTCCATAAATCTGAACAACTTTTCATTTCTTTTTCTGAGAGAAGCTGTTTCCAAATTTACATTATCAAGATGGCTAAGGGACTGCATACGTTTCATCAATTCTCTCCATAATCAACCCATGCCAAAAGTTAAAGCTCACTCCACTAGACCTATGGCAACATCTATAGCATTCCACTCCAGGGCTTCCATGGATGACATCTGCACAGCAGCTACTTGGGCTAAGCCTCATACCTTTATCAATCATTACAAATTGGACCTGGTTTTCAGAGGGAGAGCTGCCTTCGGTTCACTGGTACTCAGGAATGTTCTTCCATAAGGGCCACCCATGGACCTCAAGGTAGCTTGGGATTCTGTCCCATCAGTGATGAATGGAAAGAAGATTAACAACATCAGATAAAGAAGTTATGTCTTACCATAATGTTCCATCTGTGTATCTTCTTTCATTCATTACTTCCCACCCTCCTTCCCCCTCCAAAGGCTCATGGGGGGTGCTTTGGGTCTAAGTGGTGCCCTAGGGTACTTGCGCAGAAGTGACCTCGGCTTTACTTCCTTTTCTTAGCAAACTCAATCTGAGGTAACAGGGAGAAGGCCATTCTGGCTAGAGACTTAGCTTGAGAGTTTTTTTTGGCTGGCGCGAGCCTGGTAATAGGCCGACTCGGTTCCGAGGGCTCAGTACCGAACCCATCAGTGATGAATAAAAGAAGATCAACAACATGGATGGAATGTTATGGTAAGACATAATTTCTTTTTATGAGATGGGCCATGTAGAAGGCTTTCCGTACTATGATAGCAACACGGTGATCAAAAAGTCAGGTTGCTGTCAAACTGGTTGCCCAAATCCCTCATGACTGATTGAGTGCTTAGAATGTTGTTTTTAATGTGATAATTTGTGGGGACCTCCCTCTCCCCAAAGGGGATAATGATGATGCACTTTTTGGTATTCAGCTTGAGGCCATGTTTCTGGCACCAGTCATTTGTCTGAGTGAGACCCTCTTGGAAGATGTCCACATCACTAGGGAAATTGATGACAGCACCCAGCTTGCAGTCATCTGCAAACTTGGTCAGCCATAGCCCACTGGTTTTGGCCTGTACCTCAGAAAAGTATATCCCAAATAACAGAGGCCCTAAGACCAAACCCTGGGGTACGCGGCTTGTTACATGTCTACTGCTTGAGGTGGCTTCCCCTATTTTGACTATGTGGATTCTATCATTGAGCCAGTTTGGTACCCATCTAGTAACATATGGATTGATGCCTAGTTCAGACAGTTTATCTATTATGCTCGAGTGGGGAATAGTGTCAAGGTAGATGGTGTGCACCTTCTTCTACTCATCCATGGCTTTGGTGACTGTCTCAAAGAAGTCGACCAAATTTAGCAGACATGACTTCCCCTTGACGAAGCCAAACTATGTGGGATCAAGTGTTTAGAGGTTGCCAATGTCCTTGTTAATGAGGTCCATTTTTAAATCGAGTTGCTGGCTACTGAAACTTGTCTACATACATTAGCTGGACATAAGCTGATTTAAGTATATTTTCTGCACTTATTTAAGATTTGAGTGAGTAAATATTGTGTGTCTTGGATTCAGTAAATATTGTGTGTCTCTCTGAATTTCTGCAGTAGTTGTTAAACTGCTTTGAAATTCCTTTGTTAAGTGTTAATTAGCTTGGGGGTTTCTGCTAGCATTAAAATCTGTGTTGGTTACATTTCTAGTAATCATTTTAAATCGAGTTGCTGGCTACTGAGACTTGTCTGCCTACATCAACTGGACATAAGCTGATTTAAGTATATTTTCTGCACTTAAATTTAAGATTTGAGTGAGTAAATATTGTGTGTCTTGGATTCAGTAAATATTGTGTGTGTCTCTGAATCTCTGCAGTAGTCCCCCCACCGCCTCCCTGTTTCTTGGAATTGCCCGCCCCTGCTGTAAATCTCTTTTTGCACACTCCTCCTGGACCCATCTCATTCGCTCACTCAACTGAGTACAGTGAGATCATATTTTGATTTTGGATATTCTTACCAGTCCCATCTCCTCTGCAGTGTACAGAGAGAGCACTTGGGAAGGGCATTCCCCTATAATATCTTAATCTGCTCTGCTTCCTCCATCTCAAAAAAAAAAAAAAAAATTTTGCACTTCATCTGCCTTACTGTATTTGTGTTTCTTCCTACTTTATTACCTTATTTTGCTTTTGCCTCTTTCAACATTTTAAAGTGGAACCTGTGTGTTGAGAGACAGCCTTACAAGACTATCTGCAAATATATAGAGCTGAGTATATTTTTCTGTATTATTCTGTATTATAGAGCTAAATTGTTGCTTAGATATTTGTTGTCTTACTGTTCTGCAAATATACAGAGATCAGTATATATTTTTTTGGTTTTATAATTTGCACTCTGATTCCTCACATCTCTGTTGAAACTGGTTTCCCCACCCCTCCTCCCTGTTCTTGGTTGTAGTTTAAATTTGGTGGCTTTTGCAGTGCCCGCTCCACTGTAGATTTGATCTAGGACACTCCCCCAGTCCCATCTCCTTACCGCATTCTACCTAATAAACCCTTTCTGCACTTGCTTTTAGTCCTTTTTAATTTAATGACATTTTTTCAAACTGTGTGTGGACTAATATTGCTACATACTCAAGTGTGCCAGCTTGCACTGCATGTGAATTGTTTTTACTACTGATTTTGCTACTTTTCTGAAAAAAAAAAATGTATCTGCTTTTACTGTATTTGTGTTTCTTCCTACTTTATTTTGCTTTTGCGTCATCTTAAAAGTACTCAATTGTATTTATTACTGCTTGGTGTATCTCATTCTAAGCCTTTTAGTTTAAGCACTTGGGCTTTAGACCAGTTGTTTTACATTAAGAAGGTTTGTGGTCTGCACTGTGGTGGCAGAACAGGTAGCTTACATCCTTCTAAGTTGGGAACTGCTGATTGAGGGCTCAGTGTCTGTTATTCTAAAAGTATGTTAATTCTGGTTTAAGCACTTGGGCTTCAGGCCAGTTATTTTACATTAAAAGGGTTTGTGGTCTGCACTCTTGTGGGAGGAGAGGCTGGACTCTGCCCTTCTGAGCTGGGAATTTCTGGTTAAAGGCTTATAGTGCCTGTATATTTGAACTGCTTCTTACTGAAATTGGTACACCTTGTTTGCTGTAGCCAGGGTTGCCAGATTTCCAGCCCCCCAGGTAGGGACAAAAATAAAAAAAGAAGAAGGTCTCTCACAGCAAGTGAAGACCAAAAAAAAGGTCTTTAATGCGGAACACAGTTCCACATTAAAGAACAGTAGCTCAGTAGCTCTGCACTAAACACGGAGCTTCTCGTGTTTAATGCATTGCAGTTCTGCATTCAACACAAGTAGCTCCGTGTTTAGCGATTTTTGATTGGCCGTATACGGCATATGGGCCAATCAAAACACGGAGCTTCTCGTGTTTAATGCAGAACACAAGAAGCTCCGTGTTTAGCAATTTTTGATTGGCCCGTATGCCAGGTATACGGGACAATCAAAAAAAAAAAACAAACAAAGCGGAGGCTGGCCGGGATTTAAACCAGCAGGGCGGGACTTGGGATCAGGCTGCTGATCTCGGGACAGTCCCGCTCAAATAGAGACGTCTGGCAACCCTGGCTGTAACATAGACTAGATCCAGGCCTGCTGAATCTAGCTTTGTTTGTATAACTTGAGCACTAATCCAGGCATTCTTTAAAGTATTCATTTGTATTTATTACTGCTTGGTAGTAACTTGATTAAAGTGTAGCTATCATTCTAAGTCTTTTGGATTAAGCACTTGGGCTTCAGACCAGTTGTTTTACATTAGGAAGGTTTGTGGCCTGCCCTGTGGTGGCAGGACAGGTAGCTTACATCCTTCTAAGTTGGGAACTGCTGATTGAGGGCTCAGTGTCTGTTATTCTAAAAGTGTATTAGTTCTGGTTTAAGCACTTGGGCTTCAGGCCAGTTATTTTACATTAAGAAGGTTCATGGTCTGCACTCTTGTGGGAGGCGAGGCTGGACTCTGCCCTTCTGAGCTGGGAAATTCTGGTGAAAGGCTTATAGTGCCTGCATATTTGAACTGTTTCTTTCTGAAATTGGTACACCTTGTTTGCTGTAGCATAGAGTAGATCCAGGCCTGCTGAATCTAGCTTTGTTTGTATGCTTGTTGTTTGTTTGCTTGTTATTTCCCTGAAATGCTAATTCCACCTAAAACGTGGCTTTTCAGCGCTTCTGTGGATCCCTAGTGATATCTGCATTGCTTACTGTACTTATTTCCTTGTTTCACTTGAAAGAAAGTTACTGTTTGTCATTTTTGCATTTAAGTTACCTGTAACACATTGCATTTAAGTTACCTGGCACTTGCTCACTAAAGCAATTATATAAGTCAGCACTAAAAAATTAAAAGCACTGTACCCTCACAAACTCCCCTTGAGTACCTTGTTCCCCATTAGCCCTTTTTTTTCAATTATAAAGGAATTCCCAATACTATTCTAGCATGTCCAAAGGTCAGTTGTCAATCTCCTCTCCGGTCCAGCTGGTGAATCTGGGAATCTTGAGGCAATGTTACAACTGCCTCATGAACACAGACAACCCTCTCCTCCTCCCAACAAATTCCAACACATGTGAGAGATACAACCATATAGCCATACTGGAGGCTAAGCTCTCTCAACTCAGTACTGGCGAAACCAGTCAGGAGGAGAAGGAAACCACACTCACTACAATTCCAGTCTCACATAGACCTACCATGACAGCAAACCAAACATATAAACACACAAAAACATACTCGGAGGCTCTAAATAAAAATCTGCCTAAGCAGCAGAGACCTCCAAAGCAGACACCCAAGCAACTGCTACCCCAAAACAAAACACGTGCAACACATAGCTCACAAAGCCAGTGTGCCGAACAGTCACAGCCCTTAAGGCTAAACAACACACCTGATACACTTGTAATAGGTGACTCTATCGTCAGGCACATTGACGCCCCGCTCACCAGGCTGAGCAAGGAGAAGGTCACGGTGAGCTGCCTGTTAGGCGCTAGGATCCGCCACATAACACAAGCACTCAGGTCACTCCAAGGCAAGTACAAATATGACTCAGTCATTGTCCATGCTGGTGTGAATGACCTGAGACGTACCTCCCTGGACTACATGAAAAGAGACATAGAGGAGCTCTCTGAGCATGTAGCCCAGGCCGGTATGACCCTGACCTTGAGTAGCATCTTACCCTCACCAAGAATGATGCCACAATATGAAGAGAAGATAATCGATTTCAACAATTGGCTTAAGTATTGGTGTCATTCAAAGGGGATCCGATGCCTGTCAGCCTGGGATGACATGCTCGACAAGCCACGATGCTTTGCTAGGGACGGCTTGCACCTGTCACCCCTTTCTGATATTGGCAAAGGCTCTTACTACCCCCATAGTGCCTTTTTTAGGCAAGGCTCAAAAGACAAACCCACCTCCATAGGTATCGCAAGGGATAAGAAACTAAGAGTAATGCTACTCAACGCCAGAAGTCTAAACCTCAAGATGCATGCACTCGAAACTCTCCTTAGCATGGAGAACATCGATATCTGTGCAGTAACAGAAACCTGGTTCAAGGCTCCCGAGAGCACCCCAGCACTACCAGGTTATACCTCATTTCATGCTTTTCGGCCCCAAAACTTGGACCGAACCACAAAAGGAGGGGGAGTATCAATATTCGTCAAAGATACACACACCTCCAGGTTGGTGGCACAGCACTAAGCATCAGAGACTATCTATGTGCAACTAACAGTGGGTAAAACTGCCTTCCAGTTTATAGCCTGCTACAGACCACCCTCCCAAACCCAGGAACTCCACTCGGCCTTCCTGAGAACACTGGAAAATATGAAGGTCTCTCCAAACACCATTATATTGGGCGACTTCAACTACCCAAACATAGACTGGGAGCATTACTCTAGCTCCAACACCCTAGCCCAAAGGTTCCTAGAATTTATAAACTCAAATGCTATGGAACAACTTGTTACCACTCCCACAAGAGGGGAAAACATACTGGACCTGATCATCACCAACATGGGGACTCTATGCTCCAGACCAGAAGTGTATCCCTCATTGGTAAGATCAGACCATAAACTAATCTCACTGGATATTCACATCCCGACTCCACCCCCTGCCCTGAAAACCACAGTGAAAAACTTCTCTAAAGCAAATTTCACACTCCTCAAAACCCTGGTGGAATCCTTCAAAGCCCCCAGGCCTGTGGAAAATATGGCCCAGACCTCAGAATCCTTTATAAACACATTCTATGAACACCTTCAGGAATGCATGGATCATGCAATCCCAAATAAAATCAAGACCCAATCCTCCAAAGGCAGACGTCCTGTCTGGTGGACCCCAGCCATAAACAAACTATACAGTAGAAGGAGGAAGCTATTACATGATAAAGCAAAATCCCAAAAAGGGAAGGCATCTCTGATCAGTATTAGCAAAAAACTATGGGCACTCATAAAATCGTCTAAGGCCAGCTTCGAGAGAAAAATTGCACAGGACACTAAGGATAATCACAAGGCTTTCTTTAGTTATGTTAGGAACCTGGGTGGGAATTCCCAGATATGCTCAGAATTAGTCCAAAATGACAAAAAATACACCGAACCCACAGACATTGCCAACATCCTAGCTGACAGGTTCAGCTTAACCCTCCCCACCAAAAGGGCAAATATGTATCCCAGGAGAGTGCTGCGGCCCTGACATCTCAGATGCCCAGGTAACAGCTGCCCTCTCCAAAGCAAAACACAGCATCAATGGGACCAGACGGTGTCCCGGGCTGCGTCCTACATGAACTCCAAGAAGAGCTAAACCCAAACATAAAACTACTGTTCAATCTCAGCCTTACTACAGGATATGTACCCAAAGAGTGGCGTACAGCAACAGTGGTCCCTCTCCACAAAGGTGGTGCCTCAACGGATCCTGGAAACTATCGCCCCATAAGCCTGACTAGCTTGGTCTGCAAAGCTATGGAAAGGATCATCATGGACCTCATAAATAAAGATATTGGGGACCTACAGACACTAGATCCTACCCAGTTTGGCTTTGTTAAGGGCAGATCCTGCCTCTTAAACCTGGTTGATTTCTTTGAAACAGTCTCCAAGGCCATTGATGAGGGGAAGGTGGTCCACACAGCCTACCTGGACCTCGCAAAAGCCTTCGATACAATACCCTACTCGGGCATTATAGATAAGCTCACCAGCTTAAATATAAACCCCTATGTCACTAGATGGGTTGCAAACTGGCTCAAGGACAGAACCCACATGGTTAGAATTGCTGGAGCCATATCAGACTCCAAACCAGTTACAAGTGGCATCCCACAAGGCTCAGTCCAGGGACCACTCTTGTTAGGTATATATTTCTCGGAGGTACAGGCCAACACGGAAGGACTGTGGCTGACCAAGTTCGCAGATGACTGCAAACTGGGCGCCATAATCGATTCTCCATCCGACACAAGCATCCTCCAAAAGGGCCTCATAGAAACAGACAACTGGTGCCAGAGCCATGGCCTCAAGCTAAACGCCAAAAAGTGTATAGTCATCCCCTTTGGCAAAAACAAAGTGCCCACAAATTACCACATAGGTGGTAATCCATTAAGTACAGAAGAAATAATTAGGGACCTGTGGACCCAAGTTGATAGCAATCTCTCATTTGACAATCACGTGGCCAAAGTGGTTAGAAAAACATTTTATATAGCCCACCTAATCATGAAGGGAGTCACATCTAGATCAGGGGAGGTCATCGTGCCTCTTTACTCATCCCTCATCAGGCCCATAATTGAGTACAATGCCCCTTTTGGGATGTACCTTACCAGACACCTGCAGCAACTGGAAAGACCCCAAAAGTACCTCACCAAGAGGATCAAAGGGCTCAAACAGATGCCATATGCTGCCCGGTTAAAGAAACTCCAGCTCTACTCAGTGGCATACCACCTGCTCAGAGGCGATCTGTGCCTGATGTATAAAGCCATGTCCAACTCGGAATTAATGGACATGCTGCACCTCAGAAAATCCAAATCCCATCGAGCTACGCGCTCGAGAGACTTGAACCTCAGCACTAAAATAAATAGGACATGCTGGAGGGACAGATTCATAATCCAGAGGCTCCCTTCACTCTGGAATAAAATCCCAGTCCAGGTTAGGCAGAGTCCCTCATTGACTCTCTTCAAGAGGAATCTTGATGAGTGGATGGGAGATCATAGGTTTACCCCGGGTATCACTTCTGTGTCACTGTTAGACAGAGGCACAGTATACTAACCTCGAAAAAGGGCATAGCAAAATTAATTTAAAATGGGTGGCGAAAGCCAAACACACTCTGGCTAGGCTTATAAATGCCCTAGGGCAGATAGCCTAGTATGAACCTATGAACCTATGATAATCCATTCCATGGCCTTGCAGATCAGGCTAGGTAGGCTGATGGGTCTATAATTTCCAAGATCGGTGGATGCTCCACCTTTGTGTAAAGGGATGACAGTGGCTGTCCTTCACTCAGCTGGCATGAAGCCAGTACTCAGGCCTTGGTTGAGTGGGGTGCCTAGTGGTGCTGCAAGTTCCTGCTGGAGTTCACATAGAATGCAGCCTGGGATGTTATCGGGTCCCATGGAGGCTGTATGTTTTGCCTTTGAGAGAGCAGTGATGACCTGTTCCCTAGATTTAAGGGGAAGGGAGCAGGTACTGGTGATGGCCTGATTTACTGATGGGGAGATAGAGGGGTAAAGTTTTCACTGAATCTGTCAGCCAGCAAGTTTGCATAGCTACGGCATTTGTATATGTGGTTTCCTTGACCACCATTTCTGAACAGATCTAGGTGCTTCCTTTAAGGTTGCGGACATAAGTGAAGGAGGCTTTATGATTGTCTCTAGGAGATGTGGCCAGCTTGTACTCAAAGTCTGCTTTGGAGGATTTTACTAGTGCTCTTATTTGCTTGTTCACGCTAAGGAGACATTGCTTCCAGTTGGGCACCTGCTCCTTCTTGGTCTTGTACAGCAATTTTTTTCTTTTTGTTATAGAGTTTATTTATTGCAGATGTCCACCACACAGGTTTACTCTTCCTTGTGGAGGATGATTTAGTCCTTTCGAGTATTCCTGCTTCTATTCATCTATATAAATGCTTGTATAGTGCTTTGGTGTAGTTTTGGATATTGGTGCCAGTTCCTCTAGAAGGGGAGGAGGCTGTGAAGTTGTTTACACCATCCCTCAGGAAGCTGTATTCAGCTTTGGAGAAGTTTGTATGTCTTATCCTAGCTAGAGGGAGGTTGGTGGAAATGGTGACTTTGAAAGTGACCACTTTGTGGTTTGATCTTACCAGAGAGGATGATACTAAAGGGACGCTGCACTGGTTACTCATGTTGGTTAATACCAAGTCCAAGATATTATCACCCCTTGGGGGGTATCGACTAGCTGTTCCAAGGCATTTGCATTGACAAAATCAAGGAATCTCTGGGCATTTGTGTTCTGGCATGAGTAGTTCTTCCAGTCTAAGTTTGGGAAGTTAAAGTCACCCAGGATCAGGGTAAAGAGTTGAATCTTTTGAACCGGTCCAAATAGGTGGATTGGCCATCTTGAGTCAGATTTGGGAGCCAGTAGCTAGCTATGATTTGAATAGGAGTCTTGTCAATGGTTAACTGCACCTGGAGTGTCTCTTGTGCGTCCTACTGTTTGACCAGCCTGGAGGTGTGTATGTCTTTAATGTATATTAAAACTCACTTCCTTTAGCTTTACTGCCAACAGTTCGGGGTCTGAATGTATGATAGGATGAGTAACCAGGTAAGGCTGGGGTACACTCTACAGCTTTGAACTGGGTTTCTGTGACTGCACAGATGTCAGCATTTTCCAGGGTTAGGAATGCTTTCAATGAGTGCAGTTTCATGTTTAGACTCCTAGCATTTAGCAGCATGACCTTTAATTTATGTTTTAATTTTTTATGTTGGTAGTTTTAACCTCATCACTTTTCCTAAAAAAGGCACTATAGGGGAGGCAAGAGCCTTTGCCAGAAGCATGAAGCCCAGGTGAGACAGATGTAGGCCATCTCTGGCAAAGTATCATGGCCTGTTGATTGTATATTCTTAGACTGTCAGGTACTGAATCCCCCTGGAATGACACCAGAAACTAAGCCAATTGTTAAAGTCAATCATTTTCTATTTGTATTGAGGCATCATTCTGGGTGTTAGCAGAATGCTGCTTAAGGCTATGGACATACCTGCTTGGGACACATAATCAGCAAGCTCAATCATGTCTCTCTTCATATAGTCCAGAGAGGTATGTCTCAAGTCATTCCCACCAACATGGACTATGACAGAGTCATAACAGTACCTGTTGCTGAGAGACTTGAGTGCGTGTGTGATATGGCAGATTCTAGCACCTGACAGACAACTAACCATGACTTTCTCCTTATCCAGCCTAGTGAGTGGCACATCCATTTGTCTCACAATGGAGTCTCCTATGACTGATATGTTGGGTTTATGTGAAGCCTTAGTGGTTGTGAGGCACAGGTGTGTGGACTATGAGTGGTATGTGGTGTGGAGGGCTGTGGAGATTGTGTGTGTTTTTGCCTCTGAGGTCTCCTTTGTTTGGGTATGTTTATGTGGAGGACCTCCACATATGTAGGTGTGTGTTGTGTAGGTATGGATGGTGTTTGAGGCATAAAATTCTAGACAGTTAAGCGGTAGTGCTGATGATCTCCAAATTTTGCTTAAGAGGAGAGGTTAGGAGGAGAACTGATTTTTAGCAGACAGCATTTGGAACTGGTCATTCTTAGCATTCATGTATGTGAGAAACATGCCAGTTCCTTATCTCTCTAGAATTCATCTCGCATTACATTTTGAGTGACTGTGGCATATTCCAAAATATGTTTGTTTTTTAAGATAACATTGCTCAAGATCTCATGCAGTGAGGTGTGCCCCTTTTATCGACTTAAAATTCTCTCCTCTCCAATAGGAAATCAAAATCCTTTCTCCTCTATCGAGGACATACTTAAAGATCTTCAATGTCACATGTTTCATATGTATTAAAGAAAAATGAATGGTTTTTAATTTTCCTTCCCCTTTCAGTTGAAACTTAACATATATTATCCCTGCTATCATTTTCTCTGTCTGAGCTTTGATTTGGCTTTCCAAAGATCCCCCACTAAAACTCCAGAGCATTCTTTAGAACCAGATGAGAAGAACCACTCCATTTTCAGCTTCTGTTAGTATACCATCTTGTACATTCAGAAAGAATTGGACATCTAGTAGACAAATTATATATGTAACCATTTAATATTATTAATATAATTTTCCTCCTGCCTTGTCAATAGCCCTCTTGTTTTTCTTCCTTTCCATCTTCTTACTTTCTGGCCCTGTGACAGTCCTCCCTTTTCACTTTACATTTCTTCTGTTTCTTTTATATCAGCTGTGGACTCTGAACTCTGCATTCCCATTTATTATGTTTCTGTTTTCCATTTCCTATACATCAGTTGTTACAGATCATAGTGCACATTCACATTCACATTTCTCTTTATTCTACATTTCCACATTCATAATTACTTCTTTTGCACCTACAAAATAAAGTTAATTTACAATGACTTCTTCTACATGTATTTTTATTAACTTTTGGATAATATACAGTTTCTTTTTAATATCACAGTCTGGCAAGAAATGTCCACACTTTGGACATCATAGTAGGCATTTACAGTGGCATCCTGTGCACAAAGTTCAAAATCTCTTCTAACCCTTCCTAGCTATATGTTTCTCAGTTTTACAAATACATCACTTTGCAGTTTGTCCATTACATGGAACACTCTATCTTCATCCTTCACCTGTCATTATATTTTCAGTATGGCTAAGTTTGGGCTTGATTTTGACTCAGTGAATCACAACTTATTGAAGCAGTTACTCATTGCATCAGTGAGTTTTTGGTGATGCTCTTCATATTGATCACTGCTGCAGTAGCCTAAGCTATATGAATTATATCCTGAATAGGATAAAACAGACGACCAGCTTCCAAAGCTTTAGGGCACCTTCCATGTGTCCAAGCCATTACTTAAAAGACAGGATGTGATGTCAATCTTGCCTTTATTCTCATTGGTGGGTTGGATCCGATCCATCAGATCCATCTCAGCCATTGCAAAAGCTCAAGTCCTTCAGTTAAGCTCATGGGCATTTTTTCTACCCATAATGCAACTGCTTCGCTACCTCAGATCTCGTTTGCCACACAGCAAAAGAGGTTCCAGACAGCTAGCTCTGGGCTAAGTCTTTTCAAATTTATTATCTTTCCTTTTGATAGCTAGTTTTCTTATTAGTTCTTTGTTAATCAGTTGTTTTCCTTATTGCTCTAGTAGTTTTAGATTAATAGTCTGTGTGTTTCCTGCCCACATTGTCACCCGTTTAAGTTAGAGGGTATATAACTGTTGTCTGCTTAAGTTAGAGGACATTCCTTCCCTTTTCTCTCTTTCTTTATCATCCGTTCAGAGAACGATCTTAAAAAAAGTCTTATTTTTCTCTCATTCTCTCTTCCCTTGCATGCTTGAGTATGAGTACCTGTATTATTTTTCTTATCATTTCTAATATGGTGCAGAAACAGGAAGGGAAACCACTGGGAATTAAAAAAATGTGGGAAGAAGATGCCCCTTAGTGATACACACACTTTGTGTGTGTATTGCTTGGGGCCTCTTCATCTTCAGGAATCATGTTCAGTATGTCATGGCTTCAATCAGAGAGTGCTTTTGGAGCACAAGAACAAACGGATTCTAAAGGGCCTATTAAAAAACTCTTTCTCAGAGGCTATTTCCTCAGAGTCCTCTTCAAAAACATCTGAAAAATCCTTAAAATGTTCATCTTTGGCTTCAAGATCCTCAGAGCCAAGTCAAAAACCTCCTTGACTGTCTAGTCCAACAGAACTTGAGAGTAGACAGTTGTTGTCGGATCCAAGACAGTTTTGGAGCAATCAGAACCCTCAGCTCATACGTCTTCAGTGCCGAAGGAACTACAACGCCGGAGCTGTTCACCATCCTTAGAAGCAGTAACTTCATGGCTCCCTTCTCCACTTTTTACTAACTCCAGGTCTCCAACATTATCTACTGATCCTACCAGGAGCTTGTCTGATGAGGATGTGAATAGGGTTGTGCAGAGGTTGTTAAATACCCAGGCACTGCCCAAACTTCTGTTGGATCTGAGCCCATAGGAATGGAATCAGACACAGTCCTCCCCTTTGGTGCCTGTTCCTTCTCTGATCCATCCCTTTGTTTCAGAGCTTGAAGAATCTGATGTCCAGATAGTGTCTGTATTGGCTCCAGGACCTTCTACTTCCTTGGATCCGGTATCTTCCCTAAACACCTCCCTCCAGTCGGAGCAGGAGACCTCTCGGAGCCCGACACTCTCTGGTCAGTTCCTCGGAGCCAGTGCGAATCTCATCTGATCTGCCTCTGGGGTCTTCAGCACAGGTGAGTTTGGCCCCTACCTCTCCTTTGGAACTTCTGTCCCCAGCGCTGGAGATACCTTCATCTTTGATGACTTCTTTGCTGGATTTGGGGGAATTATTCAGAATGGGAGCACACTGCTTTCAAAGTTATGAGGAGGGTTTTGACTCCCATCCCAGTCAAAGACACAACTTTTATCAGATCTTCCTCCCAGTTCTGGTCAGGTATCTTTGTCCTCTCATGTAACCCTACCACAGGATCACAGAGACCCCAGGCCTCAGGATGTCCTACAGAGGACCCCCTCCCCCCCTTCTGAAATCTTCCCAGAGTGCCCCAGTGAGGAGGTTCCTCAGAAGAAGACTTGCAAGAGGAAGCATCTTGATTCCACAGAGGAGTCTATCTCATCAGATACTGACCTTGATGATGCAGAAGGGTCCTCATGGTCACCTCCTGAAGATGTCTCCTTTGGAGACATCCTCAAAATTTAAAAACAGAGAGGTGACTGGCAGTCCACATCCCCTTCAGCTGAGGAATCAGTTTACCTGAAGGCCTTTGACTCTCGCCATTCCACCTCTTGGGTGACCCCTTCCTCCAACAAGCTTATGGACTTAATCTCTTGGAAGGCTTGGGAGACCCCTGATTCCATAGAGCCCAGTACTAGAAAGCCAAATAAATATATTACTGCCCCAAAAGATAAGGTCTTTTTAACTAAGGGTGTAGCTGTTGATGCCATGGTCATGGTGGTGGCCATTAAAAAGGAGCTATCTGAGAACAGCTCCTCTATTCATCCTCCTAATAAGGATTCTAGGACCATGGATAGGTATGGGAAGCTTGTCTTTTTGTCAGTGACCTTTGACTTTCAGTCTCTGAACTACCTTGCCCATTTTACTAGACTACAGAGGGACCTGTTAAAGGAACTTACAGACTCTCTCCAAGGAGCTGTAGCTGATTCAGTGGCAGATAAGGTCAATGCTCAGCTCACCACCCTCAGTTTGGTTATAATCTCTTCCATGAGGCTCATGTCTTATGCAGCAGATGGGACTAGTAGGGCTGCAGGTTCAGGTATTGCTCTTAGCAGGCAGGCCTGGATGTGCCTTTGTGATTTCACGGAGCCCTTCAAGTCTTCCTTCATAAATTCCCCTTTTGAGGACTCTTCTCTTTTTGAGCCTAAAGTGAAAGAGATGCTCACCAGGTGTGAACAGGATGACAAGACCTTGTCTGCCATTGGAGTAAGTGTTTCCACATTTACCAGACCCTTTCCTAAGCATCACGGAGGTAGTGGGAAGATGTGGTTCAGAAAATCCCAAAGATCTTTCCAGGAACACAAGGTGAAAGTTCCCCCAGAGCTAGGGGGAACAACAATGGAAGATGCCGCTCTCACTGCAGGGGAGACCTGCACAATAAGGGCTGCAGAGAATCTTTCTTTGGTCGGCACTTTCAGCTCCCCTGAAAGGGTGCCGATTGCTCATCTCTGAAGGCAGTCGGGGGGGATGGTAGTCTGTGCACTGAGAAACCTTGCAGAATATAATAACCGACAGATGGGTGCAGAACATAATATCCAGTGGATATGTCATTCCCTTCTCCTACCCTGTTCCCATAAACAAATCAGTTCCTGACATTCCACCCAATCAAAAGGAACAAGCAACCTTAGAAATTCAAAAGTTGCTAAGAAAAAGAGTCATCCAAGAAGTCCCTGCAGACCAGACAGGATACAGAACTTACTCAAGATTCTTTTTAGTTCCAAAGAAAACAGGGGACTGGAGGCCCATTTTGGATCTCAGCAATCTAAACAAATCTGTCAAAAAGTCCAAGTTCTAGATGGTGACACTGTAGTCAATACTTCCACTACTGGAAAAAGACAATTGGATGTGCTGCATAGGCCTTCAGGATGCATACTACCATATTCTAATGGAAAGGTGATCCAGAAAGTTCTTATGCTTCCGGCTAGGAGCCAGTCACTTTCAGTTTCAAGCTGTGCCCTTTGGTCTCACTACAACCTCCAGAGTGTTCACCAAGTATATGGCTGTAGTGGCAGCTCATCTGAGACAAAAAAGATTCCATGTGTTTCCATATCTGGATGACTGGCTCATTACCGCCCTGGTCAGGCATCTTCTGCAGCGATCCAGGGACGGGCATCTCCTGCAGCAATCCAGGGACTACACACTACAGCTCTGTTCTTCCCTAGAAATTACAATAAATTACAAAAAAATCTGCTCTAGAGCAATGTCAGTCCTTGGTTTTCATACGAGTGCAGATAGACACAACACGACAGCAAAACTTCCGCAAAGCAAAGTACTCAACCTTCAGTGTTATGTAAGGATGCTGATCAGAAGAAGGGTTTCTGCCAAACTAGTTCTCCAGGTTTTGGTGAAATCGGTGGCTTCAGTTGTTCTAATTCCACAGGCTTGGTTTCACATGAGAATCCTCCAGTGGTTACTTTTGACAGAATGGTCTTTTATGGGTCTTCCAATGACAGACAGGATTATGATATCCAACTCATGTAAAAGGGACCTACGATGGTGGCTGAACTCTCCCCTAGTCTCTCAGGGCCATCCCTTTATTCCCCCTCAGCCCTAAGCCACGGTGACCATGGATGCTTCCCAGTTGAGGGGGGAATTATCTGGGGAAGACAGTTCAACGCATCTGGCAACAACACAAGGCCCATTTACACATAAATGTTCTAGAGATGAGGGTGGTGCTAATGGCATTGCAAGCATTTAAGGATTCCCTTCCTCTGGATATGATATCAATCCAGTCAGACAATATGTCTGTGGTCTGGTACATAAACAAACAAGTGGGAACCAGATCTTGCCCCTTATGTCAAGAAACCCTGAGAGTCTGACAATGGACAGGAGCCTCCAACTGCTTTCTCATACAGCGCACATCCTGAGAAAATCCAACGTGATTGCTGACAAATTGAGCAGAGCTATTTTATGGCTGCACAAGTGGTCCCTCAGTCAAAAAGTTGCGGAAGAGATCTTCCAAAAGTGGGGCCAGCCTTGCTGCGATCTCTTTGCATCACCCATCAGTGCCAAATGCAGCAACTACTTTGCCCTGATCCCTCCAAAGGGGAAGTCAACAAGGGATGCACTCGTTCACAATTGGCCCCCGGGACTTCTTCATGCTTTTCCACCAATACCTTTAATTCCCAAAGTCTTACAGAAAGTAAGCTTATTGGAGACCACAATTATCCTAATTGCCCTTTATTGTCTTTGACAGAGTTGTTTTCCCTTTCTTCGGCCTTATGTAAGGGAGGGACCATGGATTCTGGACCCAGTTCCAGATATATTGACTCATCCATCAGGAAATGTTCATCCCAGTCTAATCAGTCTCAAACTAACAGCTTGGTTTCTCCAGCTCTTATGATTGCCAGGTTTCCTGTCCTGTCCTCTCCAGCTAAACATATTTTATTATCTTCCCACAAAACATCTACCAAAAATTGTGCAGAAGTAAATGGGAAAGATTTGTGGCTTGGTCTAACATTAATCAGATAGACCCTTTCACAGCTCCATTACAGTCTAGCCTAGAATTTTTAGCAAAGTTATTCAATGAGGGAGCAACTGCAGCTACTATCAGGGTTCAGTTAGCAGCAGTGACAGATTTTCATATAGGTGAAATTGGCTCCTCAATTATGTCAAAAAAACTTTGTAAGGCATTTCTCAAAGGAACTACATACAGAAACCCAATTCTGCCTTGGGATTTGAATTTTGTGTTGTCAAAGATTATCTCCTCTCCCTTTGAATCTTCTGCTACTTGCGAGTTAAAATATGTCTCATGGAAAACCCTCCTTTTAGTAGCCATTACTTCAGCAAGGAGAGTTTTGGAGTTACAAGCCCTGGCCGCCAAGCCTCCTTATATAATTTTTTACAAGGATAGAGTCTGTTTACGCACTAATCCTTCTTTTTTACCTAAAGTGGTTTCAGAGACTAACCTAAATCAATCTATTGATTTACCAGCATTCTTTCCTAATTTTCAAAACAAAGGGGAATATACTTTACTTTTTGATGTTCACAGACAGATCAACTTTTTATTTCCTATTCTGATATTAAGAAAGGCCAGCCAGTTTCTAAGGTTACATTATCCAATTGGTTTCACAATGTATATCTTTCATATACAATACTAACAAGGAGACTACTTCTAATCCTGTCAAAGCACATTCCACCAGGTCAGTAGCCACTTCTGCAGCCTTTCAAGCTAGATTACCTTTGAACAACATCTGTGCTGCAGCAACATGGGCAAAACCACATACCTTTGTTACTCATTACAAGTTGAATTTGGCCTCTAGGAGTAGGCCATCCTTTGGTTCTATGGTTCTGAGGAATATTCTCCCATGAGCCACCCAAGAATCAGGTAGCTAAGGAACGGTCCCACCAGTGAGAATACAGGCGAGGTTGACAACATCACATAAAGAAGTTATGTATTTACCATAACGTTCAATGTGTGTTGTCCATCTCGACTTTTATTCTCACAACCCACCCACCATACCCCTGCCTATTCTCCTGGGACATCAAGTAGTTCAGATTGGATCTTTAAAGGACTCTTTAGCCTCAGAAATAATGGGGTTTGATATATTTTTGCAAAATATGCTGATAAAGCTATTCTCCTTGTCACTGCATGAGGGTAAACAAGATCTGAGGCAGCAAGAGAGTTGCATTATGGGTAGGGAAATGCCCACAAGCTTAACTGAGGGCCTTGAACTTTTGCAATGGCTGAGATGGATCCGATGGATCGGATATGACCCACCAGTGAGAATAAAAGTTGAGATGGACAACATATATGGAATGTTATGGTAAGTACATAACTTCTTTTTTGTGAGCCAGTCCTTTCAAAGCTTTTCTGCTGCTGAAAATAGCAATTTTCTATTAATTTTCAAGGATCAACAGTCAGCTAATGCTATTCATTGCTGAGCAGAGGAATTCCCTTAGGAGAAAAAAGCATCTAGATTTACTTTTTTTGTTGTTTAATGCCACTTTTCTGTTTAGAAGTGTATATTTTAAGCTAGGAATATGTGTTTTTGTTGACTATCATGCAATATTACTGTACTTTTAAATGGGAGTGCACTTTGTTTGTGACAGCTGAGCATTCTAAAACCTTTTTTCCTGTGGAGAAATTATGTTTAAATTACTTTTAGGAACTAGTAAATTGTATTAGAGTGCCTTTCATGTGTTTAAAGGAGAATATACCCTTCCTCTACTTGATGTACATAGGCAATTGTGGTTTTACCTGGACAGAACGAAAACATTCAGAAAGTCTGATCACTATTTGTTTCCTTTTCAAAAATAAGAATGGGAAGACCAGTTTCTAAGACTATCCTGGCCAGATGGTCAACAGATTGCATTTCCTATGTCAGCTCTTTGAAAGGTATTGCATTACTTAGACAATTGAAGGCACATTTAACCAAGTCAATGTCTAGTACAGCAGCTTTTGGTCAAGTATTCTGTTGATGATATTTGTGCAGCTGCCTCTTGGTCTAATAGTCATACCTTATTATTGTGCATTACAAATTAGATATCATTTCCAGGAGCAGAGCTGCCTTTGCTTCTGCGGTGCTCCAGAGCATCCTTCTATGAGGGCCACTCAAGGTTACTGTAGCCGGGCACTCTGTCCTATTAGTTGAGTAATGAATAAAAATGACACCATCAGATAAAGATGTTATGTATTCACCATAACATTCCATCTGTGTTGTCCATTTTTATTCTTCTTCAACTCACCTCCCTCCTTCCCCCAGTTTTTTTTCTTTTTGAGAGACCTAATGGATGTGTTGTTAAGAATCATAGTTCCTGTTTGAGCTCCTGATCTTTCAGCTATCACTTTCCTGTCATAGCAGTATTATTATATGTATATAATGTATATAATAGTAGTAAATTCAATCTGAGGTATTGTAGTGGTCAAAGGCATTATAGGCAAGGCAGGAGCTTGAGATTTGGATCCTAGAGTCTTTAGAAAGTGGCCAAGTCAGATCCGAGGGTCGAATCCAAACCCATTGGTTGAGGAAGAAAGAAAATGGACAACACAGATGGAACATTATGGTAAGTACATAACTTTTTTTTTTACCATCCTTATCAAAGAGGAAGGATTAGAGTTAAAATGTTTGGCAGCAGGTGGATTAACTAAAGCTATAGCTGCTGGGTCATGTTTGGAAAGAGTGTATAAAAACTCAAAAGACTGAGGAGCTCTATGCATTCTATTTGCCTTTTTTTTAGGCAGTAGGCGGAATAGCAGGAAAATTGCAGGCAGTGACTTACACATCCTCCAGAGCTGACAGAACTGGGGCAATGGATAAAGGTTCTGTAACAGCTGACAGTATTTTCTGAGGGACTGAGAAACCTCACTTAAAGGGATTAAACTGACTTGAACTGCACAACTACCTAACATACTCACCACTAACTACAGCATACAAATTCATTCATCATCCAGAAAAATGTCCTGAACTATAAAACTTTATTACTGCCTTACTGCCCAGCAAGGGACCACTGTTCTAGTTACAAATTGTTATTACTTACAAATAAGTGAAATAATGTTGCAGGAGACTCGCTCTACTCCCAATACAATGCTAATCTCTGGAATAGTATCCCCACACAAATAAAACTCTCCAACAAACTCAGTCTTAGACCTCAGTAACTTGAACAGATCAGTTTGATGCACCAAGTTTTAAATGGTCACGGTTCAGTCCCTTCTCCCATTTCTGGGAAAGGACAATTGGATGGGCTCATTAGACCTTCAGGATGCATGCTATCACATAAAGATGAACAGGCAGTCCAGAAGGTACTTACGGTTCCAGCTGGGAGCCAGTCATAACCAGTTCAGAGTTCTGCCTTTTGATCTCACCATAACCTCAGGATATTCACCAAATATATGTCAGTAGTGGCAGCTCACTTCAGACTGCAATGATGCTGGGTGTTTCCATAACTAGACAACTGGCTCATTACCATCTTGACTAGGCATCAATAGAGACAAAAAGTCAAGTTCTTCAGACATGCTGTTATCTGAGGATAACCATAAATTATGAAAAGTCTCATTTGGAACCTACTCAAAAGTTGGAGTTTATAGTAGCATTGTTCAACACAAAGTCAATGATAGCTTCAATGCCCCCCTAAAAGAGTTCAGACCTTAAGAACATAGGTCAGGAAAATAATCTGCAGCACCAAAGTTTTTGCCTGCTTGGATCAATGGCAGTGGCAATAACTCTAGTACCTTTAGCCAGGTTTTACATGAAAATTCTACAATGGATCCTAACCACGCAATTGTCAATAGTTTACCAACCTATGTCAACTCTGATATGTATTACTCAGATTTGCAAGAGAGAGATCTCAGGTGGTGGATCCAATCAGAACAGGCTCTATAAGGCCATCCTTTCATTCCCCCTCAGTCCAAGGCCATATTGACCATGGACGCTTCCCAGTTAGGGTGGGGGGGCATTACTTGGGCAAGACAGTCCAAGGCACTTGGTCTCTGGAAGAGGCCAATTTACATATCAATGTCCTAGAGATGAGAGAGGTGTATTTAGCATTGCAGGCCTTTCAAGAAGTTCTCCCATCGGGGACTGTTGCATTTCAGATGGACAACATGTCAGTAGTTTGCTACATCAACAATCCCCTAAACAACAAGTCCAGCAGCTACTTTACACTGATCCCACCACAGGGGAGTCACCGAGGGGTGCTCTACTTCACGATTGGCCCTCCGGTCTTCTTTATGCCTACTCATCAATCCCACTAATTTCCAAGTTTCTACAGAAAGCTGACATGTTAAAGAGCAAAGTTATCCTCATTACACCTTTTTGGTCTTGATAGATTTGTTCCCCTTCCTTACTCCGCCAACCATGGATTCTGGATCTGCCCCCAGACCTCCTGTCTCATCTGAAAAGTATGATTCATCCAGACATACTGATCCTCAGCCTGACTGCCTGTCTTCTCCAATTAAATTAATAGCCATACAACCTATGGTCTCCTCTCCAGTCTGTCAGATACTTTTATCTTCACATAAACCATCTACACGTAAACTTCCAGTAAATGGAGACAATTTGCTAACTGGGCCCATGAAAATAATGCTGATCTCTTTCCAGCTCCTTTGCATAGTATCCTTACATTTTTAGCCTTACTTTTTAAAGTTGGAGCTAACTCCTCCACAGTGAAGGTCTAGCTTGCAGCAATCTCAAATTTTCACATAGGATTTGAGGGTGATTATTTTGCCTCCTATAGACTATGCAAAACCTTTTAGCTAGGTACTCTTTTTGAGGCCAAGCTTTAGAGACCATACTCCCCCATGTGACCTTAATCTGGTTCTGCACCAACTTACTGAACCCTCCTTTGAACCTGCAGGTAAATGTGACCTCAACTATCTTTCTTAGAAAACAATTTTTCTGGTAGCCATTTCTTCTGCCAGAAGAATTTCAGAGGTTCAGGCCTTGTCTTCAAAACCACCTTATTTCATCTTTCACAAAGACAGGGTCACTTTAAGAATGAATGCTTCCTTTCTCTATAAAGAGGCTAATATTAATCAATCTGTCAATTTGCCTGTATTCTTCTCCAGATTTTATAACAAAGGTGAATACACTTTGCATATATTTGCTGTCCACAGGCAATTGTGTTTTTAGCTGTACAGAACAGAAAATATCAGGAAAGTTGACCAGTTATTTGTCTATTTTTCTGACATGAAACATGGAAAACCTGTTGCAAAATTTACTTTAGCCAGGTGGCTCATGGATTGTATTTCTTATATATACAACAAATTGGGCATTACTTTATCAAAACCATTATGAGCTCATTCCACTAAAGCCATGGCTACTTCGTCAATCTTCCAGTCTACAGCTTTCATGGACAACATTTGTGCAGCGACTTAGGCTACTCCCCATACATTTGTTACTCATTTCAAATTGGATATGGTCTCTAGGGGTAGAGCATCATTTGGTTCAGTGGTGCTCAGGAATATCCTTCCTTGAATCCACCCAGGGATTTAGGTAGCTGGGGACTCTGTTCCACAAGTTGAGGTTAGAATGAAAATTGACATCAGATAATGAAGTTATGTACTCACCATAACGTTCCATCTGTGTTGTCCATTTTCATTCTTCCTCAACTCCCCTACCACCAACCCCCAACCCTGTAATCTCCTGGAAGAGCGAGTGATTTTCTGATTATGCCACTTCTTTGGTTTGCAGCTCTAGATATAGTCTCTTATCTGTGTAATTCAGTACTTCATTCTGCTGATATTAGCAAACAAGATTTGAGGTACGTGGGGTTGGTGTATTGTGGGTAAGGGAGTAGCTTGAGAGTTTTCTGGTTGCCACGTGCTTTTGCAATGGCCGAGTTGGATCAGATCCCATAAGCTGAGAAAGAATGAAAATGGACAGCACAGATAGAATGCTATGGTGAGTACATAAATTATTTTTCTCTGGAGCAACCTTCCTTATGGAGAAATCTGATTTTGAACCCTCTACACACTCATGCATGCCCACTCAGATCTGCTCTGAGTTACAGCACAATGGCACTAAATATACAGAACCAACGGATATTGCCAACATCCTGGCAGATAGGTTCAGTGCTAACTTTACACCTCTGTCATCCCCTAAAGGGCCCACCTCTATACCAGAAGAATGCAAAGTTCCTGTAATTACGGCTGCACAGGTAAAAAACACACTATCCAAAGCCAAGAACACAGCATCCATGGGACCTGACGACATCCCAGGCTGTGTCTACATGAACTACAGAATGAACTGGCACCCCACCTAAGTACCATGTTCAATCATAGCCTCACCTCAGGCTATGTGCCCACTGAATGGCGCACAGCGACAGTTATCCCACTCCACAAAGGGGGAGCCACCACAGACCCCGGAAACTACCGCTCAATTAGCCTAATGAGCCTGGTCTGCAAGGCTATGGAGCGTATCATCATGGAACTTATAAACAATGACATTGGTAATCTCCAAACTCAGGACCCCACCCAGTTCGGGTTTGTAAAAGGCAGATCATGTCTCCTAAACCTGATAGACTTCTTTGAAGCAGTCACCAAAGCCGTAGATGAGGGTAAGGTGGTTCACACAGCCTATCTAGATCTCGCCAAGGCTTTTGACACCATCCCCCACTCTGGAATTATAGATAAACCTCACTAAACTAGGTATAAATCCCTATGTCACAAGATGGGTTGCCAACTGGCTCACTGACAAGAACCCACACTGTGAAAGTAGCAGACTCCAAATCCAGCTTCAGACCAGTGACAAGTGGAGTACCACAGGGTTCAGTCCTGGGTCCTCTCCTGTTTGGTATCTACTTCTCTGAAGTACAGGCCAACACAGAAGGTCTTTGGCTTATTAAGTTCGCAGATGACTGCAAACTAGGAGCCATAATCAAAACTCCAAAAGATGTGGACATCCTACAAAAGGGCCTTGCTGAGACAGATGCCTGGTGTCAAAGCCATGGCCTCAAGCTCAATGCCAAAAAGTGCATTGTCATTCCTTTTGGTAAAAACTCAGTACCCATAAACTACCACATAGGTGGTAGTCTGCTTAACACCGAAAGTGTGATAAGAGACCTTGGGACACAGGTGGACAGTAGTCTCTCCTTTGATAATCACATTGCCACAGTAGTCAGGAAATCCTTCTGTGTGGCACACCTCATCACAAAAGGTTTCTCACCAGGAAAAAAGAGGTCATTGTTCCCCTCTACTCGTCACTCATTAGACCCATTATAGAGTACAATGCCCCTTTTGGTATGTACCTCACAAGACATCTACAACAACTGGAAAGGCCACAGAAATACCTCACAAAGAGGATTACTGGCCTCAAAGAGATGCCCTATGCAGACTGTCTCAAAAAACTGCAGCTTTACTCCGTTGCATATCACCTACTCAGTGGCGATCTCTGCCTAACACACAAAGCTATGTCAAACCCAGAGCTTTTAGACATGCTCCACTTAAAGAAATCCCTATGAGCTACACGCTGTAGGGACCTAAACCTCGTCACCACAATAAACAGAACATGCTGGAGGGATAGATTCCTGTCCCAGAGACTTCCCATACTCTGGAACAAACTACCTATCTATATCAAACAAAGCTCCTCCTTAGCACTGTTCAAGAAAAATCTTGATGATTGGATGGGAGATAGGAAATTCACCCCGGGGATCACTTCTGTGGCTCTGCTCGACAGTGGCACAGGAAGATAATTTTCTTGGGTGGCGAAAGCCAGGGTACCTTTGGCTAGGCTTATATAGGCCCTAGGGCCAATAG
Source organism: Protopterus annectens (assembly GCF_019279795.1). Lineage (NCBI taxonomy): Eukaryota > Metazoa > Chordata > Ceratodontiformes > Protopteridae > Protopterus > Protopterus annectens. Next base: position 94,532,470 of record NC_056745.1, on the reverse strand, counting down.
CCTAGTACCTACCTATGAACCTATGAACATGTACTCATACATATTCGCATACAGGCACTCACTCACACTCACATATACACATGTATTTGCACACAGTCATATATATTTAATCACACATTCACATACACACACTCGCCCACACTCACATATATACATGTACTTGCACGTACGCCCCACCACTGGCCCAGTAATCAAGGAACCTCAAGCCTCACCAGTGGCACCAGTGGGAGATGTGCTATTGGAGGATGACAAGTAACACACACAGTATTTCCAGATGCAGCTCTCTGAATTAAGTGCAGTTTCCCTTAAGAGCACACAGAGACCACATTCAGTCCGGGACTGGTTTCTCCCTCTATCTCCAGATTCCCAGTAAGACTACCGACTGGCACAGCTACAGAGTTGAGATCTCAGCTGACTGACCAAGCCAAGACCTCAGCACCCTCTCTTTCCAACCAGTGCTTTATGTCCCTGCCCAAGTAGCTGACACACACACACTTTGAAGTTTGATTTATGCACACTCTCACACCTGGAAAAGGCTGGCACAGGTTTACTAGCTATGCCCCCTTCTGCCCAGATGATAAGGTAGTTTCCCCTGCCACCAGTCACTCCTTATCAGCTACTTTATAGCCCTTAACAAAGGGTGTCCAATCTTACTGTGTAATGTTACTGTTAATACAAATGGTAGTTTGACCAAGAGCAAGGCTATTAGGAGTGGCGTACAGAGTCACCAAACAAATATGCAAGTATTTCTGGAACTTAAATATTTCTAGACAGATCAGCCACAATGATAGGTTTAAATATATTTAATAATAAATAATAAAAGAACAAGAAAACAGTATATATTTACAGTAACATCAGAGTTCAAAATCACAGGAAATATGTAAAACAACATTGCAGGACAGTCTCAAATAAATAAAGAAAAACATCTACACTAAGCTTTGCTATATTTCTGACTATATCTAAGAGAATTACTATATGCTAGCACAATTAATTAGAGCAGCAAGGCAGATGTGGTGAGTGGATCTTGACGTTAATTGGTCAAAGACAAATACAGAATACTCTCTCTCTCTCTCTCTCTCTCTCTCTCAGAGTTCTTAAATTAACATCTCAAATATTACTACTGGAATAGCTTGCAGAATTACATCATTTCTTGTCATCTGATTCTATCTCAGGTAAAACCCACATTGCTGAAAGCTAGCAGTATTTAGCATCTACCTGTGAAAATACATATACAAGGGCTTTCCACAGATCTTGGTACGTGTTGAAAGTCATAAAACAATAAAACACTTCCAAGACAATACAGAAAGTTCCCTAGCTCTAGACATTGTTTCTGCTTTTGCACTAAAACAGAAAGATAACATCAGGTTTTTAATGTGTGGCCATAAAGTAATTTAATTTCAGCTATTTTTCTGAAGTTCTACTAGTTAACCTTCTGTATTCCCATTTCCCCAAATAATCGTTCATGCAACTTTTCATTACCTTTGGCTTGTTTCTGGCCCTTTTTTAACTCTCGTTTCTCTTTTCTTCACTGTTCATTCTGTACATCATGTCTCTGAAAAGCAGTGTCTGGAATCTCAGTTCTAGTATCTTGTCATTCGCCCAGTCAGGATGTAACAGACGAACATTCGTGGGTTCTGTTCAAGCAGCTTTATTATGTGCAAACGCATCAGGAATGAGACAATAACTTTAACTTAGATAAGCTTATAAACAAACTGAATCTTTCTCTCTCATACATGCTCACTCTCTGGCTGCACTCTCAAAATGGCACTGAAGCTAGTACGTGCTTGCTATTTATATCGACATGCTGTCCTTGGAAATGCTTCTTAAAGGTACAACACACAAACACATTTTCTACAGCGTATGTACATTTCTGTTCTATTCCAGTAGGGTTCAATGTAGCTACAAACAGCACTTTGTAGAATACTTCTTGCAGCACACGTCTGTACAAATCATCTTTTATGACATACACCTCTATTACATTTGTAACACAAACATCTTATATGAATCATGTTACTCACAAATTCCTGATAGCTGTGCTGGCAGTATCTCCCTTTGTTAGACTTCTATATAAATTATGTTAGTAACAAATAACATATAATTATTTACATAATTCCAGGTAGCTGTGATGGCAGTACCCCCTTTGTCACATTTCTTCCCCTCTCAAAGACTCAAGCTACTAGTTTTTCAAGTGACCCTTGAGAAACATTGCTTGAGAGGAATGAGCCTATCTGTGAATACATTCCCCATTCCCTGTCTTGAGATCCCAGCTGGTTTGCACTGCTGACCCCAGTACAGTGCTGCACTGTCCTGTCATATGGCTGCAACCCAAGGCTCCACCATAGTAATTTGGGACCTTGCTGGATTGCTCCCTGTAGCCACGGACCCCCCCCCCACTCATCCTGCCTTGCACTGCAAATAGCACCAGGGCCTACCTATCATGGTACGGTTTCATCATCACAAACTGAGAAAGGACCAAGGCACAAAAAACTTATAAAGATCCATGAGTTCCAACAACTGTAGAGTCTTCACACAGGTTTAATGTTCATGACACAAATAAAAACTTAAAGCGCTTTTTGTTTGCTAACATGCAAACTTCTTCAGAAGTGCCAGTACAAACAATTAACCATTCTTAAATAGACAATCAAAAAATGCGGGAAACAACACAATTAATTACTTAAACAAATATTACCCCTCAAAACATCAATATAGTTTAAAAATATTTTTATATTAAATTCTTCATGTACCTGAATTACATTAAAAACATTAATTAATTAAAATAATAAATACTATGTTAAACTGCATTGCTACATTACTAACAAAGTGATGCCAGACAAGAAAAGTAATATAATAAAATAATAAACATTCTGAAGAGCATTATCTTTGTAAACTTTTAAGTTTAAGAACATTAGTGATGGAATATGATTCATTTAAACCTGGAATATTAAACACATTTAGTTTAATCTGCCATATTAGTTCCAACTCTTCTAATTTAAAGGAAAACGGACCGCCCCTAGTGTCATGCAAGATATTGTCTATGACCATGAATTTAAATTGATGGTGTACATTTGAATGAATGTGTTTTGCTAGAGCGTTATCTAATTTATTATGACTGATGGCATAAAGGTGCTCATATATTCTGTCCTGGAACCTTCGTTCCGTTTTACCCATGTAGAATGTGGAACAAGTTGTACATCTTGCCAAATAAACTATAGACCTTGTGTTACAATTAAACCTTGATTTTAATTTATAATGTTGTCCATTTATTACAATGAAATTAGTGACATCAATATGTTTACAGTTTTCGCACTTGAACATCCCTGTTATTCTAGGGTCCCTAATTTGCCGTTTTTCTAATAGGTTCTTCAGGTTACTACCCCTTCTGAACACTATTGTTGGTGTACTACCCAATTTCTCAAACAAAACCTGATTACCTCTAAAAAGATCCCAGTTCTTCCGTACTATTTCAACAATAAAGTTACTTTGAGCATTAAATGTAGTTATAAAGCTACATTGAGAGTGTTGAACATTCTGTGCAGACAACTTAACACTAACTGCATTTGTTAATACTTCTGATGTCCGAGAACTAGAATGTAATGGAGTTTTAATCACCAAAATCGGTTTAAAGATCAACTTTTCTCTTTTATGGGTGACTGCTTCTATTAAAGAGTCCAATAAGGATTCTGGATAGCCACGATGTATAAACATTTTTTTCAAAAATGAACATTCTTTATAAAAATCGTCATCTTGGCTAGTAATGCGTGAAGCCCTCACTAGCTGACCTTTAATAACCAACCTTTTTTGATGGAAAGGGTGACATCTAGAAAAATGAAGAAAGGAACTAGAATATGTACCTTTCCTAAAAATTCAGATTTTGATAAGTTTTTTGTGCCGTGGTCCTTTCTCAGTTTGTGATGGCGTCTGGTTCAACTTCTAGTCAGAGTCAGTTCTCACAGGAAGAACGTATAGCAACTGTGCTTTCACCTGGTGAAGGGAACACTATGAGTATACCAGGTATAGATGTGACTGGCCCAATATTAAATAACAACGTGTTATCATCACTGGTCAGCAAAATCGAGTCTATTTGCCACAGACTCGACCAGATGAATAGAAATCAGTGGGAATTCAAAGATTTAATTCCCCTTAATGAAAATGGTACGAATACACGACTACGAGCGGTTACTGGTGATCATTCCATTAACCAGTATGATAGAGTGTTGTCGGAGAGTTCATCAGATAACGGAAGTGCATAACAGGGATGTTCAAGTGTGAAAACTGTAATCACTGTAAACATATTGATGTCACTAATTTCTTTGTAATAAATGGGCAACATTATAAATTAAAATCAAGGTTTAATTGTAACACAAGGTCTATAGTTTATTTGGCAAGATGTACAACTTGTCCCGCATTCTACGTGGGTAAAACGGAACGAAGGTTCTGGGACAGAATATATGAGCACCTTTATGCCATCAGTCATAATAAATTAGATAACGCTCTAGCAAAACTCATTCATTCAAATGTACACCATCAATTTAAATTCATGGTCATAGACAATATCTTGCATGACACTAGGGGCTGTCCGTTTTCCTTTAAATTAGAAGAGTTGGAACTAATATGGCAGATTAAACTAAATGCGTTTAATATTCCAGGTTTAAATAAATCATGTTGCATCACTAGTTTACAAAGATAATTTTCTTCAGAATGTTTATTTTTTTATTATAATACTTTTCTTGTCTGGCATCACTTTGTTAGTAATGTAGCAATGCAGTTTAACATAGTATTTATTATTTTAATTAATTAAAGTTTTTAATGTGATTCAGGTACATGAAGAATTTAATATAAAAATATTTTTAAACTATATTGATGTTTTGAGGGGTAGTGTTTGTTTAAGTAATTAATTGTGTTGTTTCCCGCATTTTTTGATTGAGTGCCTATTTCAGAATGGTTAATTGTTTGTATTGGTACTTCTGAAGAAGTTTGCATGTTAGCAAACGAAAAGCGCTTTAAGTTTTTATTTGTGTCATGAACATTAAACCTGTGTGAAGACTCTACAGTTGTTGGAACTCGTGGATTTTTTTAACGGTTTCATCATGTTAACATGGTATAGTTTGTGCCGCTCCCTCCTGCCTGGCAGTTCTACCATGTAGTTAACATCACTGACCTTCCTTACCACCTTGAAGGGTCCCAGCCAAGCTGCCTGGAGCTTGTTGTGTCTGACAGGAATGAGAACCATAACCTGCTTTCCTACAGCATACTCTCTTGCTTGACCATTCCTGTCATACCAGACCATTTTCTGCTGCTGGGCTTCTACCAGGTTCTCTTGAGCCAAGCCCTTGAGTTCTTGAGCCTTGTCTTCAAGTTTAGGACATATGCCACAACAGACTCCTTGTGGGATTCAGACTCACCTACCCACTCATCTCGAATCAAATGTAAAGGTCCTCTCACCCTATGCCCATACAGCAACTTGAAGGGTGAAAAACCTGTGGATTCCTGGGGCACCTCTCTGTAAGCAAACAGATGGGGCAAATATTTGTCACACTCCCCTCTTAAACTGGTCTGTAAATGCCCATAGCATGTTCTTTAGTGTAGAGTTTAACCTCCCAACCAGACCATTAGTCTGGGGATAGTAGGGGTTCATCTTTAGGTGAGTTACCCCACAGTGCTTCCATAGACAAGCCAGGAGGTATGACATGAAATTGGCACCTCTTTCAATCAGTATTTCTTTTGGGAAGCCTACTCTGCTGAAAAATCTCTAACAAAGCATTTTCCACCTTTTCTGCCTGAATGGAGGGCAGAGCCACCACTTCAGGGTATCTGGTAGCCTAATCTACTACCACTAGGATATACATTTCCCTGTGGAACTTGGGATACTCAGAGGCCCCACAATATCCAAAACTACTCTCTGAAATAGCTTCTCAATCACAGGCAAAGGCATCAAAAGTGCCTTGACCTTGTCTCCTGCCTTGCCTGCTTTTTGGAACTGCTCACAGGTCCTGCAGTACCCTGTTACATCCCTGGAAAATCCAAGGCCAATAAAAGTTCTGCATAGTACATCTGTTTGTAAGCTTTATGCCCATATAACCTGCAAAGGGAATGTCATGAGGTATGGCTAGAAGTACCAGATAGTAAGCTCTGGGCACTACCAACTTCTGTATTCTCTCACCCTCTAGCCCTCCCTCAGGGGTCAACTTTTTATAGAGTAATTGTTTCTCAACTCTTTGTACCCTTCCCAGCTCCCCTTCCACAGGAAGTCTGGTATTCTCTGACAGCGGTGCCTCACTGTCAGCCTGGATACTACTATTAGACACTACCCTTGCAGTCACTCTGTCCAAGGGAACATCAGTACCCACTACCATTTGTGGCTCACCTTCAGTCTCACTGCTACAGGTTAACTCCTTCCCTGAAAAGACCACCTCACCAGTCCTGGCTGCAAGTCTGTTGTCTGTCTGGGTCCTCCCAGGCTACCAGACCCACATGGTTGTCTCCAAGCCTGACTGCATGTAACTGCATTCACACAAGGTACTGCATTATCAAAATCATTCCCTATCAGGACATCTGCAGGGATATCCTCAAACACACCTGCTTGCTTGTTTCCTTTTCCACCCTCCCAGTCAAGGTGAAACCTAGCCAAAGATATTTGGAATGGGGTCCCTCCTAAAGCCTTGACTGGAGTAAGACTGCCCAAGCAAGTAGTGTTTCTCTTTAACCATTGCAGGCTTCACAATGGTTAGGTCAGAGACTGTGTCTCTCTTAGCAGTGGCCTGTTTCCCATCTACTAAGATAGAATATAATCTCTTGTGGTACTTTGGTACCCTTGTTGTCTCCAGGCAACTTACTGCTTGTATTCTGTCATTTCCATTTACTGGCTCTCCCACCTTTTGTTCCCCACCTTGCCTCTGTGGACATCTATATGCTACATGGCCCCACTGACTGCACTTAAAACATGTAACCCTTTGTCCTGGCCATGTACCTGGACTAGTGGCTTGCCCTGCTACTGCTGGACTCTGTTGGGGCAGTTTAGGCTGCCCACCATGGGTTCCTTAGACCCATGAGCAGCACTGGTTATCCCCTTCCTGTGCAGTGATGCCCCGCTTGCTAGGTGTAAGTCACCCTTTTCCCATAGGTCTCCCTTTTTTACCAACTCATCTGCTGTGTTACATTCTCTATCCACTAACCAGATCTTTATGTCCTCAGGCAAAGTGCTAAGGGCTTGTTCCCTCATCAAAAGGTCTGCTAGTCCTTCAAAAGTGGTGACCTGACACCCACTCACCCATCTATGAAAATAAGTGCTTAACTCAGCAATATACTCACACACACTTTCATCTGCCTTGTGTCTATGCTCATGAAACTTTTTCTTTAAGCTTTAGGTGTTAACCTAAACACTCTAATAAACAATTTTTAACAGTATTATAATTTAAGCAATCAGTATCAGACACTTTAGAAATAGCAGTTACAGCTTTACCATGGAGTAAGGGGGTCAGGAACCATACCCAGAGCCCTTTGTCAACATTATACTGTTTACATACTCTTTCAAATATATGAATAAAACTATCTAAATTATCACCCTCTGTAAATTGTGGAAGAAATTTACTAACCTTTGTTGCTTCTGGGTTTGGTTACTCCATTCCCTGTTACCTCCATGACCCTGATGAAGAGTAAGGATCTCCTTTTCATGTTGCCTCTACTTCTCATTTTCTTCAGCTTCCAGATATCTCAGTCTTTCTGCTGATTCTGCTTTCACCTCCAAACACTGCAGTCTCTGTGCTGATTCTATTTCCAAACGTTTGGCCCCCAGTTCAAGTTTTTTAAACTCCATACGGATTTTTAAGTCCTCTGTGGAAAGGATGAACTGTCCATTTTCTGAGAGCTATGCATCTCCAAGGCCAGTCTGGTTGCCCTGGTTGCTGGTTTGTGATACAGCTGTGACTAAGGCTGCAATCATTTCTGCTTTAGTCAGGTTGGCATGAAGCAGTCCTTTAGCCTGGCACATCTCAGCCAACTGGCTCCTTGTCAGTTTGCCATACTTCTCTGCTTACATCCTTGCCTGCTCTCCCTGACTAACTAAGCTAACAAAACAAATATTATGATATGAAACTCTGAATCTTCACTGTGTGGCTGACTGAGAGTACAAACACCTTCTTTAGTAACCAATGTTTACAGGCTCCAGGAATTCAACAACCACACCACTGAATCCCAATATGTGGCTATCCCACCACTGCTAGCCAATAAATCTGACCCCCCCACCACTGGCCCAGTAATCATGAAGCCTCAATCCTCACCACCGACATCTGTGGGGGAACTTACATTGGGAGGATGACAAGTTACTCACACAGTATTTCCAGATGCAGCTCTCTGCATCAAGTGCAATTTCCCTTAAGAGCACACAGAGACCACAATCAGTCTAGGGCTGGTTTCTCCCTCTTTTTCCACATCACCAATAAGACTCCTCACTGGCAGAGTGGAGTTTAGTTGTAGTGTAGCCTGCTCCGGACAAAGAAAAAAATAATTCAGTTTGCAGCATTCAGTAAAAGTGTACACAGAAGGCCAATATGCTACTTTTAGACAAATTTCCAGAATCTACCCCTTTCCGAAAGACGACTGAATTATCTACAACCATGATAAAATGAGCTGTGACACTGCCCGAGAAGATGTTTTTTAGGGCAGGGATTCTTCAGAACATGTGAAAGATTTCAGATTGAAATATCTAGAGTAGAAGTCCAATTTCCTTCTTTCTCTGGCAACAGAAATTACTTGAAAATAATCCTTATCTGCTTTATCTGTGGAAACAAGGTCTAATACCTCCTGATACAGAATACTGAGACAGAAAATAATACAGAAGATTGATTGGATGATGTGGACACATTAAAAAAGAGGAATGAAATGCTACTGCCATTTAAATGCTACTTGTAAGACTGTCAAACCCAAAGAGTCTGAGGTTATGACATGCCAGAGAGGTAAATGAAAGCCTACACTTTGGGGAACTGTACAGGATGCCAAGATGATAGAAGATGCTCCCTTCTTCTATGTGCCTTATTGTCATCTTGATAAGGAAGGAAGAAAAAACTGTGTATATCAAATCTTTTAAAGACCTTAGTAGAACAGAGGCCAGTAACAATACCTCTTGTGTGTGTATGTGTGTGTGTGTGTGTGGGGGGGGGGGGGGGGATACAGTCTCTCAACTTTGACATCTGATGGCATATCTAAAACTGAAGCAAAGCAAATCTTCTCATAAGTGACCCAGTGGCAGTGTATTAGAAACAGCATGTGGAGTGTCCTAAGAACCCTTTAGAGTGTGTTTGGCTACTGTGGACATAAAGGATGATAAGGAATTCAGAGATGCTCTGTTCACTGATAAAAAAGGTTAACCATTAACTTTTTGATATTGTCAACTTACACATGTAATAGGTGTGTTCTAGGCTAATGGCCCTGGGGCCTTTACAAGCCTAGGCCATAGGATTACCCTGGCATCATGCCACCTGACCTTAGTTCCCAGTACCTCTGTCAAGTAGAGCCACTGAAGTGAATTTTCTATTTCCCATCCACTCTTTAATATTTCTCTTGAAGAGGGTCAATGAGGTGCTCATTTGACATGTATGGAAAGTCTATTCCATAGCATGAGCAGTCTCTGGGTTATGAACCTGTCCCTCCAGCATGTTCTTTTGATTGTGGTAATGAGGTTGAGGTCTCTGGAGCATGTGGTGCGCAGGGATAGGATTTCTTTAGATGTAGCATTTCTAACAGTGCTGGGACAGACATGGCTTTGTAAGTCAAGCAGAGATCGCCTCTAAGTAGGTGATATGAGACAAAGAATAGTTGGGGTTTTTTTGAGTCTGTCCATATACGACAAATGTTTAAGGCCTAGGATCCTCTTTGTAAGGTACTTTTGCGGCCTCTTCAGTTGTTGCAGGTGTCTAGTGAGGTATATGCCAAATGGGGCATTGTACTCGATGACTGGCCTAATGAGGGAAGAGTAGAGGGGGACAATGACATCTTTCTTCCTGGATGCAAAACCCTTAGTAATGATATGTGCCACATAGAAGGACTTTCTGACCATAGTGGCAATGTGATGGTCAAAAGAGAGGTTGCTGTCAACCTGTGTTCCAGGCTCTCTTATAACACCTTCCGTGTTCAGTGGACTACCATCGATGTGGTAATTCATGGGAACTGGGTTTTTCCCAAACGGGATGACGACATTTTTTTGCATTGAGCTTAAGGTCATGGTTCTGACACCAGTCATCGGTCTCAGTGAGGCCTTTCTGTAGGATGTCAACATCACTTGGGGAGTTAATAATAGCTCCCAACTTGCAAACATCTGTGAACTTTGTCAGCCAGAGTCCCTTCATGTTGGCCTGGACTTCAGAGAAGAAGGTACCAATCAGGAGAGAACCCTGTGGGACTCCACTCATGACTGGTTGGCAATCTGACTTGGAGTCAGCTACTTTCACACTGTGTGTTCTATCTGTGAGCCAGTTTGCAACCCACCTAATGATATAGGGGTTGATGCCTAGCTTAGTGAGTTTTTCTATGATTCCTGGGTGGGGGATGGTATCAAAGGCCTTGGCCAGATCAAGGTAGGCTGTATGAACTACCTTGCCTTCATCCACAGGTCTGATGACTGACTCAAAGAAGTCATCCAAATTGAGCAGGCATGATCTAACCTTCACAAAACCAAACTGTGTGGGATCCAGAGTTGGAGATTCCCTATATCCTTGTTCATTAGCTCCATGATGATGCATTCCATAGCTTTGCATATCAGATTCGTCAGGCTAATGGGGTGATAGTTCCCAGGGTCTGTAGTGACTCCTCCTTTGTGAAGAGGGATGACTATAGCAGTGCGCCATTCTTTACGGACAAAGCCTGAGGTGAGGCTGTGATTGAACAGGGCATGCAGGTGAGGTACCAGTTCACTCTGTAGTTCATGTAGAACACAGCCAGGGATATTGTCAGATCCCATTGAAGCTGTATTCTTGGCCTTGGACTATGATGTTTTAACCTATGCAACAGTAATACTGGGTGCCTGGCAATCTACTGGTATTGTGATTGGTTCTTTGGCGGAGGGGGAGAGGGGTAAAGTTGGCACTGAATCTGTCGGCCAGTATATTGGCAATATCTGTTGACTCAGTATAGGAGGTACCATTGTGCAGTAGCTCAGAGCAAATCTTGGTATTGCCATGGAGATTCTTTACATATGTATAGAAGGCCTTGTGGTTGTGTTTACTATCTGCTGTAATTCTGTTTTCATAGATAGCTTTAGAGGATGTGATGAAGGATCTCAGCTTTTTGTTGAGGCTGATAAAGGAGTTTTTTCAGTCTTGAGGCTTCACTTTGTTCCACATCAGTTTGCTGCTTCTGTTGTAGAGTTTGTTTATGGCAGGGGATCACCAGATTGGATTCCTTTTTTTGGAAGAGATGGCGAGAGCCATGCATTTCTGTACCTGTTTGTACAGTGCATTGGTGTATGATTTGGTGGTCATGCAGCTATTTTCCATTTGCATAGGTGCTGTGAAGTTAGCCACCTCTGTTTTTAGGAGCCCAAAGTTAGCTTTGGAGAAGTTTTTATGGTGGTTACCTTTGTGGGGGGGGGGGGGGTGGATTTCCAAGGTGATTAGTTTGTGGTCAGATTTAACTAATGAGGAGTTGACTATTGGTGTAGAGCAATGGTCAACCATATTAGTAATGACCAGGTCAAGGATGTTGCTACCTCTAGTGGGGGTAAGAACAAGCTGGTCCATGGCATTGGAATTAATGAATTCCAGGAAACGTTGGGCAAGTGTATTGGTACATGAGTAGTTTTCCCAGTTAATGGAGGGGTAGTTGAAGTCACCCAGTATGAGAGTGTTAGGTTGGACCTTAATATTCTCCAGGCTGCTTAGGAACATGGAGTGCGAGTCTTAGGACACGGTTGGGGACCTATAACAGGGTACGACCTGAATCGCTGTCTTACCCAATGTTAGCTGCACCTGAAGTATCTCTGATGTGTTATGTTGGGTGACCAGTCTGGAGGTGTGTGCATCCTTTATGAATATGGAAACACCACCGCCTATGGAGCTTCAGTCCAAGTTCTGGTGCTGAAAGGTGTGGAATGAGTTACAGCCTGGTAGTGCGGGGGTGCTTTCTCCTGCCTTGAACCAATACAGCCCAAATGTCAGTTTTCTGCATTGGAAGGAGTGCTTTGAGCGAGTGCAATATGAGATTTAGACTTCTAGCATTGAGCAGCAGGACCCTCAGATTGCATTTGTTTGTAGCTGTTACGGTGAGTATTTAGTCTTTGGAACACCACCTAAAAAGGCACTATAGGGGTAGCAAGAGGCTTGGCCAATATCCAGAAGCCCAGGGATGACAGATGCAGGCCAGCTCTGGCAAAGCATCAAGGTCTGTCAGTCATGTTATCCCAGGCAGACAGATGCTGGATCCCCTTAGAATGACACCAGAAACTTAGCCATTTTTTAAAATCAATAGTTTTCTTGTACTGTGCTATCATTCTGGGTGATGGTAGGATGCTGCTTAGGGCTATGGTCATACCTGCCTGGGCTACATAATCTGAGAGCTCCTCCATGTATCTTTTCATGTAGTCCAGGGAGGTGCATTTCAGGTCATTCACACCCACATGTACAATGATAGAGTCATATTTGTACCTGTTGTTGAAGGACCTGAGTGCATGCGTTATGTGGTGGAGCCAGGCAACTGACAGGCAGCTGATTGTTACTTTCTCTTTATTCAACCTAGCAAGTGACACATCAGTGTGCCTCACTATCGAATCACCTATGACTAGTGTGTTGGGCATGCTGTTTTGCCTTAGGGGCTTTGGTTGAGTGGCACACTGTTTAGGAGAGTTATGTGTCTCGTGATTAGTGTTGTGTTGTGGTGGTCAAGTGAGTTTCTGCCTTGGAGGTCTCTTCTGTTTGGGTAGATTTTTATTGAGAGCCTGCACGAAGGTGGGTGTGTGGTTTGTGTTTTTATGTGAAGGCAGTGCTGGTGTGTGTTCTGGAGGGCTATGTGTTCCATGTGGTGTGGTGCAAGTGTTGACCTCCTCCTCTTGACCATCTATTCCGGTCTTGGCTGGAGAGTGCATGGCTTCCAGTTTGGATATATATAAGTGCATCTCTCGCAAGTCTGAGTGTTGGGAGGTAAGAGGAAATGGTTGTTGGTGTACATGAGGCAGTTGCTACATTGCCTCAGGATGCCCAAGTTCACCAGGTTAATAGGAGAAAGCACAGGGGACTGACCTTTAGACATGCCTGGAGGGATGGGGATTAATAATAAGTACTGGAGCTGTTTCCTTGTAGAACGTTTGGTTCTGCTAGCACTTTTGTGTGCTACAATAATTGGTACAAGAAGTCAGGTGAAGTGCTAGACTAATAAGCTAGTAAAAGTGCAGGAGAGGAGATCTAGCAGATATAAGGGAACATTTGAAGAGAAGACTTTGGCACTGCTCAGAAGCTTACAAACAGTCCTGGATACAGCAAATCTGCATCTGGACTAGACTAGTTACAGGAAAGGTGAGAACAGTACAAATGTGGGCTTTTAAACCAGAAAGTTGAAAGAGATGGAAAAAACTTCCCAAACAGCCAATTAACTGCAATTTCTGTGCCAGAAACCACTCCTCTTGTGGTAGATAGGCTACCTAGTGCTTACCACTCCCACTGATAAGCTAGAAGGCTTCTCTCCAACAAAGAAAGGCGTGGGGGGCTCAGAAGCTTACAAACAGTCCTGGATACAGCAAATCTGTATCTGGACTAGACTAGTTACAGGAAAGGTAGGAAATAAGCTTAGATTTTTTTTTTTAACAGAAAAGCAACTAAAACAGCGCTAAAAACAATTCAAGTGCAGTGCAAGCTAGCACACTTGAGTGTGTAGCAATATTAAAGCAAACACAGTTTAAATAAATGCAATTGATTCAAACTGTATTCTGAACTGAATTCAGTTGTTGTTTTATTCAACTCTGAACAGTTAAAAAGTGCCAAAAAAATATAACTATCAGCTGAGAAGCCCACTCAATCAGAACACAAGGAGATTCTAGCAAAGGTTTTTTTTTAGTAAAGTGGAAAGGGAGAAAGCAGGAATAGAAGATAATTTAAGGTTAAGAACCAAGTGGGTTGGCATCTCATACATTCTCTCTGTATTAGGTAGAATGAGTTAATGACACTACACTGGGAGGAGTGTCCCAGATCAAATTTACAGTAGGACCAGGCAACTGCAAAGCCACCAAGTATAAAAACAAGACACCAATAGGGGGGTGGGGGTGGGAAACAATTACAGCTACTAGCTATTAGGCAGAAATCACTGCAGAAATGTTTATCACAGCAGAAAAACAACAGTGAAACCCTAAATGAAAGTTTAAAACAGATAAAGGAGCAAGGAGACTCTAGAGAATGCTTTTAACTGCAAACAAATCAGTTATATGATACCTGACTAGAACACAGCAACCTCACAAAAAATGCACAGAAAAGCACAGATAGAGTACTCACAAACAGAAAATATAACTATCAGTATGAAAAAGCAGTTTACAGTTAATTAATTCAGTAAAACTGCAATTACAGTAATGAAACACTCTCTAGCAATGAAAAATACAGTTAAAAAAGTATAAAACAGTACACAAATGGGGTGAAATAGTAAAAAAAAGCTCTATAACAGTGCAAAATGCAATAGATTAGCTGTATAGCTCAATTATAAGCGTTAAAGAAGTGCAATTCAATGAAATAAATGTAAGAAATGATAACCAATGTCCGTTCTGAAGGTTAAAGTGGAAGAAGTATAACCTTACTTTGTAAGTTTTTCAAGGTTTCCCCCATCTTACTATCAGAAATAGGTTAGTTGTAGTAAGTTTCTTGGCAGACCTAAACTGACCAAGAAATCACTGCAAAGTGTGTTCTGTGATTTAAGAAGACAAATGTTGAGAGACTTAAGACAGCTTCTAAGATTTATCAAAGCTAGTGGGAGTTGGTGGTTGGCCATCAGGTAAATTATTAGTTGCAAGGAAGGCATCCCACTAAATTAAGTCCTTCATTCTGGCCATAGCAATTGAGAAGTACAATTCTTTAGGAAAGGAATCCAAAGCAAATCTCCCCAAGAGATAGTCTCATCAACCTACATAGGAGAAAAAAAATTTTTTGTTCTGTTTTTTTTTTTTTTTTCTTGAAGACTGCCTAAACAAAACATTCAGCAGCTAATAGGACAATTCCTACCCTGGAAATGAATTCAGAGGGTGGGAAAGCAAATAAACATTGACTGTTCTGTTCCATCCCCAGTATTGACAAGAGTGGTTGTACATTGGCCAACCCTCAAACCCAATAGTTTTAGTCCTTAGCTAGAAAAGTAGACATTTTCCTCACAAAACGTGATACTTTGTAGTATTATAGAGCAAATATTGACTTTTTTTTTACCAAACACAGCTTTTGAAAGTGGTTAAGTTAAACAATCTTGAAGAATAAATTTTGAGTCAAGAAGCAATAGTGATAACCTTCAAATTTAGTTGCTTTACACAGTAGCTACAAGTTAAAATAGAAATGTCAACCTTTTCTTTTCCTCATAAAAATGATACTTTGCAGTGAATTATTTTTATAAAACACAAATACTGTTTTTCCCCCCCAGTACCAGTATTTGTCATTTGGTTAGGTGAAATAACCTCAACTAAACCAATAAGGTTTAAGGTAAATAAATAAATGACAACCTTCACAACCAGATGGCTCCCAGCTATCAATTATGTTTAGAAAGAAAACTTTTTTTTTTTATTTAGAAACAGTTATTTAACACAGAGTTTCCCACAGCAAATTCGAAGCACATAAAGTCCAACTAACAGTGAAACATTTCTATGACAACTAGAATAAACAGTGTTTAAAAGGCTGGTAAATGATAACATTTCAGAGAAAAGAGACACTTTTCAAGGTTGTTCTCCAGTGGGGTACTTACCTGCCCAGTCTTGGAAATGCTAGCCACATTCGGCAGCATGAGAGTTCTGGGATTATGATGCCTTAGCCACTGTATCTATACTGGCAGCCCAAGTAGGTTGCATAGAAAAAGCCCTAAACCTTTGGAATCTGGCCAGCTGGTGCAATCCTTGGCAATTCCTCCCATATACCTTAGGCTGCTGCAACAGTGATCACATGATGACCATCAGACTGTCTCAGTGGTTAAGGATTCAATATTACAGCTACAAAATCAGAGGTCAATTCCTGGCCTGCAGTCACTGTTTGTTGGAAGTTTGCATGTTCTCCCTGCATTTATGTGAGTGTTCACTGGGCATTCTTTTCCTGGTCAAGAAAAACTTGTTGTTTGACTAGATGTACTAAATTCAGCACATGGGCATCGGGCTGACAACTCGGCACCATAAAAAAAATCTACTGCCAATCATTAGCGGTCCGGAGTTCTGCTGTGACGACCCCTTACCGGGAAAAGCA